>NC_141084.1:36933003-37453003 GCF_041138505.1 Cibotium barometz
TATAACATTTGTAGGCCTTTCGATCCTGTGCATATCCAACAAATACACATTTCTCTGCCTTAGGATCCAACTTTCGTCTTCTTTCATCAGGCACATGAACATAAGCTATGCATCCAAAGACTTTGAGATGTCCAATGTCTGGCCTGTAACCTGTAAGCCGCATCTCTGGCGTGCTTCCATGAATGGCTGCTGTAGGTGTTTTGTTTAGGATATACACTGCAGTAGCACATGCTTCTGCCCAATAGTAATCTGGCATGCTCTTTTCATTGAGCATTGCCCTTGCCACTTCACATATGACTCGATTCTTTCTCTCAGCCACACCATTCTGCTGAGGTGTATACCTGCATGTCAACTGTCTTCTTATCCCATGCTTCTGCAAGAAATGCTCAAAAGCTTTTGAGGTGTATTCACCACCTCCATCTGTTCTCAAACATTTAATCCAACAGCCATATTGCTTTTCTACAAGAGCTTTGAAATCCATGAACTTTTCCAGCACTTCACTCTTCTCTCTCAAAAAGTATATCCATGTCATCCTACTGAAATCATCTATAAATGTCACATAGTATAGACTGCCTTTGATAGATGGATTTTGTGCAGGGCCCCATACATCACTGTGTACTATCTCAAGTGGCCTGTTACTCATATTTCCTTCTCTAGGAAACCTCAACCTTGCCTGCTTTCCAAACTGACAAGCTTCACAAACATGCATATGTCCATCATATTTGAATCTAGGCAATCCACTGACAATGCCTCTTGTTTGCATGTTCTTTAATCTCTGTATATTGACATGTCCAATCCTCTTGTGCCACATGTCAATGTCCTGCACAATCCCATTGCTCTTTGAAAACATGGCTGAGCTCAATTCTGGTATGCCTGCATCCAATTTGAACAACCTTCCTTCCTTCTTGCCCTTAGCAATCAATCTACAGCCATGCTTAAAGTCTTCCACAAAACAGCCATTCTCATTGAATCTTACTTGTAGTCCCTTCTCAACCATTTGGCCTACTGATGCCAAATTCTTTGTAATGGATGGTACATATAGCACTTCTGACATATTCTTCACATTTCCATCATGCATCCTCAAAGGCACACTGCCAACATGTGTTATAAGATGCTGAGTATCATCTCCTGTGACCACATAACCATTTGTATCCAATGGTTGCATCTTCTCAAACCACTCACCATGACATGTCATGTGGTTTGAGGCACCTGAATCCATATACCATAACTCATCTCCAGAATTCTGAGAATCCATTGTCCCCATAATGTGCTTCATTGCAAAAAGATGATTTGAACTCCCATCATTGTTACTGGTGGTAGATGCATAATTTCCATGTTGTGGTCTTCCATTCCTCACATCATTTTGCTTTTTGTAACAATCTTTTGCCATATGTCCAAGTTTGCCACAATAGTAACATTCAATCCCATTCAAATTTTGTTGAGGACCTTGCCATCGTCCTCTACCCCACGAGCACCTGTTCCAAATCTCCCCCTATGGGATTGAAATCCACGACCTCCACGTGATCCAAATGATGACTGTGAATTCTGAAAATTTTGATTTGATTGTGGTTGAGTAGACCTGTCATTCCAACCACGTCCTCCACGGCCTCGAGGGGTAAATCTCCCCCTGCCTCGAAAGCCTCTAGATGAGTAAAAAGCCTGATTCCTTGCATGCTCATCATTGCTTGACGAGGATGCACCACCTGTAACACTCATACCACCAAGGCCAAGCTTCAATTCTTCCATAGTGAGCAATGACACAAGCTCATTAAAGTCTGGCATTCCTCCCAACCTTACTGAGATGGAAGTGTCAAAAGATTTGTATTCTTTGCCTAAACCACGCAATGTGAGAGCAACCAAATCATCATCATCCATTGGGGCATGGATTGATGATGACAAGGAATCTGCATACCCTTGATTTCATGAACATACTCATGTATACTCCTATTCCTTCGTGTTACACTGTGAATCTGTTGCTTTAGTTGTATCTTCCTTGCACCAGTGTCTGTCTCATACATTCGGCACAATATACCCCATGCTTCTTTCGGTGTATCTACATCTTGGATGTGAATAAGCAAGGCATCTGTTACACATATTGAAAAATAATGCAACACTTTCGAAGACCGCTCTACCCATTGCTTGTGAGCCAGCAAAACTGAGCATTATTTGGTTGAGGAGGTAGGAATGGCTCCGGGTCTTCATCCGATACAAGGCTCCACAATCCTTTGCCTTTCAAAAAACTCTTCATTTGAAACTTCCACACTTGGAAGTTGGTTCTGTCAAGCTTCTCTCCAACAATTTGTACTGGACCATCTCCCATTTTGAATACCTGTGATGTACCCTGATGTAACACTCTTCCCGATGCTTTCCAAAGCTCCAAATGATTATGAACCAAGCTCAATATGTGCTATACATATGCATTCACACCCCAAATGACTTCATGTTGCATAAGAACTTCATTTGTATCATCAAAATTGAAAAAGGGTAAAGTTGAATTTTCTGGTTTTTTTCTCGCCAGTAATTTCTCGCCAGTAACCAGTCAAAGATTATGCTCTAAATCCTTCAAATCTTGTCCAAATGCAATGATTCAACTTGCATTGGCTTTCCAATACATTTCTCCAACATATCCTAGAAGGGTTTGATCAAATTCTTCAAGGTGAATGAGAACCACCAATTTTTGTAGCTCCCTGATTTGCCTTTTTCTGCATTTGTCAGGTACCACCTCTCACTAAAAATGCTCTATCTCCTTCAAATCTTATCCAAATTCAAAACTTTTTGAATCAAAAGTTTAGCAAATCATAGGACTCTACTTGTACCAAATGAATTAGGCCAATTTGATATAGACAAGGATTAATGCCTTGATTAATAATGCTCTGTTTCTGGACAGACTTTCTGCAAACCTGCAAACCTCTGCTAATTGAGTTCAATGAGCTCCAAATACATCAAATGAGCTGCCCCAAATGTTATATTTCTCTCAATCACACTTTTGCTAAGTACTCCAAGCTTTAAAGCATTCAATTTGGTGTCCAAATGAGGGAATTAGACCAAATTCATTACAAACTGTCCAAGAAACTCTTCCAGAAAGCGTCGCCTACTCCTGGGGGCTGTAGAAGAAGGGCAAATGCTCATTCAAATCATCAGCACCTTATCAATGACCTAAACTAACATGTTCTTGAAGGGTTTGGCTCAATTCTTTCTGTTTTGCAGGAGTTCACAAAACCAGAATTTTTCTTCACACATCACTTGTAATGCATCAATTTTTTGCATGAATGATTTGCTCCTGAGTTGCCAGTACATGTGCCCTTCCAAATACATGAGACCTTCACTTCTTTGCTTGCATTTCCCAAAATACATGTGCCAAAGTACATTCATTCACAAGCTTTCCATGAAAGCTTCAAAACAGAAATTTTCTGCTTTCTTTTGCACCTTTAATCGTCTCTTACACTTGCTCTTGATACCTGCAATCCGCAGAGGGGGTCTTTCTACACTTACCAATGGTCCTTAGCTCTCAGATCTGATGCCGATGTGTGCTCCACAGCTTTTCCTTTGCTCCAAGCTCCAATGGCTTCCTTCACAGCTTTTTCTTCTTCTTCCCTCTTCTCTCACTCACTCTCACAACACAGCTAATGAGCTCTTGGCTCTGATACCATGATAAAAAACAGAAGCAGGAAGGAACACACACAAGAGAAGCAAACCCTAATCCATATCCATCAATCATAAAGAAGGAGAGAAGCCATAGACACCATCTCTCTCACACACAAAGGAGAACACAACATAGTGTTATGTCCACACTACAAAGTAAACCTAATGTAATGTCCACACCACACATGACCAGCTGGACGCGGTCATAAACACACCACACGATATCTATCTACCATACTGTCACTCTGTCAGCACCCATGTGCTATCCTCCAGCTGTATACGAGCTTGACATTTCAACAGCCCTCACGTGTCATGAGTGATGACCTCAATACTAATAAAGTATCTCAACTCACACAAATCCTTCATGTCAAACTTCTTCTTCAGGAGATCCTTGATATCCTCATCTTTCTCTTCATTGTCACCCCCCAACAATCAAGTCATCCATATAAATGGTGATGACCACAATCCCCTTATTACTCTTTCGCACATACGAAGGCCAATGTTGATAGGATACTATGAAATCTTATCATGCCATGCTTACATAGCTTGCACACATAATCTGGGTGACTCAAATCCTCATAACTAGGTGGGTGCTCCAAATATACTTCTTCTTGCCACTCATGATTCAAGAACACATTCTTTACATCCATCTGATGCAAAACCCAACCTTCTAATATAGCCCACTACAAATAAGAGCTCTCACACTTGCCATCTTGGAAATGGGACTAAATGTCTCCTCATAATCAATATCGTAAGGCTGAGTTCCTCTTGCCTCCTCATGAGGCTCTCCACCTCTAGTCCCTCTTCTCTAGGTTGTAAAAGCTCGGCTTTCGAAGCATTCATTAGTGTGCTGCTTTTTTAATAAAATCTCTCTTAAACTATATAAGCTTTTAAGTGTTTCCTTCTTAGAAATACACTAAACACAAGATTAGTTTGACACTTACCGACCTTAACAATCACTTCACAAACTTTGAATTACGAATCTAATTATGGAACACTAACGCACGTGTGGATCACAAATGTTTCTACCTTGGGATCTAATATCTATTTGGCTAGCTTACATGACAATTTTCACATATAATACGTAAAAAAACAAAAATCGCATTTTTCAAGGTTAGGATTCTATTGGAGCCACGAGATTTTCGTGTGTACAAGATGTGAAATGTCATCAATAAAGATGTGGAAAATCGGGTTTGATTAGTTATAGTAAAGGAAAAATGAAAACAATATTTAAGAATGGTTATAGTTATTCACTTAACACATGGATCACTAGTTCTTTAGGCATTTCACCAGAGGTTTCATTTTCCATAACATGCCAAAACCACCAATTCTTTTTTTGGGAAAAATAATGTACCTGTTTACTAGTGAGATACAACACTTAATACTTAGAGTTGTTGGGATTTGCACATCCACGACTTATAGCCAGTGGGATTGAAACTGTGCATGACTTATAGCCAGTGGGATTGAAACTGTGCATGACACTTATCAGCTACGTTATCTGCTTAGACTTATAATAACGTATTTGACCTAGCATTTTCCCATAGGAGTTCATCTAATACACTTAATTAGTCACTAATGAGCAGGCTTCTTTACATGATATCTCACTATTTTATCTGAATTGCACCTAAAACTTCTCCCATATATTACATGAAATCATTTTCAAATTACTCACAAGCCCATGGCGTGATACATGAAAAGATTAGGGGAGGAGAGAGATTGATCTCTTGCAAGAACACACACACTCTCACAACAATGGAGAAGACACACACAAAGATGGAAGGTAGTGAACCCCCCGAGACTCTGTCTCTATACTCAACCTCAAGGGGGTTCACCCCTATACTCTATCTCTATACTTGACCTTGGGGGACCGGGAGGGGGGGTGGGGGGGTGTTATTAATAAATATATAAGCAGAGCACGTGGACTTCAATAGAAGGGATTTTTAAAATCCCCTTTTTACACATTTTTTACATACGTAAGGGTACTATTTAAAGGGGGTATTCAAAAGTTGAATAGGAAAAGGGTGTAGTTTATTCATGAAAAATTCACAGATAAGGGATTTTTTAAAGTACGCCTTAAAACGCACGTGATACAGAGGGTTTCCATATAGTGAACCACCCCGAGTACTTGAGAAGGAAACTCTTGCGGGCGGTTGCTTCTTGCTACTCCTTGTAACATACCAATCCCAAAGGAAAATAGAAGATCTTCTATCCAAGATGTTACCAGCCCAATCTGTATCAGTGCGTTCATACACTTGCAACTATATACTAGCCTCATAATAGAGACTAATCCAACTGCATGTAACATACCAATCCCAAAGGAAAATAGTAGATCTTCTATCCAAGATGTTACCAGCCCAATCTGCATCAGCGTGTCCATACACTTGCAACTATATACTAGCCTCATAATAGAGACTAATCCATTATGGACCTCATGTAATGTAGCGCGCGTCTCACACTATCCAAATGTAGCTTCCAAGGAACCCGCATAAACTAACTCACTAGCCGAACTATGTAGTTCATATATGGATTGGTTAGAAGCCATATTTAGACAACCTATCCAATAAATGCTTTCTCTATGATAGTGATATACCTTCACGCGTCATGATGATCTCAATGCCAAGAAAGTATCTCAACTCACCCAATTCCTTCATGTCAAACTTCTTCTTGAGGAGATCCTTTACATTCTCAACTTCCTCTTCATCAAGTCACCCCAAACAATCAAGTCATCCATATAAATTCTTTATGGAGCTTGCACACATAATCTGGGTGACTCAAATCCTAATAACTAGGTGGGTGGTCCAAATATACTTCTTGTTGTATCTCACCATGCAAGAAAACACTCTTTTTATCCATCTGATGCAAAACCCAACCTTTTAATATAGCCCACAAATAAGAGCTCTCACAGTTGCCATCTTGGCAATGGGACTAAATGTCTCCTCATAATAAAAACCGTAAGTCTGAGTTACTCTTGCTCAAATCTAGTGACACATAACATACCTACAATCCTTCAGTCACATCAAAGAGAGAGCAAGATCTAGTGGTATGGTTTGTAGTGGATCTGTTGGATCCAAAGTAGGACTCGACTTTGCATCATCAACCCCTATTGTGGTTTCCCATAACTCATATGAATCCAGAATTAAGCTAATCTTAAACTTCCATAGAGTGTAATTTTTTCCATTCACTAAATAATGGAGGATGCACTACAACACGTCGGGGGGGCATAGAAACGCTTTCTAGCAGTGTTTATTTTGTCGAGATGTCAAGGATTCCATTCATCGCAGTTAAATTTTGCTGTTGAGAATCTCTTCTAGCAACAAAATTTCGCTGCTCCTCTACAGCGCTTATAGCAGCAAAATCTCACCGCTATACTCTAATTTCAGTTCTGTACAGCAAAAATAGCAGTGAAATTACGTTGTTATTTTCGCTGCATGAAATTCTAGAGAGTTGTTGAATGCTGAATTTTTAAAATACATGTCACATACACATAGAAAATGATGTATAGTTCTCAAAAAAAACATCCATTAGACCATGTTTTGAGAAAAAAAAAAGATAGTTGAAAACTTTTGAGAAGCGAAACAATGTCAAGATCATGAATCTATCCCATCTTGTAATAAATGTGTTGCTTCATCAATGTCTATATCTAATGATGAAAAGATGGTGTTCCATATCAATATCAATATCACTATTATGATCCAATGAAGCATTGTCATGATTGATAGGTGACTCATCATCTTCTTCGGATCGATGTTCCTCATGCTCTTGATCAACCCCCTCCAAAACGTGTTCTTCATCATCTTCTTCCAATGAGATGATTTGAGGTAGTACTTGCACCTCATCCAGAGATTCGGCCTCCACATCTTGATCTTGAAAGATATGTTTTGAACAAGAGGAAACTTGTATAACATACGACCACTTTGGATCAATTCTATCGACGTGAAACATAACCTAATATCACAAAGCAAAGGGGTTACACTTTTATTATACTACATCAAGATTTAATTTGGGATTGGTTGGAACCTATTGATAGTGTTGAGGTAGTACGAAAGTATCTTTCTCATCATTCTAAAACTTGGTGGAATCAATTTGAAAGAACCCATTTGGATGTTTCTTCACACGGTTGCTTGACCACCTGAACTATTTGACATCAAATATGAATAGACTAATACTCAAAATTGTCCTCTATGACTCTGGTATCATGTCTACTAGCTCGACTTTCTTGCTCAAAAGTTTTCATCACACCATAATCAAATGTGTTTCTTTTAGAATCCACATGCTCAGTGCAAAAATGCCTTCCCTCTGACCATATTGTATTATATAGTTTGTACTAACATTAAACAAAATCATGACATTTAGAATAGTGCATTAAACAAGGTGTATACATGAGATAGAGATGAAGAATGTACTTACTTAAGGGTCACATCCTCTTGCATAATCATGATCTTCTCTTTTGATCATCTCTCCATTTTGTGATGCCATCGATATTGCCATACAAAGCCATTCTATATTGATCACATTTGGTAGAGGTTCCAATTTAGGCGGGAATGGCAAGCATCTATTTGCTCGTCTGAAAGCTCTTCTTTCATCCTTTCACCTATTGATTGCATCCTTGTATCTCCCAATCCACTTCTCCATGATGGGACTATTTAGAATGCAGAATGTATTCACCTTGTGGTGTAATGCTTCATCCAGTCTTTGCCTTTCCTTTCCTTGAGGCACATTAGTGATGATTAGTTGGTCATCCTCCTCATTGCTCCACAATCCTGGTATGGAATGATCTACTACACGATATAGATGTTTTGAGATATATACAAGAGACTCTTGCATCGACCCTCCCTCCACCATGCTTGCTTCTGGCCTTGCTCTTTGTCTCACAAAGTCCTTTAAGGTTTTCATGAACCTTTCAAGGAAAAACATCCATCGAACATGAACAACACCACACAATGCCACTTCATCAACCAAATGCACCACAAGATGCAATTGGCTAGTGAGAGAATTGTTCTAGGAGAGTATATAGAACATGAGACATTTTCTATTTGAGAGAATAGAATGAGACAGTCTTACCAAAGAATACTTGTGACACTTTCATCACTCCATCCATAAGTTTTTTGCAATTTCAATAGCTCCAACTTTGCTTGCAGTGTGGAGTACAAACATCCCTCATACAAAGGGGTGCTTGCCTCTCTATGCAAGGTTTCCTCCTCTTGTGACATTAGAGCTTGCTCATTATCATCTACGACCTCCCATCCAAAGAAGTCATTCACCATGTCGTCCATGATGAGATCCTCTTCCTCCTCATGTGGCAATGGTGGAGACACCTCATTCATTGATTGGGGAAGATGAGTCCCAGCCATGCTTTCCATATAAATCCTTGCCACCTTCCGCACTCTACCCACCAATGTCACAGAATGGTGTGACATGTTACCTAGCACTTTCCTATGGCTCTCCTCCATGTCATCATCTTCACTTGGTTGTGCCACTACCTCATGAAAACCATATGTCTGGACATGCTCAATTGTTACACAACGTTGTCGTATATATACTGGTCCTTGCATCGATCACACACACAACAAATTTTCTCTCAACCATACCTCGGAACCAACTTTCCGTCCTTGATGATCAATTTCAGACATCTTTAACCTGGCCAAAACGTACTTAGGGTTCATACAAAACACACAACAACATCCAAAACTATAAATAGAAAATTAATCAGGGTTTTGTTGCTGCACAATGAACACAACATCATTTTTTCACTGCCTAGCAATGAACCTAGCAGCAAAATTTCATAGCTCAATGTGAGCTTTTCTTCCCCTCCCTCTCTCTTTCATTCCCCTTTCTCCCTTCCCCTCTCTTTCCTCTCCCTTACCCTAATCCTAGCCTAATGCATAGAGCTCTAATAAAGAGCTTTGATGGAGAGCTCTCCATCAAAGTTTTCTATTAAGCATTCTATGCATAGAGCTAGGGTTTATGCTTAACGTAAACTAATTTTTTCATTCACTTATGCATTAAGAGTAGGGTTTAGGATACTTACCTCTTTTTTCTCTTGTTCTCCTCCTTGCTTGGTAATGTGTTAATGAGGACTAACGTTTTTATTTATTATGTTTCTTTTTTGTAGGTTTATTCAAGTGAACAAAGGTTTGGGCATACCCTCCATAGACTGTAATTTGTTCCATTCACTAAATAATGGAGGATGGGCATGAGCATCTACATTATTTACATGTTAAACCATCTCTCTAAAGTGCAAAAAGAGTGCTTGAACATAATGAGCTCCATGATGAACTAAAGCTAAAAAACTAATCTATATGCTTATGGTACCCAAGGTGGACATGGACATAGGTTGGCCATGTCAACCAACCCATGTCTTTGTCCAAAATAACCAAACAACCATATCATCAAAATGGGACCATATTAGACTATAAAGCTTGGGTGCCCAAATCTCTTAGCCCCAACGTGCTTGCCCTGACATGGCTCAGGCTATGAAAGCTGACATCTCATATAAGGTGTTGTGTTGGATTCCTCTCCCTATGACATTAGCACTCGGGCATATTTGCACCAGCCTTATCAAAGAGAACCTTCAAGAATCATCTATAGATGCAATAGATAGCATATTTGCCTAAGCACATAAAGGATATGAGACAACTTCTTAATATCATCATTGCTAGAAATAAAAGAAACAATACATGAACCCATAGTTGGGAATTTGGTATTGTTCTGATCACTACCAGGATGGACTCCCCTACACACTTGAGGGAGGTATACTAGTCCTTTTTTATTGGTCATATGTCGAGATACTCCACTATTAATATGATTCATGAACATTAGATGCTGAGGAATGTTTTGCCTTTGTACAAACTTCTACTATTTCCGTAAACAACTCCAATTCCTCTTCAGCACCATTCCTGAACTCCACCTAAGTGTCATTCTTCTCATCTACTTCTTTAATCTACATTATTTGACCACATGACAAGGCTTGTCTCATAAGGAGAAACACTTTTCCTTTGATTTCTTCTTCTTCTCAAAAGAATAGGGGTTACCAAAGCCCTTCCCCTTGTCTTTCTTTGCATTTGAAAATAATAGAGTGTCTCCTTTCTAGCTTTAAAACACATCTCCTCCTCCACCAACATTGTGCTGACCTCCTCAAAAGTAAGAGGTGGGTCACACACCTGCATGTTTAATGAGGTCACTAAAGTGTCATACTTCAAAAAGGAAAAACTTTGATATAGCTACAGGTGCTATTTCTTTATTAGTCCTATAGTGATCCCCTTTGCCACACTCTTGCGCAACCTCTTTAACCCTTCACATCCATCTCCTACATTCCTCCAAAGCTTCTCAACATAGATTCCTTCCTCTTGGACATTCCCTTTTATGCCACTCATTATCTTTGCACCCGAACAACCTTCTTCACCCCAACCTTTCACACAATCTGAGCCATTTAGCTTATCTACATATATGATTTGTCTGTATATGATTTGCTATGCAACTTCTCCTTTAGAATGTGTTTCTACTGCAAGGTGACTCTCAAGGTTTTGAATCCTTGTCTCATTCCTCATCCCATATTGGTTCTTAAGGACTCACCATACTTCAAAAGCTATGGCAGTATGTTGAATCACAATCACATCACCAAAATAATGTGACGAGGAGATTTTTTCTGGTGAGAATGAGCCACTAGACTCTCCATAACCATGAGAATGCCCTACAGAAATGTCAGGCGCATACTAAGGGGCTCAACCACTTTCTCCTTGCCTTTATGTGATGTACTATGGTATTATGACGTAGGAAGCCGCTCCATTGTCTTTCAACTGAACCACTAGATGAGGACTCTCTTGGTCCACTCAAAGACTGTGATTGCTGACTTACATTCTGTGCAACCACATTATCACTCACATCAGCCCCACCAACAGCTTCTTTTTTAGCAGCATACCAGCTGCTCATCTCATCAAAAACAACATCCCTGCTTACCCTCAACTCGCGTGTAGTAGGATTATAACACCTGTATCCCTTTTGCTCAAGGGAATATCCAATAAACACGCATTTTTTAGCTTTTGGATCCAGCTTAGTTCTCAGCTCATCTGGCACATGCACATATGCAATGCATCCAAAGACTTTCAGATGAGACAAATCAGGTTTTTTGCCCCAGTAAACCTCTCCTTTGGAGTTATATCATGTATGGCTGCAGTTGGAGTCTTGTTCATGATGTAAACTGCTGTAGAAACAGCCTCAGCCCAATAGCTATGCGGCATATTCTTCTCTTCCATCAACGCGCGGAGTGTATTTGCATGTAAACTATCTCCAAATACCATTCTTCTTCAAAAATTGAGAGAACTCATTGGAGAAGTACTCTCCCCCTCCATCTAACCTTAGGCACTTTACATATTTCCCTGTTTGCTTTTCAGCCATAAATCTGAAATTCTGAAAGTGAGTGAACACCTCACCCTTCTCCTTCATGAAGTATACCCACACTTTCCTTGTGTGGTCATGAATAAATGTCACATAATACCTGCAGCCTCCCATAGACATGGTCTTCATAGGACCCCATACATCTGAATGCACAACATCTAGTGTATTTTTGCTCACATTTCTGTTATGTGGAAATACATGCTTTGTTTGCTTTCAAATTGGCATGTTTCACATATTCTCTGCATACCTTCAACTTTAAACTTTGGCAGCCCTGTCACAATTCCTTTAGTCTGCATAGACTTCATTCTCTGCACATTCACATGTCCAATTCTTTTATGCCAAATGTCTGTGTCTGCAACAATTTCTGAACCATTTGCAAACATCGCAACACTCACTTCAGGCATGTTTACATTCAATGTAAACATTCTGCCAACTCTGTTGCCTTTTGCAACCAACCTGCACTTGTCTTTAAAGTCTTCAACATAACAACCATCAGGATTAAACCGAACCTGCAAACCCTGCTCAATCATCTGGCCAACTGAAACCAGATTCTTTGTTATGTTTGAAACATGAAGTACATCTGCAAGGTACTTCACTTTGCCATCCTGCATAGACAATGGCACATCTCCAACATGGGCAATTGGATGAGCAGTGTCATCCCCTGTTTCCACAAAACCTGGTCTTTTAAGGTTTTTCATCTCCTTGAACCACTCCACATGACTTGTCATGTGGTTTGAAGCACCTGAATCAACGTACCATACATCATCTTTATGTGCTGCTTCAACATTTTGAGACATGGCATTAACGACATGCTGCATAAGAAACAACATTTCATTATCCTCATTGTTTCTACTCGAGGATGCATAGTTGTTTTGCTGTAGTTTTCCATTTTGTATGTCAGCCTGCTTCTTATAACAATCTGCCTGCACATGTCCAGGCTTACCCACAATAAAAGCATCCACGTGTATCATTATACTACCTTTGCCAATTTCCACAACCTCTTTGACTCCCCCTGCCTTTGAATTGGCCTCTTCCACCTGTGTGTTGTTGTTGCTGTGAATTCTGGGACTATTGTTGTTGTTGCTGTTGGCCATAATTCTGATTACCTGTTCGGCCACCTCCTTGGCCGCGTCTATGACCTCCTCTACCTCGTCCTCTTCTTGAACTTGTGTAGAAGGCCTGTTTCTCTGTTTTTGTTTTGTGAAGGCTGTTGGTCTTCACCCAAGCTCTTCTCTTCTATAATCAACATAGACACCAAATCTGTGAAATTGGGAATGTTTTTCTGAGTTTGAATAGATGTCTTGAATGCCTTGTATTATGGCCCGAGACCACGTAGACAGACTTCCACCTTATCAAGATCATCTACTGAAACACCAATAGATACGAGGGATTCCACAATACCCTTGATCTTCAATGCATAGTCATTCACAGACATACTCTTTTTCTCCACAGTATGAAGTTCATTCTTCAAATGTATCTTTCATGCCTTGGTATTCGTTTCATAGAGTTTTACCAAGGTGTTCCACGCCTCCTTGGGGGACTTGGCATCCTGAATGTGCCCAATTATGGTGTCCTGTATACTGATAGAGAGCCAATACATAACTTTTCTGGATCCTTGGTTCCAATCCTTGAACTCTTTCACATCTGCAGCACTCGAATTGATCTCCGGTATCTCCGGTGCCTCATGCTCGCCTTTTATGTAGTCCCAATAACCCTTTCCCATCACGAAATTCGTCAACCTGAACCTCCAAGCATGGAAGTTATTCTTATCAAGCTTCTCAGCAAAAATCTGGTTTATGCCATCATTTGACATCTTGCCAGACACACAAATTTACCAGAAACAGCACTCTGGTTTGTCTTGCACAAAAAAAAGTGCTATATTTTCTGCACTCTTGTTTGTCTTGCACAAACTGCTGTACTACACTTAAATGTCACAGCCAGTGACCTCAATGTGCATACATACACCCAATGGAAACTGTTGACCTCCTTGCAGCACACACAATGTCTGCACAACCAGTCTCTCTTCCTGTAGTTCTTAAAACAAAGTTCTGCAGAGAATCGATGACTTACCCGCAGTGCTCCAAATCGCCTGCTTTCTGAAAAACGGAGGTCGTAACACGTCCGAAATGTGTTTTCGGCCCAAAAAATAGTTGTCTGATAGGATAGTTTAGTTGCGCTATAGCTTTACTCCCACGAAGAAATCTCCTCAATCAAAGATCGTTTGCCGGTGCCCCGTAGAGCTCCCACAAGGGTGTAGTCACCAACACAAATAGGGAAGAGTAGATGAAGCTCTTACCCTCGTACCACTTCCTATGCTTCTCTTGCTTGCAGCTCAGCCCTTAGCATGAACGAGGATCTGATACCATGAAAAGATGCAGGGGAGAAGAGAGCTTGAGCTCTTGCAAGCACACACACACTCACAAAACCCTAAGAGAGAACACACAAGGTGAGAGGCTGAAAATCTTCTTCTTCTTCACTCAACACTCAACACACCATATACAAAGATAAGAGTACGCACCTATGGAAAGGTACTCAACCAAATACATACTAGGGCTCTCTATAGTGTGAACCCAACTAAATGAGCTGGCGGTATAACTATGCCAGGTCTCTAGAATGGCTGTCACCACACAGCCTGTCATCCCACTGGCCGCATATCACCCATGATCTTACCAACCATGCTAGTGGTGTAAAAGTGGGGCCTATCCCCCATGCGGGTCATCAGTGTCCACCGCCTCACTAGATGAGCTCGATATCTCAACACACCTTCCCTTCCCGCAATGTGTAAAGATGCTGATCTGCATTAGGGAGAGGGCTACTACCAAAACATCGACTAGATCGACACGAGGAGATGGGGGTGTCGACCACACTCTGTATAGGTGGACGCTCTCATGGAGGGGTAAATGCATCTATGGCACTACCGTTGCCACAACAACCACCATTACCCCTACGACGTGTACCACGATTGCGGTTGGAGGAACAGCCTGAGGGTGGGCGGGTTTAAGTAGGGGATGTTTTGGGTGTAGGTGTGACGGTGGTGGTGGTGGTGGACGACGATGGGCCTGCACCTCCTCGCTTGCCATGGTTGAAATAGGCTCTAGCCATGGCTACTTGCTTGGGGGGCTTCTGTAATGAAAGCCCAAAATTGGTCTCAGGGCTCATGATGTGTGGAGTAGGTGGGTCAATTGGTTGGGGGGTAATACCGTGGGTGATTTTTGGGCTATATGAATGGTCCTCCATCTGCATATGTGCATGGATATGGTGGATATGCAAGTTATAATTAGGACTAATCAACACACTAATCAACTTCATTTTAAAAGAAAAAAATAAAAATAATATGAAGAGATTGAGAGAAAAAATAATATGAAGAGATTAAGGAGAGAAAAAAGGGGCTTACCTCTAAGAGAAAAAAGGGACTTACCTCTAAGAGATTAGGGATAGATAGTAGTGATATACAACCTACAAAAAAACCAAAAAATAAAAAATTAGAACACAATAAAAACCTGCAAAAATAAGAAATCCTAAAAGCAAGAAAGATGGAAACATAGGAGAGTGCAGAGATGCAGCCCAAAGAGAGAGAGAGAGGAAAACCAAAAGCTCATCGGGGGAAAGGGGGTTGAAAAAACCTGTAAAAAACCCAAAAATAGAGATTAAAACATTTAATTTGGTAAAAAATGGGAAGGAAGCAAGATGCTAGAGTAGGAGAGTAGTGTAGGGATGTAGGAGAGAGAGAGAGAGAGAGAGGATATGCAAATTAGGAAGGAAGCAAGATAAGCTCACCAAGGGGAAGGGGGTTGAAAAAACCTTTAAAAAAATCCTAAAAAAAGAAGAGATTAGAAGATTTAAATTAGGAAGGAAGCAAGATGTTAGAGTAGGAGAGTGTAGCGATGTAGGAGAGAGAGAGAGAGAGAGGACATGCAAATTTGGAAGAAGCAAGATGTACTCATGAATCAAGGAAGAGGGGAAGCCAAAAATGAGCAAAATAGAGTCCATGTTTCGTATTTTTCTAGTGTCGAATATGCATCGGAGATTTCATCGTTAAAAGCATCGGTAAAAGCGTTGGTATATGTGTCCAAATATATGTCTAGCATATTACCGACGGTTTTTTTGATGTTATCTTCGACATATTTTTCGACGACGAAAGATTATTATATTGTAAAAGTGTATACACTCTTAGAAATTTCCCACTTCGACACATTTTCCATTAGCAAGATTGGCACCATGGTCCATTGGATTTCATTGAAGGAAATAAGAAAAGAAACTTTGGAAGTAGCCCACTTAAATTCCATAGAAGTAATTACATTAGTGGAGAAGTTTCTCCCGACCAACATCTTAACCATACAAATGCATCTTCCACAGTGTGGAGGAGATAAATGAAAGAAATAAAGAAAATCCCCCCAAAAATGAGTAAATGCTCACATAAGAGTTGACTATGTACAAGGGTTATTAGTAAAAGACTATGAGTATTACTAAAAAAATGAGATATTTTGGGTATAATGATTCCATTTTGACACATGTGTAAGGGAGGGGAGTCCCTTCAAGGAGGCGCCTACTTCACATGATTGAATGAGTTTTAAACTCAAAAATAATGTGATATTTTTATCTCTCCTCTCTCTTGGATCAAACCGAATAAAAAAGGAACCAAACCGAATAAAAAAGGAACCAAACTAGGTCCAAATCTGGTCCAAATTCAACCAAACAGAATCTGGAAAATTCTAGAAATCAGTGGATCTTGGTTAGAGCCTCCCTCTCCTATAAATAGAACTTGAGCCCTTTTGTAAAAAAATAGGAGAATTATACTATGCCAAAATTATGCTGAAATAATGATAATTTTTACTATTCTCTAAAATTCTCTCCAAATTGAAGAAATTAGAGCTTCCCTCCTTCTTCAAACTCCATTGGTGGCTCCATCAGCATACCAAACCAATTGATTGGTTGGGGGCCTCTACCGTGATTAAAGAATTAAGCAATTTATAAGGTACAGTGTGAATTTTAAACTTTTTTCATAATTTCTCAATGTTTCTCTCTTCTCAATCCCTCTCAAGCTTGAGAAGCTTAATTGGAATGGCTTTTTAATGCTATTGAAGTTAATTGATGAATGGAAGTAAGGAAATACATAAATTTCCATGTATGCTTAATTTTTATGGTTTTTATGATTTTTCTGTTCTTTAAAATGATTATGATGTTATGCCTCATTGAAAAAAGGCATTCCCCTCTCTTCTTTAGTAAATCCAACCATTCTTTATCCTAGATGAATGATTAATGGATAAAATCAAGTTTTTCATAATGTTTTGCTTTGATAAGTAGAAAATGTTTACATTAAAATGATTTAAATACTCTTGGTGAACTTCCAATTAATTTTAGAGAATTAAAAATTAAAAAATGGTCAACCATACAAAGGAGGTTATGGCAAAATTTTCTAAAATTATGAAAAATAAGTTTTAATTTTTTTATTCAAAAAGAGTTAGGTATAATAAAATGCATACTAAAATATTTTTTTAAAAAAGTGTTACTTTCGTTAGGATTAAATTCCATGCATAGAAGGAAGTATATTGAAATTGTTATTTTGATTATAAAAGTGTGATTTTTATCATAAATGATTTTTATGCATAAATAGATGCATAAAAGAAATTCTTTTATATTAAAAGAGTGATTTTCATCATAAATGATTTATATGCATAAACATATGCATAAAAGATATTTTTTTATATTAAAAGTGTGATTTTCATCATAAATGGATTTTATGCATAAATTAGATGCATAAGAGAAATTCTTTTATTCTAAAAGTGTAATTCCTACTAAATTGGATTTATGCATGGAAAGATGCATAAAGAATTTATTTTAATCCAAAAGTGTTATTTTCATCAATTTTGATTTTATGCATAAATAGACGCATAAAGAATTTTATTTTTAATTCAAAAGAGTTATTTTCATCAATTTTGATTTTATGCATAAATAGATGCATAAAGAGTTTTATTTTTAATTCAAAAGAGTTATTTCATCAATTTTGATTTTATGCATAAATAGATGCATAAAGAAGTTTATTTTTATTCCAAAAGAGTTATTCTTATCAATTTTGATTTTATGTAGAGAAAGATGCATAAAAGATTTATTTTTATTTCGAAAGTATTATTTTCATTGAAATTGAATTAATGCATAGATAGATGCATAAAAGATTTATTTTTATTTTGAAAGTGTTATTCTCATTAAAATGGAATTTATGCATAGTAAAATGCATAAAAGGTTTATTTTTGATTCGAAAGTGTTATTTTTCTTAAAATTAAATTTATGCATAAATATATGCATAAAAGGATTTTTATAAAAGTGTTATTCCTACTAAAGTTATCTTTATGCTTAATTAAATGCGTAAAGAATCTTTATATCAAAAAAATTAGAATTCTCTTACATTCTATAAATAGATGTGATGAGATGTGATAGGAATTAGATAGATGTAAATGGATGGATGGAAGTGATATGAATCAGATAAATGAAAATGGATGAATGGATGTGATGTCCTGTGAATTAGGATATGAATGAATGGTATAGGATGTGAAGGAATGCGAATCGTGATATGAATGAATGATAAGGGATGTGAATGAATGACGGCATGTGAATCGGATGTGAATGGATGATGTGGTTTGATGTGTGAATGATGTAGGTTAATGTAGATTGATGTATGGATGATGTGGTTTGATGTGTGAATGATGTGGGTTGATGTAGATGGATGTATGGATGTGGATGTGGATGCGGATGTGGATGCGGATGTGGATGTATGAATGTGAATGGGGATGTGTGGATGTATGAATGTAGATGTGGATGTGGATGTGGATGTATGAATGTGAATGGGGATGTGGATGTGGATATGGATGTATAAATGTGGATGTGAAAATGGATGTATGGATGTGAATGTGGATGTAGAAATGGATGTATAGATGTGGATGTGGAAATGGATGTATGGATGTGAATGTGGATGTGGATATATGAATGTGAATGGGGATGTGGATGTATAAATGTGGATGTGGATATGGATGTATGAATGTGGATGTGAAAATGGATGTATGGATGTGAATGTGGATGTGGAATTAGATGTATGGATGTGGACGTGGATATGGATGTATGAATGTGGATGTGAAAATGGATGTATGGATGTGGATGTGGAAATGGATATATGGATGTGGATGTGGATGTATGAATGTGGATGTAGATGTATGGATGTGGATATGGATGTGTATGTATGAATGCGGATGTGGAAGTGGAAGTATGGATGTGTTGCAACAGCTGACGGAGAGTCAACGGAGGACGTCTCGTGTAGCAAGGTCTCGGCCAAGGTCTTGACTAGCCTCGGTTTGATTTAAATGGTGAGCTTCCGGTACGGTGGATGAGGGATCAAGGAAGCGGCCTATGAGTGAAGCGCTAGGTGACCTGCGAAGGATCCTAGAGGGTGTTGACCATACGGTGCTCGGGCTCTGGGTCACCGAAGATACCCACACGTGCATTGTGGAAGATATTGGAACAAGGAGTAAGAGTTGTTTTCTGAAACCGAGCGAGTATGGATCTAGTTGATTGATTGATGAGTCCATAGCTCTCTTATATGGATTTGTTGATTGATCTTGCTCATCTTCAACGAGGATTCCGTTCTGATTTTTATATGTGAATATATTGCCGGTTACTATGAGCTAGGAACTATCGAAAAGGCCCCTGTGTGAACAGGTGGTGAGCGTTCTAGTTGCCAATGATGCCATAAGTACACCGATGAAGGAATGATTGAAAATAAGGATTCAATCAGAGATTTTGAGGATTGTGATCAGTGACATAATGGTTTCATTAAAGGATTGTTTTAAAGAAAGCCGATGCTGAGAAAAAGGCAATTTCATATTGGGTGTGTAAGTGGTGTGACTAGTTTTATGTTTGCATGAACATTCGGCTCGGGGACCTGGGAACTCTTTTCCCTGGTACCTGGGACAAAACCTAACCAAATTCCTAATTGGATCCCATCACTATAGTGGTTGGGCGGTTGGCTAACCCATGGGACTGGTGGATGGGGTTAGGCTGGACTGATGGATCCATAAATCGAGACTCAAATTCTGTTTAGTTCGATAGATGAAGTAAATTCCGAACAAAAATGAAAAGAATCAACGGCTGTGCCTTTCGATGAGGAAAAAAGCGTTGGTCTCTATGATCCAAGTGCAATCTGTCCCTTGATCTGACTATGGGACTTACGAGTTCAGTCAGATCAGTTCAGTTAGTTAAGGCTTTTGACTACGTTAGGGAAAAGTTATCCTGGTGGAATCACCCGTGCTTTCCGGGCAAAGGAAGTTTTTCCGGGTTTGGTTTTGGAAAAACCGATGGATTAGTCTCTTGTCCTCTGGATATTCGTGGGCGAGGCTCCAAGTGTGGGACCCTGCCCCACACAAGAAGTGCTACTTCTGCTGCTAGCACCCCGGAATTCGTTGCGCAGTGGGGTCAGGGATCTTACAGCACCAAGAAGTAGAAGAAGACTCCTATTTGACCCACTACAGGTATCTAATAGGCAAAGACCTAGGAGAGTACCTCAGACTATCCAAATGGCTCAACAACCTCCCAACCCTAAGGTCAAAGCAGCAAAATTCAGAGGAAGGTCTAAAGAAGATGCTGATTGTCATGTGGCTCAGTTTGAGACCAAGTGGCAAGCAGGTTGGGTATCAGGCTGTGTATCTTGACCCTATTAAATTATAGAAATTTGCAGCAACATTGGAAGGAAAAGCCATGAGTTGGTTTAGCCAATATGGTATTGTACATTTTGCAACATATGCTGCACTGAGAGTAGCATTTTTATAAAGATTCAGAAAAGAGAAGACTCCAACAAATGTCTTGAAGAAAATCAAGGACATCAAGCAGGGGAATATGTTAGTGGAAGATTATGCTCAGAAATTTAGAATTTTGGTTGATAGATTGCAAGGCAATGAAAGACTCACAGATGAAATGTTAGCAGGATACTTCTTGAAGGGTTTAAAGAACGGTTTGAAGAATGCTGTGGGAAGCATTGACATTGCAGGTGGAATCAATAACCTAGTTACTGCAGCTAGAGTTGAGAAGAGGCTTGGCATGACCAAGACGAGTTGAGAAGAAGCTTGGCATGACCAAGACGAGTAGTAAAAGCAGGGATAGCTCTGATTCAAAAGAAGGGTCAGAAGAAGAGTCTAAGTCTGAGTAAGAAAGTGAATCAGAAGTTTCATCAGCCAATGATGATGAGGGAAGTAAAGGAAAGAAGAAGAAGAAGCATAGTGGTAAGAGGGATAAGAAGGATAATTAGGAGGATTTGGTAAGTCAGTTAAAGAAAATTGGATATTCTCTTGTAGCACCAAAAGAGAAGCAGTTTTGTCAGATTTGTGAAAGAGAAGGCCATAGCACTGCTCAGTGCTAGTATAACCCTAATAATAGGATCAGGCCAACTCCCAATGGAGGTAGAGGAAAAAAAATGTGGAAGCTAATCAGGTAGCTCCATTTAGAGGAAGACCACCATTGCAGAGACCTCCCACACCTCCAAGACCACCTTGGAGAAATCAAGAAAATAATCAGAGAAGACCACTTGAAGTAATGCCATGTGTGTATTGTGGTGCACCAAATCATTGGGTAGGCCTGAATTGTGCATTATGGTTGAAACATAGAGAAGAAAGATGGATGCTAGTGCTATAGTACAATCAGGATGACCACCAAGCAAGGCCTCAGAAGTAGCAGCAACAGAATCAGCCCCACAGCCTCAAGCAAATGTGATAATAACTTACAGGACTCAGTAACAAGAACCGGTAGAGGTGCATGAACCGAATCACGAGCAGCTTATCAAAGGAACACTGTGATGAGTGGGCATGTGATTGCAACCAATGTTATGAAAATCAGGATGTTGATGTGATGGCTGTTACCATGGCTATTACCAGGTCTAAAGGTAAAGGACCAATTGATTGGAAAGAGCAAAAAGGAATTAGGGATCAGGTACAGTCAAGCATGAACAGAGAAATCAGATTTTGGATGAGATGAATACAGACAATTAGATTGGTAAGCAGAAGGAGCATGTGGAAGTTAAGCCTAAATTGAAAGGAGATCAAAAGGATTGGTTTGAGGTATTGATTAACTTTCCATTGCAGTTTTCCTTAGATCAAATGTTGTTGTACCAGCATTCAAGGAGAGGTTGTTGAATAAGCTGCTAGGCAAGGAATATGAAGTCCAGATGAACTAAACAGCTGAGGTAGCAGTGCATAAGATTGATCCAGCAGATGTTGATTTTGTAGTTCATGTCATAAAGGTAACTTTTCAGGGTAGCTTATTTGAAGAAGTGTTTCTTGATGGAGGATCTGGAGTTAACATAATAGCTGAGTCAGTCTATCAGAAAATGCAGTTGGGAAAGTTAGACCCAGCACCTTTTCAGGTTAAGATGGCAGATCAAAGAAGGGTTCAACCTTTAGGGATTCTGAGGCAGCAGTCCATTCAGATTGCAGGTATGAATTTTCAGGTGAACTTTGTGGTTTTGAAAATGGAGCAGGGAGATGCTTCTTATGAGATGTTATTGGGAAGACCAAGGTAAGCAGGATTGGGGTGAAAATAAGGTTGTTCTGAAAAAAGGTAAATAGGTGGTAACTATACCTCTGTTGGGCAGGAGGAACATTCCTTTCAAAGAGAGACCATTGTATGCCCAAACCATTAATTTGGCAGAGGAAGTTGAAGATGATGAGGAGGAAGCATTTTTGAAGGCCAACCCATCAATTGTGCTTGCCTATCTTTGAAGTTGATGTTGAAGGGATCTTGCATAAGGAAGATGAGTCAGTGGAAACAAGCTCTGATCTAGCTCCTGGACAAGTAATAGAAGGATCTGAATTGATACAGATGGTAGATCTGAATTGATACAGATGGTAGATTAGAATGAAGCCTCTACTCAAAAGAATCCCTAGCTCAAGAAGAGAGGGAAGCAAGGGATATGGCAGAAAAGATATACAACAAGAGATTTGGAGGTTCCAACAAGGTGAAACAGGATGAGTTGAAGGAGATCAATTTGGGCACAAACGAGGATCCAAAGATGGTAAAGGTGAGCATTCATGTGGAGGACAGTTCTTGAATGATCTATTTCAGCTATTGCTGGAGTATAAGGATGTATTTTCATGGGATTATGCTGATGTAAAAGGTATTGATCCAGATCTGCACCAGCATCACATCAATCTTAAAAAGGGTGCAGTTCCGATTGTGCAGTAGAGGTACAGGATGAATCCAAACTTTGCTCAACAGGTTAAGGTGGAGATTGATAAGTTGTTGGCTATAGGATTTATCAAACCTGTCAATGAGGTGACATGGTTATCTCCTATCATTGTGGTGCCTAAGAAAAATGGCAAGTTAAGAGTGTGTGTTGACTACAGGAAGCTAAATGCAACCACCATTACTGATCCATTCCCAATGCCATTTTGTGATGCAATATTGGATGTAGTAGCAGGGCAAGAGTTGTATAGCTTTTTAGATGGTTTTTTTGGGTACAATCAGATTAAGGTTGCTGAGGAGGATCAGCATAAAATAGCCTTTATTACGGAATGGGGAGCTTTTGTCTATACAGTCATGAGTTTTGGGCTCAAGAATGGACCACCATCCTTTAACTACACAGCCTACAAAACATTTGAACCTTACTTACAGGATTTTATGAGGGTATTTGTGGATGATTTTTTTAGTTTTTGGAAAGAAGGATTTGCATTTGCAGCATCTGAAGTTGTGCTTTGAAAGATGTAGAAAGTTCAGGATGTCCCTCAATCCCTATAAGAGTGTTTTTGCTGTCAAGAGTGGAATTTTGTTGGGACATGTTGTGTCCAAAGAGGGTATGTCTATTGATGAAAAGAAAATTGAAGTTATCAAGGCAGCTAAAGTTCCAGAGAATGTGAAGGAAGTGAGTAGGTTTGTTGGACAGGTAAAATGGCATGCAAGGTACATCAGATATTTGGCTAACGTTTGTATGCCTCTTACTCATTTAACAAAGAAGAATGTAAGTACATTCTAGCGGTGGAAACAACTAATTATTACTGCACTTAGTGGGTAGAAGCTGTAGCACTTAAGGACAACAAAGCTCAATAAATAAGCTTTGATCTAGCTATGGATAGATTTGAACATTGTACACCTGACAGTAGCTGTGAAGATTGTACCCAGAGGTTGAGCCCCTCCTAGATAGCCAGAGGCCACTAAGACTCCTAAAGATCCTGAACAGCCAGAGGCTACTCCGTAATACCGTCGCCATAAGAGCAGATTTTTTAAGCCCCCCACACGCATGGCCCGAACCCCCCAGGCTCTTTCGCATGGTCCACGATGCAAAATGCACTCCGGCTTCAGAGTATTCTAGGAGATATGCCACTATTAGAAGTCGATGTATCTGCTGATCTGGAGGGATCCATTTTCACAGACATATAAGGAAATTCTATGAGATTACAAGATGGAATGTCACATGTAGTCCATTGCCCATTGCAGGAGGCGACGGAGGCGACGGAGGCCTATCTGGTCACTCTTTTTGAAGACACTAACCTCTGCACAATTCATTCTAAGCAAGTTACCAACATGACCAAGGACATGCAATTGGCACATCTAATTCGCAGAGAAAAAGGACATGCAATTGGCGCATCGCATTCGCAGAGAAAAAGGGCCACATAGATAGACCATCTCATTGTAAATGTAATTGGCCTATCAAGAACAAATGTAACATTTCCCAATTGTCAATGCAAGGTAACTTTTTTGTCTTTGTTTCATAGTCTGGGATTATTTTTTATGCGATTTATTGTTTTTTTAATTGTACCAAATAAGTGGGCTAGAAGGGTGTGAAAAAGGCTTGTGCGAGAGGCTCGCATATACGGCATTTTCACACCCCTCTCGCCCCTTTGGATTTTGATGTTTTCTGTAATGTTTGGGGTTTTTGGAGCAATTATTCCATAGGCCACATAATTTTTGAAGTTTTTCTAGCAAGACCTGTCCAATTAATGGGCCAGACGGGTGCGAAAAAGGACACACCCCTCTAGCCCCTAAGAATTTTGATGTTTTCTTTAATGTTTGAATTTTTTTTAAAAGAAATGTCACATAAGCCACATGATGTTTGAAGTTTTACCAGAGGAAAACCTATCCAATTGATGGGCTAGAAGGGTGCAAAAAAGGTTTGTGTGGAAGGTCCGTACAAGCCGTACAAGGCAATTTTGCACCCCTCTGGCCCCTTAGGATTTTGATGTTTTATGCAAGAATTCAATAACTCAACAAGTGGGCTAGAAGCGTGCAAAAAAGGCTTGTGTGTGTGAGGCCTACAGAGGTCGTTTTTGCACCCCTCTGGCCCGTTGGATTCTTACCTAAGATACACTGTTAACGTTTAGATATATTTAAACATAAAACAGAGACTACTAGTCTAGATATATTTAAACATAAAACAGAGACTACTAGTCTAGATATATTTAAACATAAAACAGAGACTGCTAGTTTATGAGTTAAACTAAAAATAACAACTTAAACGAATTAAATCAATCTGTATGGTGTTTTGATCAGCCAACAATCGAATTTATAAAAAAAAACAAGTGGGCTAGAAGGGTGCGAAAAGGGCTTGTGGTTTCGCACCTCTTTGGCCCCTTTATATTTTAACCCAACACACACTATTAATTTTTAGAAATATTTAAACCTAAGACAGAAAATGTAAATTTTTATAGTATGACTAATTTTACTGATTCACCCAAAAATTTCAATTAAACTAAAGTTAGCAAATTAACCCAATTAAATCAATTTGTTGGTTGTTTTGAGTAAACAAATATCAAATAAATGAAAAAATAAAGTGGGCCATAAGGGTGCAAAAAAGGCCTATGCAAAAGGCCTGCATAGGGCATTTTCGCACCCCTTTGGCCCCTCTGGATTTTGATGCTTTATGCAATTCAAAGGCTCGCAGGAAAGAACATAAAAAGATGAACTAAAAACAAAATCCACATAAGATGATTCATAGAGATTGCAATACAATTGGACAATGATTCATAGAGATTGCAATATAATTGGAGAACAATTTATAGAGATTGCAACATTACATTATGAAGGAGATCGTTTACATAAAACTTTACATATGAGATGGTGGGATTCGGGATACAAGGGATGTCCGATGCTTTTTAGCTATGGGTAGCTCCCCTGTTAAGACAACTTCAGCTATATCCTTGGGTGAGTTTTGGTCTACAGATTGTGCAATTCCTATTTGGGCCAACACCTTGCCTCTATAGTTTGTACCAAAAGTAGTCAATTACAAGAGACTTATTAACTAATATGACATAGCTAACTGACTGGCCTAAAGTGGCCATGCATAGCTTTGACAACGCTTTCAATTGCAAAAAGTGGGAAAGTGGCAGACGGGTGAAGTCCTTTTGGATTATAACAAAATCATCCACAAGGAGATGGGGAATGTAATGGTTTAGGGCTGGGTATGGGCTAGTGGAACTATGCAACCCCCCATCCGACACGGCCTGGGTGTCGAACTCCACCACAGCTTCTTGATTTTCATCTGTCTTTATCGGCTTTACATTCCAAATCAATCTTGGAACTCGTCTCATCCAAATATGCCCTCTTTGAACTTCTGCCACCCATCTCTCAGAACAGCACGTCCACAAGTTAGATGTGCAGTATGAAACGCCTCTTGAGTTACGTGAGCTTGTTCTGTGCTCTTCGCTGCCTCTAGTGTGATCGCCACTATGTCCTCCATGGAATTTGTCAATGGTAGAAGGATATCCTCAAGGTAGCATGTACCCGAATCATCTATAGGGAATTCCCATTTAACTTTGAGCATGCTAAGCACTCATCCATACGAATCCCACATTTTCAGAAAATCTGGACCCCCAGGAGAACAAATTATAATTTATTTCGAATGCACCTTCTGAAAATCTTTTTGAACTTCTGTTTCAGGGAAACTTTTTTAAATATGAAGAGATATTTTTCTATCCAAAAATATCCAAAATCTGAATAACCTCTCTCTAGAATATTTTTTCTCTCTAGGCCAAAACAGGTAGAAACAAGATCTTTGATATTTCTGGAGGGATTTGACTATAGGGGAAGATACTGGACATCGTGAGAGGTTGGGGAGGAATCTTACATTCTACCCCACTTAAAAAATGCGAGATGTCCTCATCTCGCAGGTGGAGTATGATCTCTTTCATCTTCTTCTTCTTCTTCAATCACTTCCAGCGTTACGACCTTGGAAGTGGACGGCCGATTTGGAAACAACTCTCTTCGACTTCCCCTATTCTGAGGTGGAGGTCTTGCATTACTTTGGATTGAAACTGGAGGTTGGATAGAGGGTCTACCTCTGGGATTTCCCTGATTTTGGCGGATAGAACCTTGATTACTCTGGAAGGAAGCTAATTTTCTTGCCCTGAAAACCTTGATCCAAAAGGAGTTGGGCAATCCATACTGTGATGTCTAAATCCTTAATAATTATAGCATTTCACTTTCTTGTTCAAGGGTGAAACTTCTGAAGTTGAAATCTCGGGGATTGAGTTTCGAAAAAAGGACATTTCTTCCATTCTGGAACTTCCCATATCCTAGGCTTGACCCTGATATCTCTTAGGCAGAGGAAGGTTGGAATCACCTTCTGGAAATAAAAACCTTTTGAAAGGTGATGGTGCTGGCTTTGGCGGGACTTTGACATCAAAGGCTTTGGCAAAATCCTTCGCCATTTTTACTGCTTTGGCCATTGAGATAGGTTTGGCATTCTTGACTAAAGTATCCAATGGCTCGTTCATTCCCCGAATGAACCTGGCCACCATCAGTTGCTCTTCATCCAATTAAGGGAAATATTTAAGAAGGGAAAAAACCTCATGGTACTCTTCAATTGTCCGCTTTTCCTGCTTTCGTTCCAAGAACTCATTCATCTTAGTTTCAAGAGATCCTGGGGGACAAAACCTCTTTCTGAGGTAAGCCTTGACATCGGTCCAGGTTTGGGTATTTCAGTCGAGACGGTTTGTCTCGCAGTGATTCCTCCATGCAACCCTAGCCGTTTCCACAATCTTTAACTTGACGAGAGTCATCTTGCTTCTCTCATTGTAGCCAGTTACATCAAAATATTCCTCCATGGCCTCAATCCACTTTTCTACAACTTCACCTAACTGTTCCCCTTCACCCTTGAAAGGTCTAGGCTGCTGCGAACTATGAAGAGTTTTACAAACATCCAGGTCGAGCTCTTCTTCATCGAGTTGGGGGTTAACATTTCTACCACGACGACCTCGATCCATGTTCCTATCAATACAAAAATTCTTGTTAAGTCTCTTTATTTATGATTCAATCCGATTTTTTTATTCAACTGATTCTGGGGTTCTCTAAATAGGTCAGCTCCCCACATAATCATGGGGTAAAAATACTCATATAGAACACATTATCAAATAACAATTTATTCAGAATAGCTCATTCATATCTTTAACACAATAATGGTCCATCAGACTGAATTTTTCAATCTAAACAGTCCTCCATGGGGATTTCAATTTTTTAGATTTTTAATTTATCATCCCTTAACTTGATCCACTGGATAAAAGTTAACAGTAGCAATCTGCCAGCACAATCCACTAATCTCATAGTGATTTATTGAAGTAATTAACGTCATTCCAGTTATGAACATCATCACAAGGACTCGTCCCATTCATCCTCATTGTGGTTTCGCTCAGCTTATTACATTTCAATCAAATTTCAAGGATCATCATTTTTCAATCAGAATCCAAATCAACTCATCAATTCTCAACCAGAATTTAAAAATCATATCAACCACATTCGAATTCATCATCTAGATAGCATTAATGCTTATAATTTCAAGTCTTAGATTTACTCATACATACTGCCAGTAAAGAGCTGCAGTTATAGAGCTGCAATTATACCCTCGGTATAACTACAGTTATACCCTTGGTATATCGAGTAGTCATGGTTCTATAAGGTAAATACCATCATGTCTAGGCCTCAAGCAAGTCAGGAATTCCATACAATTATAGTACTTCCATCTAAAGACCCAATTACCAATTTACGAATTTCAGTTTGAATATCAAATTGTATGAATTTTATCACACAATTACACACTTTTAGTACTTCTTGATAAATTTTTAACATATTTGGCTTCTCGGTTGATCCTCATTAGCCAAATAGCTCTGATACCAGCTGTAAGATCCCTAATTCCACTGCGCAACAAATTCTGGGGTGCTAGCAGTGGAAGTAGCACTTCTTGCGCGGGGCAGGGTCCCACACTCGGAGCCTCGTCCACCCCACGGATATCCGGACAAGAGACTAATCCATCGGTTTTTCCAAAACCGAACCCGGAAAAACTTCCTTTGCCCGGAAAGCATGGGCGATTCCACCAGGATAACTTTTCCCTAACGTAGTCAAAAGCCTTAACTAACTGAATTGATCTGACCGAACTCGTAAGTCCCTTAGTCAGATCAAGGGGGACAGATTGCACTTGGATCATAGAGACCAATGCTTTTTTCCTCATCGTCGAGAGGCACTATGCGACTCCCGAGGAGATTTTGAATTCTGGAGCCGAGCTGCTCTATGTACATATTTTTCTTTATCAGATCGTCTATAAACAATCACTTATACAACATGGAATTTTTCTCCGGAAAATATTTCTTTATTTATATAAAAGTTACAATCTATTTTATCGGACATATGTCATAGATCTCCAATAAGATCATTGTCTTGATTAAGAAATTATTTTCCAAACCTCATAAGTCTTAGGATCTCGTGGATGATATCAATATAAAAATTTTATAATATATAAATTTTTGGCAGAATCATAAGACGAGAAACCCGTGGCCATCAGCCAGACCCTCTCTCTAAAGATGACGAGCTTGACCCTGATGTTCGCAAGGCTCATCATAGGACTCAGCCAGGACCCTTCAAAGGAGAAGGAGAGAACCTAGGCGAGGCTGTGGAGAAATGGGTTGAAGCCATGGAAGAATATTTTGACGTCAGAGGCTACAATGAGCGGAGCAAAATGGCTCTTGCGCCAAGCTGAAAATAGTGGAAATAGCCAGGGTAGCATGAAGGAACCACTGTGACACCAACCGTCTGGACAAAAGTACTCAATCCTCGAATGACCTAAAAACCTATTTGAGAAAGAGATTTTGTCCCCCTGGATTTTTGAAAATCAAAATGAACGAATTCCTAGAGCTAAAGTAGGGGAGAAAAACCATCGAGGAATATCACCAGGCCTTTGCTCTTCTACTCAAATATTTACCACCTCTAGATGAAGAACAACTCATGGCTAGGTTCATTCGGGGAATGAACGAACCCTTGGACACACTGGTCAAAAATGCCAAGCCAGTGTCCATGGCTGAAGTTGTAAGAATGGCAAAGGATTTTGCCAAAGCCTTTGTAGTAAAGGTCCTGCTGAAGCCTACACCCTCTAACTTTAAAAGATTACAAACCCAAGGAAATACTTCAAACTTTCCACCCCCGAAGAGGTAGCAAGGCCGGAATTAGAATCAGGATGCAGGAAGATTCCGAAGTGAAGGAAGATCCTTCCCCCAGAATAATTTCTCAGGAGCCCCATCTCTTTCAAGAAATCAGAGAGATGAGCTCAGAAATGAAAACTGATGTTTTGGATGCCAAGGTTTTGGTCACTAGCTGAAAGACTGTTGGACTCCTACCATGTCAAGGGGACAGGGAAGTCAAGGACCCCGAGTTTAGAAACCAACTCCTTCATACCAATCTAATCAGGGTCCGTCGTCATCTCGCCCAAGAAGCCAGGGAAACCCTAGAAGAACTCTAGCTCAGCCATCTGCCTCTATCCTCCAGAGTAACCTCAGAACTCCTTCCCAAAACTGGGGCAACCAAAGAGAAAGAGTTCCGCCTCAGACTGCAGCAGCTAGAGCAATCACAATTTGAGATGTAGTAGAAGAGGAAAGAGGGCAGATCTATGCTGCAATTGAAAACCAAGGGCCTAACCGTCAGTTCTTGGTCATCCATACTCCGGTAGAGTATCAAGGTAAACCTTTTAAGCTTTTGATTGATACAGGCAGTTCTCATTCATTCATTTCCCCTGGATGCTTGCGTAAGCTAGCCTTAGATTAGAAATCAAGGAAACCTATGCAAGTTGAATTGGCAAGGGGGAAGATTCTTTTCACTCACCTTCAAACAGAACGTATTCAGTTCAACCTAGATGGGAGTTTAACTGACCGTCAATTCAGAGTTATACCTTTGGGAGTTTTTGACAGGATCCTTGGAATGGATTGGCTCCACAAAAATAAAGTTGACATTCACTATCATAATGGAACCATTTCCTTCCGTGACCTTCACAAAAACAAGGTTCAAGGAGAATCAAAATTTCAGGATTCCCAAGTCTGCAGTTTTAGTAAAGACTTCTAAGTTACTAAAAGGACTTAGAAAGAAGCAGCACATTTATCTTGTCAAAATGAATCCGGTAGACTCAAAGTTAAAAGCTAAAGAACCTGAATGGTTAAGTGATTATGATGATTTATTCCCAGCAAAATTAACAGAGATGCCTCTAATTCGAGAAGTAGATCATGTGATAGAATTGACCCCAGGAGCTCAGCCCCCAGTAGCCCTACGCACGTACAAAATGCCAGTTCCTAAAGCCATCAAACTCAAGGAACAACTTAGACAGCTGTTAGAACAAGGGTTTGTAAGACCCAGTGTTTCACCTTATGGTGTGCCAGTTCTTTTTCAGAAAAAGAAAGATAGAACGCTTAGACTCTGTGTGGACTACAGAGGTCTAAATCAGCTAACAGTTAAGAATAAGTATCCTATTCCCAGAATTGATGAGCTTCTGGACAGGCTAAGTGGAGCCCATATCTTCACAAAGATAGATCTCAAATCAGGGTATTACCAGATGAGGATTAATGAGCAAGACTCGATATGGGCATTATGAATTCATTGTCATGCCGTTTGGATTGACAAATGCCCCAGCTACATTCAATCGCTTAATGCAAGACATTCTCAGAGAATACTTGGATGATTTTGTTCTTGTTTTCTGTGATGATATTCTGATTTACTCAAAGAATGCAGCTAACCATGAAGCTCATGTCAGAAAAGTTCTTGAGATTCTAAGGAAGTACCAACTCTTTGCAAAAAAGAGCAAATGCACTTTCTCTGCCGACCATGTTGAATATCTGGGCTTTCTGGATCCAAAGACAGAATTTCTCCAGATTCCGCAAAAGTCCAAGTAGTCATAGATTGGCCTGAACCAAAGACAGTGAAAGAAGTCAAAGGATTCTTGGGATTGACTGGTTGGTATAGAATTTTTATACCAAAGTATGCTCTCATAGCTTCCCCCTGACTAATCTTCTCAAGAAGAATATTCCGTTTCAATGGTCTGCCAGGTGCCAGAGTGCTTTTAATAAGGTGAAGACCGCCTTGGTAACCAATCCCATTCTGAAGCTACCAGATTTCTCTCTACCCTTTGAGGTAGTAAACTGATGCAAGTGGTTTTTCCCTGGGAGGTGCACTCATGTAGGAAGGTCATGCAGTGGCCTATGAATCCCGACAACTCAGAACGCATGAGAGGAATTATGCTGTCCACCACGACTTGGAACTACTTTCATTAGTATATGCCACCCTAAAGTTGTGGACACATTACCTACTGGGACAAAGATTCACTTTGATGACAGATCATCAGAGCTTAAAGTGGATCTTTACTCAGAAGGATCTCAACATGCGCCAAAGAAGGTGAATGCAGACCCTGCAAGAATTTGATTTTGAAATCAAGTACGGCCTAGGCAAAGAAAATGTGGTAGCAGATGCCATCAATAGAAAAGCCTCCTTGCTTGCAATTACTGTAGTATCAAATCCTTTGATTAGGAGAGTTTTAAACTCCCAAATAATGAGATATTTTTATCTCTCCTCTCTCCTGTTTCAACTAGATCCAAAAAGTGGACTAAACTGTGACAAAAAAATGGTCAAAAATTGACCAAACTGATCTAAAAAATTCTAGAATCAGTTGGCTTGGTTAGAAGCTCACTTTTTCCTATAAATAGAAGCCTTCCCCTTTGTTGAAGCTCAATAGTGTTTTTGCACTGTTACCCTACTTCTCCCAAGAGCCAAAAACAGTGAATTTTCTCATAATTCATTAGTTTTTGACCTTCCCTCTTCTAAAGATTGGCGGCCACTCTTGTTTCAAACAAGATTAGATCCCTCAAACCATCAAGCCAAAGGAAAGCTCTCAAATTCTCCTTGTAAGTTGGAGATTCTTCTCTTTTCTATTTTATTTTATGGTTTTTTATGATTTTTGTTTTCTCTAATATGAATATGATGTTATGTCTCATTGAAAAAAGGCATTTCCCTCTCTTCTTTAGTAAATCCAACCATTCGTTATCCTAGATGAATGATTAATGGATAAAATCAAGCTTTTCATAATGTTTCTCTTTGATAAGTAGAAAAAGTTTACATTAGAATGATTTAAATACTTTGGTGAACTTCTAATTAATTTTAGAGAGTTAAAAATTGAAAAATGGTCAGCCATACAAAGGAGGTTATGGCAAAATTTTCTAAAATTGTGTAAAATAAGTTTTATTTTTTTTAAATTCAAAAAGAGTAATTCCCATCGTATTTGTATTCTTAAAGTGTTATTTTTCATCCTAGGTATAGAAAAATGCATACTAAAAATATTTTTATTAAAAAAAAGTGTTACTTTCTTAGAATTAAATTCTATGCATAGAAGGAAGCATATTGAAAAATTTTTATTTTGATTATAAAAGTGTTATTTTCATCATAAATGATTTTTATGCATAAATGGATGCATAAAAGAAATTCTTTTATATTAAAAGAGTGATTTTCATCATAAATGATTTGTATGCAGAAATGGATGCATAAAAGAAATTCTTTTATATTAAAAGAGTGATTTTCATCATAAATGATTTGTATGCAGAAATATATGCATAAAAGATTTTTTATTAAAAGTGTGATTTTCATCATAAATGATTTTTATGCATAAATGGATGCATAAAAGAAATTATTTTATATTAAAAGAGTGATTTTCATCATAAATGATTTGTATGCATAAATATATGCATAAAATATTATGCATAAATGGACGCATAAAAGAAATTCTTTTATATTAAAAGAGTGATTTTCATCATAAATGATTTGTATGCATAAATATATGCATAAAAGATTTTTTATATCAAAAGTGTGATTTTCATCATAAATGATTTTTATGCATAAATGGATGCATAAAAGAAATTCTTTTATATTAAAAGAGTGATTTTCATCATAAATGATTTGTATGCATAAACATATGCATAAAAGAAATTCTTTCATGTTAAAAGAGTGATTTTCATCATAAATGACTTTTATGAGAATAAAAGTGTGACTTTCATCAAAATTAGATTTTATGCATAATTAGATGCATATAGAATTTTTATAATTAAATAATGGTTCTCTTTAATCCTCTGTTAATTTCTATAAAAATTGAAAAAAATGAATAAGTAGATAATATGTGAGAGAAAATTCTACCGTTTCATATTCACTAAGATGGGAATGAGAAAATTCAAATAAACTATCGAAGTCGGAGATCGAGATAAATGATTATTTTATTCCTCCTAGGAATTCATGTTTAGTGTAGAAATTTGTAAACAAATATTCAATGAACGAAATTTAGAAAAAGAGAAATTGAAATATTACCTTTCGAGAAAGATAGTTTAGGAAGAACCTTTCCAGGCTCAAACTCTGATTCAGACTTTTGACCAAGACCTAATTCCTTCGTCAGTTTCGATCAATGACGATGTGCCCAGTTTAGAAAAAATGCACTCAAATCACCCACCAAATCTGAAACTAAGTTGAGACCTTTGATTTTGATCTGAGGATCAAGATTACAGAATTCGAGGAATTCTGCTTGGGAATCCAAACCTGTGATCTAGAAGTATTGGGATACGGAATTAAGATATAACCATTGTATTCAAAAACAAAATCAAAACTGAAAACTTGCATAGAAATCCTGTTTTCTTAAAGGACTGTCTTACGCCAGAATGCTGGAGGGAGCATTTGGCATATGTGTTTATGTAAGGGAAGTTCAGTTGCAACAGCTGGCAGGGAGTATTCAAGGGACAGCTCACGCGGCGACAAAAACCTACCTAGCCTGGGTATGGTGAAAAATGGTGTACTTCCAGTACGATGGGCGAGGGCTGACGAAGCGGTCCCTGAGTGAAGTACCAGGACACCTAAGGAGGATCCTGGAGGATTCTGACCAGGCGATGCACGGGCTCACGATGCTAAGAACACCCATGCGTATGTCGTGGAAGATATATATGAATGTTGACGAAATGATTATTGTAATCTGTTACTAGATCTCGTTGCTGACCAGCTGGTCCCAAACGGAGAGTCCATAGTGGTACTCTTTTTGTGAAACAAGGGATTGAATGGAAATTTTGATTTATGAAATCTGTGACCATATCTGTTTTGTCAATAGATTATTTTTATATTAAAGTTTTAATAAAGAGGAGTGTGTGTACCTATTTTCTAAAGCTAAAGTCAAGAAAGGCATTCAATTAAAGTTTTAATAAAGAGGAGTGTGTGTGTACCTGTTTTCTAAAGCTAAAGTCAAGAAAGGCATTCAATTATGGGTGGGTGAGTACTTGTTTTGTTCTACCGATTCCAGTGGTAGGGTGGTGGCCAACCCATGGGCCGGATATGGGGTTAGGATGGAATCAGTGGAGTTTTAATAATCAAACTGAAAAATCTTAGGATTACGCTAGGATTCGAGTAGTTAGTTAATTCCTTGATAAATTTCTCAATTGAGTGGATCAACGGCTGTGCCTGATCTTGATTAGGAAAAAAACGTTGAATTGCTCAGATGATCAAATTATATCAGCGATAGTTTCCTTCTATCTGGTTTATTCAGGTGAAGGATAGTTTAGGTTTTGATCTCGTTAGAAAAATTTGTTAAGAAAATTCAAAAAGGTGGAATCGTCCCCGCTTTTTCCGGGCATGGGAAATTTTCCCGGTTTTGGTTTTCGGAGTGACCACCAGCCTAGTCTCGTGTGCCCGGACATTTGTGGGTGAGGCCCCGAGTGAGAAACCCTGCCCCGCACATGAGGGGACTGCTTTCGCTATTAGCTATCGGGAGTCCGGTGCGCGGAGGGGATAGAGGGACCTCACATGCCATTTAATTATTATATTTTAAGTGTTACAATAGAAATATTGCAATGGTCACAACGACCCTTCATAGCCTGTAGAGAAATAGAATGGTCCAAATAGATGTGCAATGAGATAATTTAGCAGCATCAACATCCAATAGTTGTCCAAATAGATATCCAATAGAATGGTCTAAATAGATGTATAATGAGATAATATAGCAACATCATCCAAATAGGTGTCCAATAGAATAGTCCAATCCAAACAGATGTCCAATAGATAATATAATAGCATCAACATATATAGTTGTCCAAATAGATGTCCAATAATATAGTTCAAACAGATGTCCAATAGATAATATAGTAGCGTCCAATGGTCATCTTGTCCAATAGTTGTCGAAAAAATAGATGTCCAATAGAATGGTCCAAATAGATGTCCAATGAGATAATATAGCAGCATCAACATCCAATAGTTATCCAAATAGATGTCCAATAGAATAACATAATAGCGTCCAATGGTCATCTTGTCCAATAGTTGTCCAATAGAATGGTCCAAACAGATGTCCAATAATATAGTCCAAACAGATATCCAATCGATAATATAATAGCGTTCAATGGTCATCTCATCCAATAGTTATCCAAATAGATGTCAAATAGAATGGTCCAAATAGATGTCCAATGAGATAATATAGCAGCATCAACATCCAATATTTATCCAAATAGATGTCCAATAGAATAACATAGTAGCGTTCAATGGTCATCTCATCCAATAGAATAACATAACATCATCCAATAGAATATATGAATCAATCATACGTCATCTATATGAAACCAACTATACCTCGTGTGTGCACCCACTTAGTAGGCTGTATCATAAGTGAGCATATAAAATGATATGCTAAACGACATAAATTATATGGCCAAATGACTCATCAAAATCTTAAGCATAAGGCCAAACGGCATAAATTATATGGCCAAACCATCAATATTTTTTTTAGGAAAAATAATGTATCTATTTAGTGCAATACAACATTTTCACATCCACTACTTATAATAGTCCTTGCACAGGACCCTTATCAGTTGGGTTATCTGCTAAGGGCCTAACCTATCTTACCTAACACTAGCCCATTATAGTTCATCTAATACACTCAATTAGTTGCTAATGAGAAGGCTTCTTTACTTAATATCTCACTATTGTATCTAAATTGAATCCAAAACGTGTTCTAAATATTGGACCAAATCATTCCTCAAATTATGACTCACAAGCCCATGGGATGATACATGAGTTCAACTAAGGGGGGGTTTTATAAACATAGGGGTTGAAAATTAATGAAGATGTTATTTTTATAGGATCATCAACCAATTCATCTAGAACTTACCTAATAGTTGGGCCTTTTTGGAATTTTAATTGAAACATTTCCTATGATTCTAATGATCGTTAGAATGTCCTTCATAAATTAGCAACATAATGTAAAAGTGTTATAAAAAAGTTGCCACTTAAAAGAAAATCTTTGTATTTATTATAAAAACATTTATCCTTTATTATTTAATAAAATTGATGTTGGTTTTTTAGTAGCATGGGAAGAATAAATACCTTTAGAATTGTAGAAGGGTGCTCAAAATTCACATTAAATTTTGTGAACTAGAAAATAAAGAAAAAATGTGGTCCTTCAATGATGCTTTTCATGTTAGAAGGGGAAAATATCCAAATTATGAAAATTTTGTGTGTAGGGAGTTTCATACTCACCTCTGGAATGCATGTACTGAAGGGGGTCTCTTTATAGTGTCATACTTGAGCTCACAAGCTTCATATATTTATTGTTCCTACCTACTTTTCTACTAAAAAAAGAGATTTCAATCAAAAGGAAAAGCAAGAGAAAAACACATTTATATTTCCAAAGAAAAAAAATCATTGAAATTTGTAATTGAATATATCCTTGAATGATAATTGTTTCAACTTCAAGCAAGTGAATCCATCTTCTCAAGGACTATAGACTCTTAAAAATATAAGTCATATGAAAATATTGCATTGATCTTGTGATGTGTTTCCCTATCTTAAGAAAATATAGAGAAGCCATATGGCCTTGTGTGTTCTCTATCTCCCCCCCCCCCCTTTTTCATGTTTAATATGCACAATGATGTGTCTCTATTAAGTTTCAAGAAATTGAAAGCATGAAGTACAATTTTTCTATAACATAACACTACTAAATAACAAGGGTCTAACTGCAAAAATAGCAACACTTTTATAACTAGAAGGATACGGAGATGTTGGGCCTATTTTGCTGCTAAATAGGATCGCTGCTCAGCAACGAAAATAGCAGCTAATTTTCGCTGCTCAACAATGATATTTTAATGCTATGTTTGCTACTGAGCAACGATAGAACTACGTGAAAACAAAAGTTGGGGCAGACTGGGGAGTCTACATACGACTCCCCAATCTGTCCCAACTCTTTTTTTCAATTGAGATAGACAACTTTTTCCATATAGACATAAACTTGAAAATAAAATAAAACTGGGAAGAATGTAAGTTAACCAAATATATATTATATTTCTCGATTGGTTGGGCCTTTGGCCATATACAAATAAAAAATCAAGGAAGAAGAGACTACTCGTCGAAATCCTCACTGAATTCCTCCAGCTCATCATCATCTTTGTCTTTGTCTTCACTTCCTTCACCCAGTTCATGCTCGTAGTCCAGATGTTCCTCTTCCACTTTATTTTCATTCTACATACATGCAAATAAGAGTAAGGTAATTATAAAACAATAAAAGACAATTACATATAGATAAGATAAGGTCTTATCAACTACTTAACATATTGTTTTGAGAGCTCATCCTTAGCTTTCCACTTCTTAAAGGATTGGCACCATCGACATCCACATTATATGGCAGGGTTTGTGGATCAAATGGTGGGATGGCTCTCCTTAGGTGGCTCAAAATGAGTAGATGAAGAATCCTCCCATTGGTAGTGCTGCTTTTGCCAAAGCAAAAGCACCATGTTCCCCCCCTCCCTCCCCCTCTACTACATCTACTAGACCCCCCAAACATCCTATGATGTCATGGTGAAGATGGACGTTGTGGGGTGAAAAGAAAAGGGTAGTCCTCTATAGCAACATCAACCCACGCATGCCAGAACACACTCAAAGAACAAAAAAGGTGCACCACCAGCCTTTACTAAAGCTAGAAAAGGGAACTCACACACTCACAATCCCAAGATCCTCACAAACAACTCTCTACCCTTGACCAACCTTCCAGATACATTGAACAAAACCGAAAATACACATTCACGCCAAGAGGAGAGAGGGAAAAAGGTACATCAACTTATCTACCTCAACTCTCCATTGGTAGATGATATATATGGGTAAAAACCTTGATTATATAGGCTCAACAGCTTTAGTCTCAATAGATCAATTAAGAAAAGAGAGAGAATGAGAGATTAGCATGTGATTGGAATCCTTGTGCACACAAGGGGGTCTGGGCACATCAACAGACACACACACACATCCACACACACAATCTACATTCCCACCTCACCCACAACTTCAAAAGAACTTGTAACACAAACACCCGGGCTCACACACATTAATTCCAAAATGTTTTGCATCATTGATTGAATATGAAGTACAGTGTTGAAGGTAGCTTCCTCTTTAAAGTACCCAAGATACTTAATGTTTTGCATCATTGATTGAATATGAAGTACAGTGTTGAAGGTAGCTTCCTCTTTAAAGTACCCAAGATACCTTGGCATAGAGTGTAGTTACAAAGTTCGAATATAGTGAAACGCTACCATCATAATGCCAACTCTTAGTATCCCACAACCATGACTAGCCCAATGAGCAACATGCTCACAATACACCCACACCACATTCAAACACCCAAGGGAACTCTACAACCAAATGATTGAATTGAAAGGGATAGCTTGCATTTTCACACACTCATTGATCATAGCGACCACACATCATGAAATGACCATGCTCAGGATCATAATTTTAGAGTCGCTAACACACATAATAGGTGGATCCTTCGGATTTCAGCCCATGCTTTAGAATCTTGTGAGAACAAGTATGAAAAACTCAAACAGTACATAATACCATTTGAATTTGCAGAAACAAGCAGCTTCACAGTCTCCACCAGTTTGAGTTTGCCTATTACTTCGATCAGCTTCATCTACAGTTACTTGACATGCTCACCATCTTCTTATAGCAGCATCATAGTGAAGTTTCAAGAGCATCACGGTCTCTAACAAGCTTGAGTAAGATCTTCAAAACGAGCAGCATGAAAATAGGATCACACCCCTCGTATCTCTCCACTTTGAGCCACTCAGTTCTTCTACTCAACAATCCATCAACATCTCCTCCCCTCCACGGCCAAAGGCTCACTCAGTAGAGAACATGGCAACAAACCAACAAAACAACACACACACACTTCAGCTCTGTGGCAGCTATACAAACAAGAAACAAAACTCTACGCTCAGAGGCGGCAACCCAACAAGAACACATATCCCTCAGCTGCGGCAACTATACAAACAAAAAAAACACGCCCTTGCGCTACCAGCCAGCGGATGCAAAACAAACAAAAAAAAGTCTCTCTCAGCTCTGCCGGCTCTACGGCAGCTAACAAAAGAAGCACACAAAATAACCTTGGTATCGCGAGGCTCAGAGAAGCTATGGCACCAAACAAAGCAACACCCAAAACAACTCTCTCTTGTAGCCACCAACGCCTCTCCTTTTATACTATCAGAGTCTTGAAAGGCAGAATCGGCAGCTCCAGAATTCGTGCTCCGCTTTTGGCAATCACAAGCCCGCCAGCTGCTTACTTGCATATTTCTTTGTTTTGACATTTTCAATTCCGCCACCTTTTTAAGAATATTACCTGGCTTTTATTATTGCCCTTATGCATTAAGGCCTCTATATATTAAGGCCTTTAGTTCCATGCACACCTTTGGCTTGATATTGGTGATGAACATCTCCGATTGCGTGTGCGTCCTCCACAAAGATTTGATCTATTTCTGCTCTTCCACATATGCTCACGAGATCCCAACCCCAACACAACTCACATTCTGGTGGTGTCCCACAACGTGTTCCAAACTTCATACCATTGATTCTTGCACCGTTTCCAACCAACATATCTGCATCAACACATCATCACATGCAAAAAAGGCTTGATCCTCAACATTTTTTGTTCCAGCAACTCCTCTCCATCACTGCTTCATTGGTTTGGCACATGTCCATCCCTCATCATCGACGAAAGTTTTATTTGTGCCTTCTGCACCATTGCCATAAACTCAACCCATGCACTATATGTCACTAAATTTTGCTCAACATTTCCCACAGACAAGTGGGAGAACCCAGAATGCCTTCCTTCTATGTACAAAAAATGGTTCTTGTTATCCTCAATGGGTGAGGTATTTGGGCATTCCAGTACTATATGAGCATGCATCTATATGTACATATGCCAAAAAACCACACTCAAAAAACTCCTAATAACGTGAGGGAACAGGGGTGGGTCTAGTCGACGTTAGTGGTGTAGGCTTATCACACCCATAGCATGATGGGCTTGCACCACTTGGAGCTACATCTATCAATAGAGTGGACTCTCCCCATGGAGACGAATGGCCATATGGAGTAGATTGACCATCTGGTATTGATTGTCCCGATGGCCTGCATATAAGATTAAGTAAATTGACTTACAAAATTAATAAAGGATAAACTATGTGTATGTGAAAATGGATGTCAAACCATACCTATGTCTATGAGAACTGAGTCCATGCCTGCTGTCCATATTATTGGTTGATGATATTGAGCAGGTTGTTTGAGGCATCTGGGTCCTACAATGGGTTGATCGACATTGCCTATACATATAACCCAAACCAAATACATGCATAAGTAAAAAACATTGATAAATAGCTATGCATGAAAGCTTTATGCATAGAGCCTATGCGTAAATCTTATGCATAGAACCTACGCATAAAGCTTTGCATAGTGCGTACACATAAAGCTTTGAATAGTCTCTATGTGTAGGCTCTTATGCATAAATCTTCCAAGCCTACGCATAAAGCTTTGCATAGTGCCTACACATAAAGCTTTGAATAGTCTCTATGCATAGGCTCTTATGCATAAACCTTGCAAGCCTATGCATAAAGAGTTATGCATAGGCTCTATACATAAAGCTCTTATGCATACGCTCTATACATAAAGCTCTTATACATAATCTTGCATAAAGCTCTATGCATAGGCTTCCAAGATTTATGCATAAAGCCTATGCAAGCTTCTTGCAAGCCTATACATAAGCTTTATGATGGAAGCCTAAACTAAACCTAAACCCAGCACCCAAGGGTGCAATAAACATAGAACTTGCATAAATAATTAAAAGAAATAAGCTTTATGATGTAAGCCTAAACTAAACCTAAACCCAGCACCCAAGGGTGCAATAAACATAGAACTTGCATAAATAATTAAAAGAAAAAGAGAGCTTGCCTCTTTTTTGTGAAGCCACAGGAGAGGATTAGTGCAAGCCCTATGCAAGCTTCTTGCAAGCCTATGCATAAGCTTTATGATGTAAGCCTAAACTAAACCTAAACCCAGCACCCAAGGGTGCAATAAACATAGAACTTGCATAAATAATTAAAAGAAAAAGAGAGCTTGCCTCTTTTTTGTGAAGCCACATGAGAGGATTAGTGCAAGCCCTACAAAGAAAAAGATTAAATAAAGTGATTAATAGATTAAACAAAAGATTAAACATAGAACTTGCATAAATAATTAAAAGAAAAAGAGAGCTTGCCTCTTTTTTGTGAAGCCACATGAGAGGATTAGTGCAAGCCCTACAAAGAAAAAGATTAAATAAAGTGATTAATAGATTAAACAAAAGATTAAAAAAAGTGAGCAAGAAGCTTTATTCAAGCCTATGTATAGATCTTGCAAGCCTATGCAAAGTGATTAGTGCATTGAGAGCTCTATGCTAACCCTAAAAGCATAAAACCCAAAAAAATTTACAAAACCCTAAAAGCTCTATGAATGCATTGAGAGCTATATGCATGCTCTATGCATGCATTGATAGCATTGAGAGCTCTATGCATACATTGAGAGCTCTATGCATGCATTGGGAGCTCTATGCATGCCCTATACATGCATTGAGAGCATTGAGAACTATATGCATGCTTAGAGCTAACCCTAAAAGCACAAAACCCAAAAAAAATGCACAAAATCGTACAAGCATAAAATTCTAAAAAGCCCCAAAAGCATAATAAAAATGAGTGAGGTCTTACCTCAAGAAGCTAGGGTTGTGGGTTTTTTACTTGAATAAGCCAGGCCCTACAAAATAGCAATATAATAAAACAAAAAATTAGAAAGATACTTCATTTTAATATATGAGAAAGCAAGAGGATAAGTGAAAGAGGAGAAGGGGAAGAGGATAAAAACAAGGTAAGTTTTTTTAGCCCTAACCCTAATGCATAAATTATTGAAAGCTTGTGATTGATAAAACCCTAACCCTAGCTTCTACATAGAAAGCCTAATAAAGAGCTTTGATGGAGATCTCTCCATCAAAGCTCTCTATTGGCACTTCTATGTAGAAGCTAGGGTAAGGGCAAGGCAAAGAGAGAGGAGAAAGAAAAAGGAAAGAGAGAGGAAGAAAAATACAAGCTCACATAGACAACATGGTTGAAGCTTTCCATGAAAGCTTGAGAGAAAAGAAGAAAGGAATGAAGCTTTCTATGAAAGCTTGAGAGCATAGGAGAGGGAGAGAAGCACATACCTTGGAAGAGGGATGAGGTTTGATGGAGGGAGAGGTACGTGGAAGGGATGGAAAGCACTTGGGTGGGAGGAAGAGTTGCCATCAATCCACTATCATCATGGCCATGTGCAACAAAGGGAGTAGGTACAAAGAAATGCAGCAAAATATAAAAGGTGGAAAAGCTGAACCTATGAGCCAATAAAAATGGACAAAAAGTTGAACCTTTGAGCTTGTCCATTTTTATTGGCTCATAGGTTCAACTTGGTTTCTCTAGTGACTCAAAGATTGCACTTGAATCCCATGGCTTTGATACCATGTTGGAATTTTATGGGGGGAAAGCTTCGAAGGATGTCACCCATCCCAGTACTATCGCCACATGAGTGCGCTTAACTGGAAGCTTTCCACAAACTGGTCTAGCCATCCACGCCCCAAAACCTTAAGGTGACCCATCCCATTACCGTCGCCACATGATTGCGCTTAACTAGAAGGTTAATTCCACAAACTGGTCTAGCCATCTAGACCCCAAAACCTTAAGGTGATGGAGATCTCTAGTCTATCCAATATGAGGTAATCTTCAACTAGGCACCACTTCTCAAACAATAGAGAGGCAAGAACCCCTTTTTATAAGGGATGTTCATACTCTACACTCTAAGAAAAATTGGAGCTATTAAACTTGAAAATAACCTCAGGGGGGTCACTCATAAACATGTAAGCGTAGCATGTGGGTTCAACAACCTTTTTTACACATTTTTTACATACAAAAGGGTACCGTTTTTAAAGGGAGTATTTACAGAATGAATAGAAAAAGGGTGTGTTTTTAAAGGGAGTATTTTACAGAATGAATAGAAAAAGGGTGTGTTTTATTCATGAAAAATTTACACTTAAGGGGTTTTTAAACTAGGCCTTGAATGCACGTGATATAGAGAGGTCATATATAGTGAGCCCGCGAGCAAAAAACTTATGGATGGAGTGATGCAAGTGTCACAAGTCTTCTTAGGTAAGATCCAATTAATATATAATTCTCTTAAATAGAAAATGTCTCTTGTTTTATATACTCTCCTTGTAGATATTTTGACATACGATTTCTTATGTTATGTTGTAGGCTTCTCAAGAAGATTATTTCCCCTCAAAATCTTTTGCCGGATCATGAGATGGGTCTCATAAATTTTTCTCTATGCTAGGTATGGATTATACAAAAATACATGCATGTACCAATGATCGCATTCTATTTAGAGGGGTTAATAAAGATGCAACAAAATATCTACAATGTGGAGAGAACCGCTATAGAGATGATTTGCAAGGAGTCAAAATTCCCCGAAAGGTGTTGAGACACTTTCCTGTCATTTCTTGCATCTAACACATGTTTAAATGTAAGGGCATTGTAGAAGTCATGACATGGTATGCAATTCATCGCTTAACTAATGGCATCATGAGGATCGTAGTTGATTCACCGGCGTGGCAACATGTGGAGCATCAATGGCCAGAGTTTAAAGATGAGTCCCATCACTTACGCCATGGCTTGTGCATGGATGGTGTTAGCCCATTTGGCTTCAAGTTCACATCATGGTCAAATTGGCCTATTTTATTGGTGAATTACAACCTCCCTTCATGGGTGGCAATCAAGAAAGGTCATATCATGCTTGGTCTCCTTGTACTAGGCAAGTATAAGGTGACAAACATGGATGTGTACCTCAAGCCTTTGATTGAGGAGATTGAGATACTATGGTGCGGTATCAAAGTGCATGATGTCCCAAGGCCAATAAATAGGCGTGATATGGAGGTGAAATGAGTTTTTCTTTGGATGATGCATGACTACCCCGGGTTCTCAGAGTACTCAGGTACATACTTGAACTTTAAACCTTAAATGTGTCTTACTCTTCCTCTCAATAACTCAATTTTAAAATAGGTTTGGCAACCTCCGAACATCATGCATGTCCGATTTGTGGAATATCACTTGTTTTGGAAAGACCCTCTACACTAAAGCAGGTGGTGTATGATAAAGATCATCAATTTCTCCCTCCTTCACATCCAAGGTATGTGCCACATGATGTCTCAGAACTTGTAATGAGAGGTAGAGATTTGTTTAAGGCATGGAGAAGCACCCCAAATCCACCACCCGATGGGATACCAAGACACTCAATCTTCTTTCAACTTCCATGTTGGTGTGAGTTGAAGATCAGTCATCTCTTAGATCTCATGCATATATTCAAGAATGTGGCAACAAATATTTGGGACTATTTAATTGGTAAAAGAGATACCAAGGGTGCAAGGGATGACTTACAAAACATTGGACACCTTCAAAGTGGATGGCCAATTGTAGGTGAGAGTGGTAACATGGTCCTACTACCGAAGGTACCAGGGGTATTAACCAAGAAGGAGCACAATAAGGTGAAAAGTGTGATTGCCTCTTTTCATACACCAGTGGTAGTATTGTATTCATTGAAGGGTACCTTCACAAAAACCAAAAAGAAAGGAGAGGTATAATTATATGGCCTCAAGACACATGATTGGCATAAGATATTATAGGTATTCAAATATTATTTTATTCATTTTCTCTTTATTGTACATAATTTGTAGGCTCATATATTAACTTCCATTTTTTTCTATGCATAGTTGATTCTTCCAATAGCTATAGTTGGCTGTGGAGACAAGAAGGTGAGAGAGGCTATTTACAAAATGGGAAACTTAGTGAGATATGAATCTTCTCTTAAACTCACTATCTAAGTTATATTTAATATTTGGTATTCTCATGCAATCACAAGTTATGTATAATAAATAGAACACATGATTGATATGTATGTAGGTACATATCCTTAAAGGAGATAGATCCTATATCCTTTGAGATGGCTAGTCTCAATGCTATTGAGGCAGTGTGTATGATCAAGGAAAACTTTCCTAAAATAATTCTCACTAACCAATTGCATCTTATGGTGCATTTGGTGTTGAAGTGTGTATGATGAAGGAAAACTTTCCTAGAATAATTCTCACTAAACAATTGTATCTTGTGGTGCATTTGGTTGATGAAATGGCACATTGTGGTGTTGTTCATGTTTGATGAATATTTTTTTCTTGAAAGATTCATGAAACCCTTAAAGGACTCTGTGAGACAAAGAGCATGGCCAAAAGCAAGCATGGCAGATGGATGGTTGATGTAAGAGTCTCTTGTGTATATATTAAAACATATCTCTTGCATAGATTCTTCTATGCCATGATTCTGGAGAAATGAGGAGGATGACCGACTAATCACTAATTTTCCACTAGGAAAGGAAGGCAAAGAAGAGTGGATGAACCATTACACCAAAAGGTGAATACATTCTGAATTATAAATAGTCTCATCATAGAGAAGTGGATTGGGAGATACAAGGATGCAATCAATAGACCAAAGGATGAAAGAAAAGCTTTCAGAAGCGCAAATAGAAGCTTGCCATTCCTACCCGGCTTAGAAACTCTACCAAATGTGATCAATATAGAATGGCTTTGTAAGTCAATATTGATGGCATAAAAAAATGGAGAGATGATCACAAGAGAAGGGCATGAGTATGCACGAGGATGTGACCCTCAAGTAAGTATATTCTTCATCTCTGCCTCATGCTTTGATTGTTATGTACCTTGTTTAATGCCCGATACTAAATATCATACTTTTTTTAATGTTAGTACAAACTGTATAATGTAATATGGTTAGAGGGAAGGCGCTTTCGCATGGAGCATATGGATTCTAAAAGAAACACATTTGATTGTGGTGTGATGGTAACTTTTAAGCAAAAAAGTCGAGCTAGTAGACATGATACCAATGTCATAGAGGACAATCTTGAGTATTGTGAAACTATTCAAGATATTCTTGAGGTTGGGTTTAGAGAATTCAGTTTATTCATCTTTGATGTCAAATGGTTCAAGGTGACATATAGAGGTGCTCAAGAAACCGTGAAGAAATATCCAAATTGGTTTTCTCAAATTGATTCCACTAAGTTTTGGAATGATGAGAAAGATATTTTCATACTACCTCAACACTGTCAACAACAGGTTAGTAACCCAACCAACCAAGAAATCTTGATGTAATATAATGAAAGTGTAACCTCTTTACTTTGTGATTTTAGGTTGTGTTCACGCAAATCAAACTGATCCAAAGTGGTGGTATGTTATACAAGTTTTTCCTCATTCAAAACATATCTTTTAAGATCAAGACATTAAGGCTGAATCTCTAGATGAGGTACAAGTTCTACCTCAAATCGACTCATTGAAAGAAGACAATGATGAAAATGAAGAAAAGAAATTTGAGAATGCCGATAAAAAACATGAATAACATCAATTCGAAGAAGATAATGATAGTGATATTGATATGGAACCCCATCTTTTCATTGAGCTTCTATTAGATATAGACATTGATGAAGCAATACAAATGGACCTATTACAAGATGGAATAGACATTGATATACACATTGATGAAGCAATACAAATGGACCTATTACAAGATGGAATAGATTCATGATTTTTGTAATTGTTTCAAAAGTTTTTAGCTATCTTTAAAATGTTTTTCAAACATGGCTTTAAGGGTTTCGATGGATATTTTTTTAAAAAATATCATCATTTTCTATATATATGTCACATGTATAATCAAATTTCAATCTTCAACAACTTTCTAGAATTTTAAATCTTAGTACAGCAGCAAAATTTTGTTGCTATACTTCGCTGCTCAACAACCAAATTATAATGTAGCAATGAAATTATAGTTGCTGCTATTTCGATGTTGTGCAACAAAATAGCAGCAAAATTTCACTACTATTATCACTGTGGGGGGCTGGGAAATTTTGCTATTGAGCAATGACAAAATGCCTCGACATCCTAAACGCCTAAATGCTGCTGGAACACTACTATGGCCTCGACGTGTTATAGTTCAAGGTGTGATTACCCTAAAAGAACCCTTGACATCTCTTACATTTTCAAATCTTTAGAGTGATTAATCGAGTGTCTCTTTAAAACAAATGGTAGAATCACAAAGAATGAAAATAAGTCTTAATGTTCATCATAACCAAAAGTTACAATTTTAGATAAGGTGGGTTGTTCTAGAATAGGTGATTCATTAATTGCTTTTTTGAATAGTTAGTAGAGAACATGAAGAAAGCAAAAACAATGTGGATATGAAAGTATGTTAGGATATTTTTTAAATAAAGTTATGTGATGGATGGAATCAGAAACTTCTATGCATAGGAGTTGTGCAAATAAGTAATAAAAATTTCCATTGTGTTTAAATACATAAATAAAGACAATGAAACTTGATATGCCATACACTTACTTTATATTCTACAAGAGTGATCATGTGTGTTCATGCCTTTGTAAGGCTTTATGCTATGTGGACCACCCCATGTTTATGCTATGTGGATCGTCCCATGTTTGCCTTGGTTTTTTACACAGTCCCTCTAAGCTACACAATATTCATGGGATCAACTGAAGAATGGACTAAAGACCCTTGAGGAAGAAGGTATTCAACTCAAAATGAGTGATGTAACTTTGTAAAAGAATTTGAGGTTCTTAAAAAATTATCTCATTTTTAGTTCTCAAGAATACATGGTATTAATATTTCATGTCTGATGATGTAGATCAGAGGAAACTTTTAATCAAAAGAAAATAGAAAAAAGCAAGACTTTAAATAAGAATCTCTTCTTTTATCTTCAACTTTGAGGTAATCTTCTCACAAAAACTCATAACCACCCAACAACCCCCAAGGTCAATACCAATTTCTCAATTTCATATACACTAGTTTCCTTCTCACAATCAAACTCTTTAGCTATGTTTTGCATGCTTTTGGGTTCTTGAAACCCCATGACCTTTCTATGACACTTTTAGCTAAGAACACCTCACACTCCAAGAATAGACCAACAATACAATTTTATCTAAATGACACCCAAAACTTGCACCAAATTTTAAAGGATCCATAGCACTAAAGTGTTTTCAAATTATTCACAAGCCCGTATGGGAAAAAAAGAGGTGTGTAAAGATTTCATCAAATTAGAAAACATTTATGTAGGATCATTTGATCGATTTAGTTAGAGGTTACGTTAATGTTTAGGGCTTGATTTGAAATTTAATTACTAACATTTATGGTTATTGGAGTGCTTGAATAATTGACAGCATAATGCAAATATGGTGTATGATCATCATAGAGTGCTTGGGGAATAATTGACAACAAAACGAAAATATTTAATAAAAACTGTGCCACTCCAAAGAAGTCCATATATGTTTTTTTCTTTTTCATTTATTCTTTATTTTTCAAATAAAAATGGTTTGATTTTTTAGTAACATAATTATGATTCATATTATTTACACAAGAAGTTTTAGACAAAATTTCACTATAATTCTCACTTCAAAGACTACGACGACATCATGAGCTGCTTTTGGACGGGAGGCAACGTGTACCTAGCAAAGTGCGGGTGGAGGCACCCCCGCTGATCGAGGCCGGCAATTCCTTTGTTCTCCACCCATTCATGAGGACACCATGGCAACCGCTCCTCCGACACCCCCACCAAGATGAGGCCCTCTCATTTACACTTAAGTACGTCCTCTCATTTAGACTTAAGTATGTAGCACAAGAAGTTTTAGACATTTTCCCTTCTGGGAAAAGAGTCCTTTCCCATGGGTTTTTGAGGGGAGAATACCTAGCTAGGTGCGATTGGGGTCACGGGATTGCACTGGCATGGAGTCCTCCTAAAGCCCAAAGGAAGCCGACGCTTGCCGACGGAGAAGCACTGGGGAGAGGAAGTGAGGCGGGGGCACAAGAAGCAAGGCAAGGCAAAAAAAAAGAGGGGGGGGGGGTCACAAGAGGGAAAAGGGGGCTGCAATCGGGACATGAAGGAGGAGGCGGGGTGAAACGGAGGCAGGGACGTACAGGAGTAGGGGCAACTGCAGGGCAAAACACAGAAAAAAGGGGGCACACAGGCAGCGGGAGGAAAGCTCAAAAAGCAGGGGTGCACAGGAAGAATGGCGCGAGAGGAAAAGCACGGGGGGACATCGCGCAAGAGAAGTAGGGAGGGAGAAGGCGGCGGTGGGCGGAAGCGTACACATGAGAGGCGGTGCACGCGGCCACCACCTTACCATGTTTGCAACTTATACTCCAAGAATAGGCTAAGAAAAAATGTGGCCTCCATGCAAAATAAGTTTCCTATACTATCGGTGAAATATATCATTCCCTAAGGATTATATTTAAAGTTGAAAATTTTCCACATTCTACTTTCAAAAATCCTTTGAGATCTTTAAATCTCCAAGAGAGACCCTTGAAGTTATTTCCATCATTTAGGCCTCCACAACTTGCTTAAAAAACAAGAAACACAATTCAAAGTGATAGTCACTTCAAAACCACCTTTCTATATAATTATGGCTATTCGAGGGCATGCCAATTCCTAACCTACAAAGACTCTATAAAATCAAAGTTTACAATTATTGTTTACTACGCTTTTCCTTATTCTAGTTTCTTCTAACCTAAAACTACAATGATCTAAAATTGATATTTCATTATCTCAAAAACACATTCTCACCTACTATATCATAATTAATGAGTGCACTTTTTTTTTAAAAGCATCACATCCTTGTACATTCATGATGGTAAATGCACGCTTTAGTATGCTACAAGCTAACTTGTGGACAAGTGATTCATCTTATTACTTTGGTATTAAGGGTAAGTATTGTCTAGCTTAAATTGAGTATTGCTTTCCAATGAACGAGTGAGAGCTTGAAGAGCTTCATGGTATAAATGTTGGATTTAGAGTTTCTCTTTCAATGCAATGGAGGAGGATGACCATAAATGCTACTCACTAGATAGGAAGGGCTGGTTAAAATTTGCCAAGTCTTAGAGTTGATAATCATGTTAATAGTTGGCGATAATAATCACTTCCACAAATGATGAATTGAACACATTATGTTATCAAAAACGTCATGGATTATAATTATGGCTTTTTACATACTCGAGTGATGGGAAATCTGGTGTCTTACAAAACGAAAATAATATTGTGGCAGAACTATGTCCATTTATTTGAGTACATTAGCCTAGCTCACACAAACTTGCACTGATATCCTACATTAAATTTGTTGTGATCAACTTGCACACCACTCAAAGTGAAGACCACCATCCATGTACTCACTAACATTGAAAGGCCCGTAAGAAGCCACCATGGTGTGCAAGCCAAGCAATTTAGGCTTCCAAAGCTCAATGTAAAACTCGGTAGTGGACTTGAACATCTTGGGGGTCAAGATAACAGTGTCTTTGACTTTCTTATCATGGGTGTCAACCCTACCGATGACATTACCATGTGGGTTGGTGATGAGAACAGCCTTCCAACCGGGGGTGCAAGGGGCTGGCTTAGAAGTGATGTGGATACCAAGGCGCTCGGCACGCTCCACTCTGCAATGGTAGTAGATGAGAATGTCAGGGTCCCTGTCGACAAGGAGCCTTATGAAGGTTTGCTCCTCGCGGCTACAGATGGATTTGGTGGCATCAAAGACCCAATCCCTGTGTTGGGCGAGAGACACCAAGGCCCCTTGCCGAGGCTTGCTTGCTGTCACCACACCCGCCAACAAGGTAGCATGCTTATTGTTGAAGAAAGCAGGGCCTCCCGCATCGCCGCTTGTCGTAGGTATGCCTCCTTTTGTGCTCAATAGAAGGTAATTGTTTGAGCTCTTATCCGAAACCGAGAAAGACTTGAAGCTTAGATAGTTTTTGGAGCCATCGCTGCTGAAGGTGCCACCATAGCCAAATACTTTGACGGTTGAGCCAGGCTTTGGGTCCTTTTTCGCAAGCGGCCAGAAGAAGCCTTTGGGTGAGAAGGGTGAGGAGAGCTTGCCTGTGTGTTCTAAAGGTGGGTGAACTTTGATCACTGCTAAATCTTCACTCGGATGCACGAACACATCCAGCCCATTTGCCGTCTCCTCACCTAGCTCTATGGTGAACTCAAAAGGATCTAAATAAGCCTTCACAACTCTCTTTGCTGTGAGAACAAAATTCTTCTTAAGTAGCACTCCAGTCCCCACCCCATTGCTTTGGCTCTTGATGCGTACCACGTGAGAGAGAAGCTGTTGATGCTCATCTTTGATTATGGTTCCACTTGGCAAAAGAGAACGCCTTGTTATCAACCCGGCACTAGTTTGATCAGACGATTCATTTAACTCATCATTCGCTTCATCTTGGCCTCTGGCAGCAGCTAGCTCAATACTATCATCACTGGCGCACTTGCAATTATGTGGCGTGCATAGCATCAAAGCAATCCACAAGAAAAACATCAAAAACGATGATTTCGTCCTGAATAGTCTTCTTGATCTCCGATGTGTCATGTTATCTAGACGGAAGGCCACCATGAGGGTGCGAGCAGTACTCTCTTTGAAGAAGGAAATGATGAGGGTGTGAGCAGTACTCTGTTTGAAGGAAATGGGGTGAGGCCCTGCGTACGCTTTCTTTTATGGAGCATTCTTCAACGGTTCGTTTTGCACTTGGAAGGCGAACAGGGAGTGAACACCAAACGCTCGGGGTAACTGTAGATCCACCAAGAATCACGTGCGTGTTCCGGATTCACCAACCGCAACGCTCGTGTTTGTGTGAGACAATCGTTCCACGAACTAAAGACACAAGTTTTTTTTTTTTTTTTGGAGAGAAGAGATATATTGATATTAATAAGATTTAGTTACAAAAAAAGTGGAAATATCGCTTGTGGTATAGTCAGAGTAGCTAAAGCTTAGCATTATCTAGGATCTCTGAGCTATAAGGACTTGTGGGAATCATCAATTCAGTTAAGAACATGTCGAGCTTGTGGTATAGTCAGAGTAGCTTAGCATTATCTAGGATCTCTGAGCTATAAGGACTTGTGGGAATCATCAATTCAGTTAAGAACATGTCGAGCTTCCATTCCAAGCAGTTGCGGGGGTTCACTTAAAAATATGTAAGTATAGCACATGAGTTCAAATGAAGGGATTTTTAAATTTAAAATTTTAAGATAAATTTACAAAATAATATTTACAAAAGGGGTTTTTTTTAATCCATTTTGAAAAAAAAAACCCGTAGGGCCATAAAGCAAAAAACACCATATTAGATAATTTGGGAAAAATCCCATTCCCATTTGAAAAATGGGAGCATAGTGAACTTGTCCAAAAGTTTGTCAAAACCCCCTCATGTGGCATATCATCGGAAAGATCTTGAAGAGTAGAATCTAAATCTATGATCTCCGACAAATTTGGAGTTAGTATGTTTAAGATATGTCCAAAACTATATGGAGTAACTGATTCCCAAAATGTGAGATTTTTTCCAAATTACCTAATATTGACTTAAAAGGGATCATTTTATTCATTAAAAATTCATAGGTAAGGGTATTTTTTAATACCCTTTGAACGCACGTGATACATAGGTTTTCTTAAGTAGTGCATATTAGCAATCATAAAATGGGATTGATCGTGGTGATAGACAATGATTCAGCAACATAATGAAGGTGGATTAAACCACACTAAAAACTCCATGAGAGAAAGAGGGAGATTGCACACTCAACACTTGATCTCTTCTATTCTATATCTCAAATGAACCATACAATGATATAGGCTCTCTAGCCTTATCCCACTTTACATGTCATCATCCATGTAGCACTCCCTTTTCCACTCTTTTGGTCAACACTCACACACCATACAATATTACATGTGGCATTCCTATCTCACCACAATATCTTGCACCTCTAGGGTGCTTTCCCACATACACACATCATCGCGATTACATCTCTCAACACCCCCTCTTAATCGAGGTGTTCCACAACTCACCCATCACCCATCACCCATATCAATGTAGCATTGCACAAACGCAATCGCTACCTCTCAACACTCTCCCTTAATGATACATTAGAGTGTCCATCAACCGAACATGTGTGCGCGTGTCTACCATCTTAGACACCAAGTCCATTTGAGCCGACTTGCTCACAGGCAGAACCACTAAGTCCAATTTGAACGTAGAAGTTCGGGTGGAAACCAACCCATGCGCATGCACCTCACACGTGCATCACTTATGCACACGTCACAACAACCATTTTGAGCTTCTCGGTGAGCTCGGGCATGGTTACTCTCATACCATGGGTGAATACAAAATTTTTGTTTTGAGCACGTAGGCTCGGGTACGATTGCCCTGTTGAGATATCGAGCTCATCTAGTGAGGCGGTGGACATTGATGACCCGCCTGGGAGATATGCCCCACACTTACACCACTGGCATGGTTGGTGAGATCATGGGTGATATGTGGCCAGTGGGATGGCAGGCTGTGTGACAGTCATTTTAGAGACTGGCATAGTTATAGCGCCAGCTCATTTAGTTGGGTTCACACTATAGAGAACCCTGGTATGTATTTGGTTGAGTACCTTTTCATATGGTGTACTCTTATCTTTGTATCTGGTGTGTTGAGTGTTGAGTGAAGAAGAAGAAGATTTTCAGTCTCTCACCTTGTGTGTTCTCTTTTAGGGTTTTGTAAGTGTGTGTGTACTTGAAAGAGCTTAAGCTCTCTCCTCCCCTGCATCTTTTCATGGTATCAGAGCCTGGTTCATGCTAAGGGCTGAGCTGCTGCAAGCAAGAGAAGCACAGGAAGCGGTACGAGGGTAAGAGCTTTATCTGCTCTTCCCTATTTGTGTTGGCAACTACACCCTTGTCAGGAGCTCTACGGGAGGCACTAGCAAACTGTAAGATTCCTCCCCCAGTCTCTCAGGATGTCCAGTATCTTCCCTTGTAATCAAATCCCTCTTTAGAAAAGAAAGATCTTGTTTCTACCTATTTTGGCTTAGACAGAGAAAATATTCTAGAGAGAGATTATTCAGATTTTGGATATTTTTGGATGGAAAAATATATCTTCTTATTAAAATAAACTCCCCCAAAAGAGAAGTTCAAAAAGATTTTCAGAAGGTGCATCTGTGCTATTTTCATACTCTGACTACATGCCTCCCCTCCTCCAATTAAGATATGCTAATGCTTCCTTCAAGCTAGCAGGATGTTCAAAAGGCCTTATCTTAGGGGTCCAGATTTTTGGAAATTTTTAAATTAAGGTTCTGAGGGGCCAATCAGATTCATCCAAATGTATGGAGGAGATAAATGAAGAAATAAAGAAAATTTTCCCAAAAATGAGTAAATACTCACATAAGATGAAGAGTTGACTAAGAACAAGGATATTAGTTAAAAAAGAAGAGATATTTAGTGAAATAATGCATTTTTGACACCTCAGTGTGGGGGAATACCCCTCATGAAGGAGGCACCTATTTCACATGTGTGGGTGAGTTTTAAACTCATAAATAATGAGATATTTTCATCTCTCCTCTCTCGTGCTTCAACTAGATCCAAAAAGTAAGCTAAATTGACCTAAAAATGGTCAAAAATTGATCAAACTGATCTGGAAAATTCTAGAATCAGTTTGCTTGGTTAGAGGCTCACTTTTTCCTATTAATAGAAGCCTCCCCCTTTGTTAAAGCTTAATAGTGTTTTATGCTCTGTTACTCTGCTCCTCCCCAAAGCCAAAAACTATGAATTTGTTAATAATTCATTAGTTTTTTGACCATCCCCTCTTCGAAAGAATTAGTGGCCACTCTTGTTGTAAACAAGAGTAGATCCCTCAAACCATCAAGCCAAAGGAAAGCTCCCAGAAATTCATGTAAGTAAGAAATCTTACTTTTTCTTTATTCTTTTAATGGTTTTCTGATTTTTTTTGTTATCTTTAAAATGATAAACAAATGCTATGCGTTGTTGAAAAGGCTTTTCCCCTCTCTTCTTCTTGAATTCAGCCCTTCTTTATCCTCGTTAAGTAATCTAATTGTTGGAATTAAACTTTTCATATTGTTTCTCTTTTAAAAGTAAAATTTGATTAGTTTGAAATGCTTTAGATCAATTGGGGATAATTTTTAAGTAATTTCACGATAGAAAATTTGAAAAATGGTCAGCCATACAAAGGAGGTTATGGTAAAACTTTCTTAAATTTTATGAAATAAGTTTTATCTTTTATTATTCAAAAAGAGTAATCCCCATCGTTTGTGTATTCTAAAAGTGTTATTTTCATTCTATGCAAAGAAAAATGCATAATAGAAATAATTTTATTATAAAAGTGTTATTTCTACTAAAATTAAATTCTATGCATAGAAATATGCATATTGGTTATTTTTTTATTATAAAAGAGTGATTTTAATTAGATTTTGATTTTATGCATAAATAGATGCATAAAGATTTTATTTTTATTCCAAAAGAGTTATTCTCATCAGTTTTGATTTTATGCATAAATAGATGCATAAACAATTTATTTTTATTCCAATAGAGTTATTCTCATCAATTTTTATTTTATGCATAAATAGATGCATAAAGAATTTATTTTTATTTCAAAATAGTTATTCTCATCAATTTTGATTTTAGGCATAAATAGATGCATAAAGAGTTTATTATTATTCCAAAAGAGTTATTCTCATCAATTTTCACTTTATGCATAGAAGGATGCATAAAGAATTTTTTTTAAATTCAAAAGAGTTATTCTCATTAAAATTAAATTTATGCATAGAACAATGCATAAAAGATTTATTTTTATTTTGAAAGTGTTATTCTCCTTAAATATAAAATTATGCATAAATAGATGTGTAAAGAACCTTTATATCAAAAATAAAGATTCTCTTGCATTCTAAGAATAGATGTGATGAGATGTGATGATGCGAATCAAATAGATGAGAAGAATGAATGGATGGATAGATGTGATGAGAATAGATGTGATAAGAATGAGAGGTAAATAGATGTGATGAGATGTGATGCGAATCAAATAGATGAGAATGAATGGATAGATAGATGTGATGAGAATAGATGTGATGAGAATGGAGGTAAATAGATGTAATGAGATGGGATGCGAATCAGATAGATGGGAATGAATGGATGGATAGATGTGATGAGAATAGATGTGATGAGAATGAGAGGTAAATAGATAGGATGAGATGTGGTGCGAATCAAATAGATGAGAAAGAATGGATGGATAAATGTGATGAGAATGAGAAGTAAATAGATGTGATGAGATGGGATGCGAATCAGATAGATGGGAATGAATGGATGGATGGATGCGATGAGAATAGGAGTGATGAGAATGAGAGGTAAATAGATGTGATGAGATGGGATGCAAATCAGATAGAATGAGAGGTAAATAGATGTGATGAGATGGGATGCAAATCAGATAGATGGGAATGGATGGATGGATGGATGCGATGAGAATAGAAGTGACGAGAATGTGAGGTGAATAGATGTGATGAGAAGTAATGTGAATCAGATAGATAGGAATGAATGGATGGATGGATGCGATGAGAATAGGAGTGAGGAGAATGTGAGGTGAATAGATGTGATGAGAAGTAATGTGAATTAGATAGATGGGAATGAATAGATGGATGGATGTGGATGTATGTGAAGAATAGAAGTGGATGTATGTATGTGAAAGAATGGATGTGGATGTATGTATATGAAAAGATGGATGTGGATGTATGTGAAGGATGAAAGTGGATGTATGTGAAGGATGGAAATGGACGTATGAGAAAGAATGGATGTGGATGTATGTATGTGAAAAGATGGATGTGGACGTATGTGGAAGATGGATGTGGATTTGTATGTGATAAGTATGGGTGTGGATGTATGTGAATGTGAGTGTGATGGATATGAACGAGGATAGAGGCGATGAGATGGAAGTAAATTGGATAGATATGAATGATAAAGGATTTGAATGAATAATATAGGATGTGAATGAATGTGATATCATGTGAAATGGATGTGATAAGATGCGATGTAAACTGGATAGATGTTAATGTATGTGAAGTGATGAGATGTATGGGTAGATACAAGTGGATGAGATCTGATGAGGATAAATGAGGAATTAAGTGTTGAGGTAGAAAAAGGTGATTAGATGGGAATGGAAATACTTATGAAATTTTTGGATGATGTGGATTGATGTGGATGGATGTATGAAGGATGTGGATTGATGTGAATGATGTGGATTGATGAGTGGATGATATAAAATGATGTGGATGATGTGGATTGGTGTGTGTATGATGAGTGCATGATGTGGTTTGATGTGGATGATGTAGATGATGTGGATGGACATATGAATGATGTGGATTGATGTGTGGATAATGTGGATTGATGTGAATGGATGTGTGGATAATGTGGATTGATGTGGATGGATGTATGGATGATGTGGATTGATGTGTGGATGATGCAATTGGATGTGATTTGATGTGGGAATGATGTGATGTGATAGAAATCGATGAAGAAAATAAAATTGTGGTAAGATGAGAAAAGATGGGGACTAATGTGAAAGGATGCGGAGTAATAAGAAAAGATGGAAATATTATTGGAACTGTATTTATATGTGAAACCTATTTTTAAATAACTGTTTTATGTCAAGAATGCTGGGAAAGCATTTTGACCGTCTTGTGAATGAGGTCGTGTAGACCTATCTATTAAAGTTGCAATTGCTAGAGAGTCAACGGAGGATGTCTCGCGTAACAAGGTCGGCCGAGGTCTTGACTAGTCTCGGTTTGATTTAAATGGTGAGCTTCTGGTACAGTGGATGAGGGACCATGGAAGTGGCCTATGAGTAAAGCGACCTACGAAGGATCCTAGAGGGTGCTGACCATACAGTGCTCGGGCTCTAGGTCGTCGAAGATACCCACAAGTACGTCGGGAAAGATATTGGAATAAGGAGTAAGAGTTGTTTTCTGAATTCGGGCATGGATCTGGTTGATTGACCTTGTTGTTCCTCAATGGATGAGTCCATGGCTCTTTTATATGGATCTGTTGGTTGATCTTGCTGATCTTCAATGGAGATTCCATCTGGATATTTTTATGTGATTATATTGCCGGGTACTATGAGCTAGGAAGGTCCCTAAGTAAACAAGTGGTGAGCGTTCTGGTTACCAATGATGCCATAGGTAGACCGATGAAGGAAGGAATTGGAAATTAGGATTCAACTGGATAATTAGAGGATTATGATCAGTAACACTATGGTTTCATTAAATGATTGTTTTAACTGGATAATTAGAGGATTATGATCAGTAACACTATGGTTTCATTAAATGATTGTTTTAAAGATTGTTGAATTTGTAAAAAAGGCAAGTTCATATTGGGTGTGTAAGTGGCGTGACTAGATTTATGTTTCCATGAATATCCGGCTAGGGGGCTTAAGAACTGTTTTTCGTGGTACCCGAGACAAAACCTAACCAAAATTCCTAATTGGATCCCATCACTACATTGGTTGGGCGGTTGGCTAGCCCATGGGACTGGATGGGGTTAAGCTGGACTGATGGATCCCTAAATCGAGACTCAATTTCTGTATAGTACGATAGATGAAGTAAATCCTGGACAAAAATTGTTCTATGGAAAAGAATCAATAGCTGTGCCTCTCGATGAGGAAAAAAACGTTGGTCTCTATGATCCAAGTACAATCTTTTCCCTGATCTGACTATGGGACTTACAGGTTCAATCAGATCGGTTCTGTTAGTTAAGGCTTTTGACTACATTCGAGAAAAGTTATCAATGGAGGAATAGCCCACGCTTTTTAGGCAAGGGAAGTCTTTTCGGGTTCGGTTTTAAAAGAACCGATGCCAGATGGATTAGTCTCTTGTCCGGATATCCGTGGTGGGCGAGGCCTCGAGTGTGGGACCCTGCCCCGCGCAAGAAGTGCTACTTCCGCTGCTAGCAATTTTGAATTCATTGCGCGGTAGAGTCAGGGATCTTATAGCTTGTATCAGAGCAAATTGGCTAATAAGGATCAATCGAGAAGTCAAGAATGTCAAAAGTTTATGAAGAAGCAGTAAAGGGTTGTAATTGTGTGATAAAATTCTTACGAATTGATATTCAAACTGAAATTCATAAATTGGTAATTGGGTCTTCAGATGGAAGTACCACAATTGTATGGAATCCCTGACTTGCTTGAGGCCTAGACATGATGGTATTTACCTTATAGTTCCAAGGACCATGACTAACCGTATAAATCGAGAGGGTATAACTACAACTCTTTACTGGCAGTATATATGAGTAAATCTAAGACTTGAAATTAATATCATTAATACTATCCAGACGATGAATTCGAATGTGGTTGATATGATTTTAAATTTTGATTGAGAAATGATGAGTTGATTTAGATTCTAATTGAAAAATGAAGATTTTTGAATTTTGGCTGAATGCAAAACCACAATAAGGATAAATGGGACGAGTCCCTCTAATAATGTTCGTAGAGCTGGAATGACGTTAATGACTTCAGCAAATCACTATGAGATTAGTGGATTGTGCTGGCAGATTGCTGCTATTAACACTTAACCCAGCGGATCAAGTTAAGGGGGTGTCAAATTAAAAATCTATAAAATTAAAAATTTCCATGGCGGCCCGTTCAGATAGAAATCTCGGTCTAATGGACCATTATTGTGATAAGGATTTGAATGTTATGATCTGAGTGAATTGTTATCTAATGATGAGTTTTATATAAGGGACCTTTATCCCGAGATTCTGTTGGGTTCTCCAGACTATAAGGAACCTAGAATCAGTTGGATCTTAAGGAAAAGAATTCTCCTCTAGTTTTGCGAGATGAGGACATCTCGCATGTTTTAAGTGGGGTAGAATGTAAGATTCCTCCCCAGTCTCTCAGGATGTCCAGTATCTTCCCCTGTAATCAAATCCCTCTTCAGAAAAGAAAGATCTTATTTCTACCTGCTGTTTTGGCTTAGAGAGAAAATATTCTAGAGAGAGGTTATTCAGATTTTGGATATTTTTAGATGGAAAAATATCTCTTCTTATTAAAGTAAATTCCCTCGAAACAAAAGTTTAAAAAGATTTTCGGAAGGTGCATTAGAAATAAATTATAATCTGTTCAAAATGCCTTATCTTGGGAGTCCAGATTTTCGAAAACTTTTAAATTAAGGTTTTGAGGGGCCAATCACATTCATCCGAATGTATGGAGGAGATAAATGAATAAATAAAGAAAATCCCCCCAAAAATGAACAAATAAGATGAAGAGTTCACTTAGGACAAGGATATTAGTTAAAAAAGAAGAGATATTTAGTGAAATGATGCATTTTTGACACCTCACTGTGGGAGAATTCCCCTCACGAAGGAGGTGCCTATTTCACATGTGTGGGTGAGTTTTAAACTCACAAATAATGAGTTATTTTCATCTCTCCTCTCTCCTGCTTCAACTAGATCCAAAAAGTAAGCTAAACTGACTTACAAATGATCAAAAAAATTGACCAAATTGATCTGAAAAATTCTAGAATCAGTTTGCTTGGTTAGAGACTCACTTTTTCCTATAAATAGAAGCCTCCCCCTTTGTTAAAGCTTAATAGAGTTTTATGCACTGTTACTCTGCTCCTCCTCTCTCCCTCTCTTCTTCTTAAATTAAGCCCTTCTTTATCCTAGTTAAGTAATGTAATTGTTAGAATTAAACTTTTCATATTGTTTCTCTTTTAAAAGTAGAATTTGATTAGTTTGAAATGCTTTAGACCAATTGGGGATAATTTTTAAGTAATTTTAGGATAGACAAATTGAAAAATGGTCAGCCATACAAAGTAGAGTTTGATTAGTTTGAAATGCTTTAGACCAATTGGGGATAATTTTTAAGTAATTTTAGGATAGACAAATTGAAAAATGGTCAGCCATACAAAGGAGGTTATGGCAAAATTCTCTTAAATTTTATGAAATAAGTTTTATCTTTTATTATTCAAAAAGAGTAATCCCCATTGTTTGTGTATTCTAAAAGTGTTATTTTCATTCTGTGCATAGAAAAATGCATAGTAGAAATAATTTATTATAAAAGTGTTATTTCTATTAAAATTAAATTCTATGCATAAAAAGATGCATATTGGTTATTTTTTATTATAAAATAGTGATTTTCATTAGATTTTCATTTTATGCATAAATATTTGATTTTTATTCCAAAAGAGTTATTCTCATCAATTTTGATTTTATGCATAAATAGATGCATAAAATAGATGCATGAATATTTGATTTTTATTCCAAAAGAGTTATTCTCATCAATTTTGATTTTATGCATAAATAGATGCATAAAGATTTTATTTTTATTCCAAAAGAGTTATTCTCATCAATTTTGATTTTATGCATAAATAGATGCATAAAGAATTTATGTTTATTCCAAAAGAGTTATTCTCATCAATTTTGATTTTATGCATAAATAGATGCATAAAGAATTTATTTTTTATTCCAAAAGAGTTATTCTCATCAATTTTCATTTTATGCATAGAAAGATGCATAAAGAATTTTTTTTAAATTCAAAAGAGTTATTCTCATTAAAATTGAATTTATGCATAGAAAGATGCTTAAAAGATTTGTTTTTATTTCGAAAGTTTTATTCTCCTTAAAATTGAAATTATGCATAAATAGATGTGTAAAGAATCTTTATATCAAAAATAACGATTCTCTTGCATTCTAAGAATAAATGTGATGAGATGTGATGCGAATCAAATAGATGAGAATGAATGGATGGATAGATATGATGAGAATGAGAGGTAAATAGATGTGATGCGAATCAAATAGATGAGAATGAATGGAAGGATAGAAGTGATGAGAATAGATGTGATGAGAATGAGAGGTAAATAGATGTGATGAGATGGGATGCGAATCAGATAGATGAGATTAATTGGATGGATAGATGTGATGAGAATAGATGTGATGAGACTGAGAGGTAAATAGATGTGATGAGATGTGATGCGAATCAAATAGATGAGAAAGAATGGATAGATAGATGTGATGAGAATAGATGTGATGAGAATGAGAGGTAAATAGATGTGATGAGATGGGATGTGAATCAGATATATAGGAATGAATGGATGCATAGATGCAATGAGAATAGGAGTGATGAGAATGAGAGGTAAATAGATGTGATGAGATGGGATGCGAATCCGATAGATGGGAATGAATGGATGGATGGATGGATGCGATGAGAATAGGAGTGACGAGAATGAGAGGTAAATAGATGTGATGAGATGGGATGCGAATCAGATAGATGGGAATGAATGGATGGATGGATGCGATGAGAATAGGAGTGATGAGAATGTGAGGTGAACAGATGTGATGAGAATAGGAGTGATGAGAATGTGAGGTGAACAGATGTGATGAGAAGTAATGTGAATCAGATAGATGAGAATGAATGGATGGATGGTGGATGCGATGAGAATAGGAGTGATGAGAATGTGAGGTGAATAGATGTGATGAGAAGTAATGTGAATTAGATAGATGGGAATGAATGGATGGATGGATGTGGATGTATGTGAAGAATAGAAGTGGATGTATGAGAAAGAATGGATGTGGATGTATGTATGTGAAAAGATGGATGTGGATGTATGTGAAGGATGGAAGTGGATGTATGTGAAGGATGGAAGTGATAAGTATGGGTGTGGATGTATGTGGATGTGAGTGTGATGGATATGAACGAGGATAGAGGCGATGAGATGGAAGTAAATTGGATAAATATGAATGATAAAGGATTTGAATGAATAATATAGGATGTGAATGAATGTGATATCATGTGAAATGGATGTGATAAGATGCGATGTAAACTGGATAGATGTTAATGTATGTGAAGTGATGAGATGTATGGGTAGATACAAGTGGATGAGATCTGATGAGGATAAATGAGGAATTAAGTGTTGAGGTAGACAAAGATGTGATTAGATGGGAATGGAAATACTTATGAAATTTTGTGGATAATGTGGATTGATGTGGATGGATGTATGAATGATGTGGATTGATGTGAATGATGTGGATTGATGAGTGGATGATATAAAATGATGTGGATGATGTGGATTGGTGTGTGTATGATGAGTGCATGATGTGGTTTGATGTGGATGATGTGGATGGACATATGAATGATGTGGATTGATGTGTGGATAATGTGGATTAATGTGAATGGATGTGTGGATAATGTGGATTGATGTGGATGGATGTATGGATGATGTGGATTGATGTGTGGATGATGTAATTGGATGTGATTTGATGTGGGAATGATGTGATGTGATAGGAATCGATGAAGAAAATAAAATTGTGGAAAGATGAGAAAAGATGGAGACTAATGTGAAAGGATGCGGAGTAATGAGAAAAGATGGAAATATTATTGGAACTGTATTTATATGTGAAACCTATTTTTAAATAACTGTTTTATGTCAAGAATGCTGGGAAAGCATTTTGACCGTCTTGTGAATGAGGTCGTGTAGACCTATCTATTAAAGTTGCAATTGCTAGAGAGTCAACGGAGGATGTCTCGCGTAACAAGGTCGGCCGAGGTCTTGACTAGTCTCGGTTTGATTTAAATGGTGAGCTTCTGGTACAGTGGATGAGGGACCATGGAAGTGGCCTATGAGTAAAGCGCTAGGTGACCTGCGAAGGATCCTAGAGGGTCCTGACCATACGGTGCTCGGGCTCTAGGTCATCGAAGATACCCACAAGTACGTCGGGAAAGATATTGGAATAAGGAGTAAGAGTTGTTTTCTGAATTCGGGCATGGATCTAGTTGATTGACCTTGTTGTTCCATAACAAATGAGTCCATGGCTCTTTTCTATGGATCTGTTGGTTGATCTTGCTGATCTTCAATGGAGATTCCATCTGGATATTTTTATGTGATTATATTACCAGGTACTATGAGCTAGGAAGGTCCCTAAAAGTAAACAAGTGGTGAGCGTTCTCGTTGCCAATGAAGCCATAGGTAGACCAATGAAGGAAGGAATTGGAGATTAGGATTCAACTGGATAATTAGAGGATTATGATCAGTAACACTATGGTTTCAACTGGATAATTAGAGGATTATGATCAGTAACACTATGGTTTCATTAAATGATTGTTTTAAAGATTGTTGAATCTATGAAAAAGACAAGTTCATATTGGGTGTGTAAGTGGTGTGACTAGTTTTATGTTTCCATGAATATCCGGCTAGGGGGCCTAGGAACTGTGTTCCGTGGTACCCGAGACAAAACCTAACCAAAATTCCTAATTGGATCCCATCACTACATTGGTTGGGCGGTTGGCTAGCCCATGGGACTGGATGCGGTTAAGCTGGACTGATGGATCCCTAAATCGAGACTCAATTTCTGTATAGTACGATAGATGAAGTAAATCCCAGACAAAAATTGTTCTATGAAAAAGAATCACTAGCTGTGCCTCTCGATGAGAAAAAAAGCGTTGGTCTCTATGATCCAAGTACAATCTTTTCCCTGATCTGACTATGGGACTTACAAGTTCAATCAGATCGGTTCTCTTAGTTAAGGGTTTTGACTATGTTCGAGAAAAGTTGTCAATGGAGGAATCGCCCGTGCTTTTTGGGCAAGGGAAGTCTTTTCGGGTTTGGTTTTGGAAGAACCGATAGATTAGTCTCTTGTCCGGATATCCGTGGTGGGCGAGGCCCCGAGTGTGGGACCCTGCCCCGTGCAAGAAGTGCTACTTCCGCTGCTAGCAATTTTGAATTTGTTGCGCAATGGGGTCAGGGATCTTATAGCTTGTATCAGAGAAAATTGGCTAATGAGGATCAATCGAGAAGTTAAGAATGTCAAAAGTTTATGAAGAAGCAGTAAAGGGTTGTAATTGTGTGATAAAATTCTTACAAATTGATATTCAAACTGAAATTCGTAAATTGGTAATTGGGTCTTCAGATGGAAGTACCACAATTGTATGGAATCCCTGACTTGCTTGAGGCCTAGACATGATGGTATTTACCTTTTAGTTCCAAGGACCATGACTAACCGTATAAATCGCGAGGGTATAACTACAGCTCTTTACTGGCAGTATATATGAGTAAATCTAAGACTTGAAATTAATATCATTAATACTATCCAGACGATCCCTCGTTGACTCTCCAGCAGCAGTTGCAACTTTAATAGATAGGTCTCCACGACCTCATTCACAAGATGGTCAAAATGCTTTCCTAGCATTCTTCACATAAAACAGTTATTTAAAAATAGATTTCACATATAAATACAGTTTCAACAATATTTCCATCTTTTCTCATTACTCCGCATCCTTTCACATTAGTCCCCATCTTTTCTCATCTTACCACAATTTTATTTTCTTCATCGATTCCTATCACATCACATCATTCCCACATCAAATCACATCTAATTGCATCATCCACACATCAATCCACATCATCCATACATCCATCCACATCAATCCACATTTTCCACACATCCATTCACATCAATCCACATTATCCACACATCAATCCACATCATTCATATGTCCATCCACATCATCCACATCATCCACATCAATCCACATCATTCACTCATCATACCCACACCAATCCACATCATCCACATCATTTTATATCATCCACTCATCAATCCACATCATTCACATCAATCCACATCATTCATACATCCATCCACATCAATCCATCCACATCAATCCATCCACATCAATCCACATCATTCATACATCCATCCACATCAATCCACATTATCCACTCATCAATCCACATCATCCACATCAATCCACATCAATCCACATCATTCACTCATCATACACACACCAATCCACATCATCCACATCATTTTATATAATCCACTCATCAATCCACATCATTCACATCAATCCACATCATTCATACATCCATCCACATCAATCCACATTATCCACAAAATTTCATAAGTATTTCCATTCCCATCTAATCACATCTTTTTCTACCTCAACACTTAATTCCTCATTTATCCTCATCAAATCTCATCCACTTGTATCTACCCATACATCTTATCACTTCACATACATTAACATCTATCCAGTTTACATCGCATCTTATCACATCCATTTCACATGATATCACATTCATTCATATCCTATATTATTCATTCAAATCCTTTATCATTCATATCTATCCAATTTACTTCCATCTCATCGCCTCTATCCTCGTTCATATCCATCACACTCACATCCACATACATCCACACCCATACTTATCACTTCCATCCTTCACATACATCCACTTCCATCCTTCACATACATCCACATCCATATTTTCACATACATACATCCACATCCATTCTTTCTCATACATCCACTTCTATTCTTCACATACATCCACATCCATCCATCCATTCATTCCCATCTATGTGATTCACATTACTTCTCATCACATCTATTCACCTCACATTCTCATCACTCCTATTCTCATCGCATCCATCCATCCATTCATTCCCATTTATCTGATTCACATTACTTCTCATCACATCTATTCACCTCACATTCTCGTCACTCCTATTCTCATCGCATCCATCCATCCATTCATTCCCATCTATCTGATTCGCATCCCATCTCATCACATTTATTTACCTCTCATTGTTGTCACTCCTATTCTCATCGCATCCATCCATCCATCCATTCATTCCCATCTATCTGATTCGCATCCCATCTCATCACATCTATTTACCTCTCATTCTCATCACTCCTATTCTCATCGCATCTATCCATCCATTCATTCCCATATATCTAATTCGCATCCCATCTCATCACATCTATTTACCTCTCATTCTCATCACATCTATTCTCATCACATCTATCTATCCATTCTTTTTCATCTATTTGATTCACATCACATCTCATCACATCTATTTACCTCTCATTCTCATCACATCTATTCTTATCACACCTATCCATCCAGTTAATCCCATCTATCTGATTCGCATCCCATCTATCTGATTCGCATCCCATCCAGTTAATCCCATCTATCTAATTCGCATCCCATCTCACCACATCTATTTACCTCTCATTCTCGTCACATCTATTCTCATCACTTCTATCCTTCCATTCATTCTCATCTATTTGATTCGCATCACATCTATTTACCTCTCATTCTCATCATATCTATCCATCCATTCATTCTCATCTATTTGATTCGCATCACATCTCATCACATCTATTCTTTGAATGCAAGAGAATCGTTAATTATGATATAAAGATTCTTTACACATCTATTTATGCATAATTTCAATTTTAAGGAGAATAACACTGTCGAAATAAAAACAAATCTTTTAAGCATCTTTCTATGCATAAATTCAATTTTAATGAGTAACTCTTTTGAATTAAAAAAAATTCTTTATGCATCTTTCTATGCATAAAATGAAAATTGATGAGAATAACTCTTTTGGAATTAAAAAAAAATTCTTTATGCATCTATTTATGCATAAAATCAAAATTGATGAGAATAACTCTTTTGGAATAAAAATAAATTCTTTATGCATCTATTTATGCATAAAATCAAAATTGATGAAAATAACTCTTTTGGAATAAAAATAAAATCTTTATGCATCTATTTATGCATAAAATCAAAATTTATGAGAATAACTCTTTTAGAATAAAAATCTAATATTTATGCATAAAATGAAAATCTAATGAAAATCACTATTTTATAATAAAAAATAACCAATATGCATCTTTTTATGCATAAAATTTAATTTTAATAGAAATAACACTTTTATAATAAATTATTTCTACTATGCATTTTTCAATGCATAGAATGGAAATAACACTTTTAGAATACACAAACAATGGAGATTACACTTTTTGAATAATAAAAGATAAAATTTTTTTCATAAAATTTAAGATGTCATAACCTCCTTTGTATGGTTGACCATTTTTCAATTTGTCTATCCTAAAATTACTTAAAAATTATCGCCAATTGGTCTAAAGCATTTCAAACTAATCAAATTCTACTTTGTATGGTGGCTGACCATTTTTCAATTTGTCTATCCTAAAATTACTTAAAAATTATCCCCAATCGGTCTAAAGCATTTCAAACTCCCCAATTCTACTTTTAAAAGAGAAACAATATGAAAAGTTTAATTCTAACAATTAGATTACTTAACTAGGATAAAGAAGGGCTTAATTTAAGAAGAAGAGAGGGGGAGGGGAGGAGCAGAGTAACAGTGCGTAAAACTCTATTAAGCTTTAACAAAGGGGGGGGCTTCTATTTATAGGAAAAAGTGAGTCTCTAACCAAGCAAACTGATTCTAGAATTTTTCAGATCAATTTGGTCAATTTTTGATCATTTTTAGGTCAGTTTAGCTTACTTTTTGGATCTAGTTGAAGCAGGAGAGAGGAGAGATGAAAATAACTCATTATTTGTGAGTTTAAAACTCAACCACACATGTGGAATAGGCACCTCCTTCGTGAGGGGAATTCTCCCACAGTGAGGTGTCAAAAATGCATCAATTCACTAAATATCTCTTCTTTTTTAACTAATATCCTTGTCTTGAGTCAACTCTTCATCTTATGTGAGTATTTACTCATTTTTGGGAGAATTTTCTTTATTTCTTTCTTTTTTGGGGGGATTTTCCTCCATACATTTGGATGAATGTGATTGGCCCCTCAAAATCTTAATTTAAATTGTTTCAAAAATCTGGACTCCCAAGATAAGGCATTTTGAACAGATAATAATTTATTTCTAATGCACCTTCTGAAAATCTTTTTGAACTTCTGTTTCGGGGAATTTATTTTAATAAGAAGAGATATTTTTCCATCTAAAAATATCCAAAATCTGAATAACCTCTCTCTAGAATATTTTCTCTCTAAGGCAAAACAGGTAGAAACAAGATCTTTCTTTTCTGAAGAGGGATTTGATTACAGGGGAAGATACTGGACATCCTGAGAGGCTGGGGAGGAATCTTACATTCTACCCCACTTAAAAAACGCGAGATGTCCTCATCTCGCAAAACTAGAGGAGAACTCTTTTCCTTAAGATCCAACTGATTCTAGGTTCCTTATAGTCCGGAGAACCTAACAGAATCCCGGGATAAAGATCGCTTATATAAAACTCATCATTAGAGATAACAATTCACTCAGATCATAACATTCAAATCCTTATCACAATAATGGTCCATTAGACCGAGATTTCTATCTGAACAGTTCGCCATGGAAATTTTTAATTTTATAGATTTTTAATTTGACATCCCCTTAACTTGATCCGCTGGGTTAAGTGTTAATAGCAGCAATCTGCCAGCACAATCCACTAATCTCATAGTGATTTGCTGAAGTCATTAACGTCATTGCAGCTCTACGATCATTATTAGAGGGACTCGTCCCATTTATCCTCATTGTGGTTTTGCTTAGTTATTACAATTCAGCCAAAATTCAAAAATCTTCATTTTTCAATCAGAATCCAAATCAACTCATCATTTCTCAATCAGAATTTGAAATCATATCAACCACATTCGAATTCATCGTCTGGATAGTATTAATGATATTAATTTCAAGTCTTAGATTTACTCGTATATACTGCCAGTAAAGAGCTATAGTTATACCCTCGATTTATACGGTTAGTTATGGTCCTTGGAACTATAAGGTAAATACCATCATGTCTAGGCCTCAAGCAAGTCAGGGATTCCATACAATTGTGGTACTTCCATCTGAAGACCCAGTTACCAATTTACGAATTTCAGTTTGAATATCAATTTGTAAGAATTTTATCACACAATTACAACCCTTTACTGCTTCTTCATAAACTTTTGGCATTCTTGACTTCTCGGTTGATCCTTATTAGCCAATTTGCTCTGATACAAGCTATAAGATCCCTGACTCCACCACGGAACGAATTCAAAATTGCTAGCAGCGGAAGTAGCACTTCATGCGTGGGGCAGGGTCCCGCACTCGGGGCCTCGCCCACCCACGGATATCCAGACAAGAGACTAATCCATCGGTTCTTCCAAAACCAAACCCGAAAAGACTTCCCTTGCCCAAAAAGCACGGGCGATTCCTCCATTGATAACTTTTCTCGAACGTAGTCAAAAGCCTTAACTAATAGAACCGATCTGATTGAACCTGTAAGTCCCATAGTCAGATCAGGGAAAAGATTGTACTTGGATCATAGAGACCAACGCTTTTTTCCTCATCAAGAGGCACAGCTGTTGATTCTTTTCCATAGAACAATTTTTGTCCGGGATTTACTTCATCTATCGTACTATATAGAAATTGAGTCTCGATTTAGGGATCCATTAGTCCAGCTTAACCCCATCCAGTTCCATGGGCTAGCCAACCTCCCAACCAATGTAGTGATGGGATCCAATTAGGAATTTTGGTTAGGTTTTGTCTCGGGTATCAGGGAAAACAGTTCCTAGGCCCCCTAGCCGGATATTCATGGAAACATGAAACTAGTCACACCATTTACACACCCACCAATATGAACTTGTCTTTTTCACAGATTCAACAATCTTTAAAACAATCATTTAATGAAACCATAGTGTTACTGATCATAATCCTCTAATTATCTAGTTGAGTCCTAATTTCTAATTCCTTCCTTCATCGGTCTACCTATGGCATCATTGGCAACCAGAACGCTCACCACTTGTTTACTTAGGGACCTTTCTAACTCATAGTACCCGGCAATATAATCACATAAAAATATCCAGATGGAATCTCCATTGAAGATCAGCAAGATCAACCAACAAATCCATATAAAAGAGCCATGGACTAATCCGTTGAGGAACAACAAGGTCAATCAACCAGATCTATGTCCGAATTCAGAAAACAACTCTTACTCCTTATTCCAATATCTTCCCCGACGTACTTGTGGTGGGTAACTTCGACGACCTAGAGCCCGAGCACCGTATGGTCAACACCCTCTAGGATCCTTCGCAGGTCACCTAGCGCTTTACTCATAGGCCACTTCCATGGTCTTTCATCCACTGTACCAAAAGCTCACCATTTAAATCAAACCGAGGCAAGTCAAGACCTCGGCCGACCTTGTTACGCGAGACATCCTCCTTTGACTCTCCAGCAGTAGTTGCAACTTTAATAGATAGGTCTCCACGACCTCATTCAGAAGATGGTCAAAATGCTTTCCCAGCATTCTTGACATAAAACAGTTATTTAAAAATAGGTTTCACATATAAATATAGTTCTAACAATATTTCCATCTTTTCTCATTACTCCGCATCCTTTCACATTAGTCCCCATCTTTTCTCATCTTACCACAATTTTATTTTCTTCATCGATTCCTATCACATCATATCATTCCCACATCAAATCACATCCAATTGCATCATCCACACATCAATCCACATCACCCAATCCACATTATCCACATATCCATTCACATCAATTCACATTATCCACACATCAATCCACATCATTCATATGTCCATCCACATCATCCACATTAATCCACATCATTCACTCATCATACACACACCAATCCACATCATCCACATCATTTTATATCATCCACTCATCAATCCACATCATTCACATCAATCCACATCATTCATACATCCATCCACATCAATCCACATTATCCACAAAATTTCATAAGTATTTCCATTCCCATCTAATCACATCTTTTTCTACCTCAACACTTAATTCCTCATTTATCCTCATTAGATCTCATCCACTTGTATTTACCCATACATCTCATCACTTCACATACATTAACATCTATCCAGTTTACATCGCATCTTATCACTCCATTTCACATGATATCACATTCATTCACATCCTATATTATTCATTCAAATCCTTTATCATTCATATCTATCCAATTTACTTCCATCTCATTGCCTCTATCCTCGTTCATATCCATCACACTCACATCCACATACATCCACACCCATACTTATCACTTCCATCCTTCACATACATCCACTTCCATCCTTCACATACATCCACATCCATCTTTTCACATACATACATCCACATCCATTCTTTCACATACATCCACTTCTATTCTTCACATACATCCACATCCATCCATCCATTCATTCCCATCTATCTGATTCACATTACTTCTCATCACATCTATTCACCTCACATTCTCATCACTCCTATTCTCATTGCATCCATCCATCCATTCATTTCCATATATTTTATTCACATTACTTTTCATCACACACCTCACATTCTCATCACTCCTATTCTCATCACATCCATCCATCCATTCATTCCCATCTATCTGATTTGCATCCCATCTCATCACATCTATTTACCTCTCATTCTCATCACTCCTATTCTCATCGCATCCATCCATCCATTCATTCCCATCTATTTGCTTCGCATCCATCGCATCCATCCATCTCATCACATCTATTTACCTCTCATTCTCGTCACTCCTATTCTCATCGCATCCATCCATCCATTCATTCCCATCTATCTGATTTGCATCCCATCTCATCACATCTATTTACCTCTCATTCTCATCACTCCTATTCTCATCGCATCTATCCATCCATTCATTCCCATATATTTGATTCGCATCCCATCTCATCACATCTATCCATCCATTCTTTTTCATCTATTTGATTCGCATCACATCTCATCACATCTATTTACCTCTCATTCTCATCACATCTATCTATCCATTCTTTCTCATCTATTTGATTCGCATCACATCTCATCACATCTATTTACCTCTCATTCTCATCACATCTATTCTCATCACATCTATCCTCATCACATCTATTCATCCAGTTATTCCCATCTATCTGATTCGCATCCTATCTCATCACATCTATTTCTCTCTCATTCTTATCACATCTATTCTCATCACTTCTATCCTTCCATTCATTCTCATCTATTTGATTCGCATCACATCTATTTACCTCTCATTCTCATCATATCTATCCATCCATTCATTCTCATCTATTTGATTCGCATCACATCTCATCACATTCTATTCTTAGAATGCAAGAGAATCCTTATTTTTGATATAAAGATTCTTTACACATCTATTTATGCATAATTTCAATTTTAAGGAGAATAACACTTTCAAAATAAAAACAAATCTTTTAAGTATCTTTCTATGCATAAATTCAATTTTAATGACAATAACTCTTTTGAATTTAAAAAAAATTCTTTATGCATCTTTCTATGCATAAAATGAAAATTGATGAGAATAACTCTTTTGGAATAAAAAATAAATTCTTTATGCATCTATTTATGCATAAAATCAAAATTGATGAGAACCTCTTTTGAAATAAAAATAAATTCTTTATGCATCTATTTATGCATAAAATCAAAATTGATGAAAATAACTCTTTTGGAATAAAAATAAAATCTCTATGCATAAAATCAAAATTGATGAGAATAACTCTTTTGGAATAAAAATAAAATATTTATGCATCTATTTATGCATAAAATGAAAATCTAATGAAAATCACTCTTTTATAATAAAAAAATAACCAATATGCATCTTTCTATGCATAGAATTTAATTTTAATAGAAATAACACTTTTATAATAAATTATTTCTACTATACATTTTTCTATGCATAGAATGAAAATAACACTTTTAGAATACACAAACAATGGGGATTACTCTTTTTGAATAATAAAAGATAAAACTTATTTCATAAAATTTAAGAAAATTTTGCCATAACCTCCTTTGTATGGCTGACCATTTTTCAATTTGTCTATCCTAAAATTACTTAAAAATTATCCCCAATTGGTCTAAAGCATTTCAAACTAATCAAATTCTACTTTATATGGCTGACCATTTTTCAATTTGTCTATCCTAAAATTACTTAAAAATTATCCCCAATTGGTCTAAAGCAGTTCAAACTAATCAAATTCTACTTTTAAAAGAGAAACAATATGAAAAGTTTAATTCTAACAATTAGATTACTTAACTAGAATAAAGAAGTGCTTAATTTAAGAATAAGAGAGGGGGAGGGGACGAGCAGAGTAACAGTGCGTAAAACTCTATTAAGCTTTAACAAAGGGGGAGGCTTCTATTTATAGGAAAAAGTGAGTCTCTAACCAAGCAAACTGATTCTAGAATTTTTTAGATCAATTTGGTCAATTTTTGATCATTTTTAGGTCAGTTTAGCTTACTTTTTGGATCTAGTTGAAGCAGGAGAGAGGAGAGATGAAAATAACTCATTATTTGTGACTTTGAAACTCACCCACACATGTGGAATAGGCACCTCCTTCATGAGGGGAATTCTCCCACAGTGAGGTGTCAAAAATGCATCATTTCACTAAATATCTCTTCTTTTTTAACTAATATCCTTGTCCTGAGTCAACTCTTCATCTTATGTAAGTATTTACTCATTTTTGGGGGATTTTCTTTATTTATTCATTTATCTCCTCCATACATTCGGATGAATGTGATTGGCCCCTCAAAACCTTAATTTAAAATTTTTCAAAAATCTGGACTCCCAAGATAAGGCATTTTGAACAGATTATAATTTATTTCTAATGCACCTTCTGAAAATCTTTTTGAACTTCTGTGTCAGGGGAATTTATTTTAATAAGAAGAGATATTTTTCCATCTAAAAATATCCAAAATCTAAATAACCTCTCTCTAGAATATTTTCTCTCTAGGCCAAAAGAGGTAGAAACAAGATGTTTCTTTTCTGAAGAGGGATTTGATTACAGGGGAAGATACTGGACATCCTGAGAGACTGGGGAGGAATCTTACATTCTACCCCACTTAAAAAAAGCAAGATGTCCTCATCTCGCAAAACTAGAGGAGAATTCTTTTTCTTAAGATCCAACTGATTCTAGGTTTCTTATAGTCTGGAGAACCCAACAGAATCCCGGGATAAAGATCCCTTATATAAAACTCATCATTAGATAACAATTCACCCAGATCATAACATTCAAACCTTATCACAATAATGGTCCATTAGACCGAGATTTCTATCTGAACAGTCCGCCATGGAAATTTTTAATTTTATAGATTTTTAATTTGACACCCCCTTGACTTGATCCGCTGGGTTAAGTGTTAATAGCAGCAATCTGCCAGCACAATCCACTAATCTCATAGTGATTTGCTGAAGTCATTAACATCATTCTAGCTCTACGAACATTATTAGAGGGACTCGTCCCATTTATCCTTATTGTGGTTTTGCTTAGTTATTACAATTCAGGCAAAATTCAAAAATCTTCATTTTTCAATCAGAATCCAAATCAACTCATCATTTCTCAATCAGAATTTAAAATCATATCAACCACATTCGAATTCATCGTCTGGATAGTATTAATGATATTAATTTCAAGTCTTAGATTTACTCGTATATACTGCTAGTAAAGAGCTGTAGTTATACCCTCGATTTATATGGTTAGTCATGGTCCTTGGAACTATAAGGTAAATACCATCATGTCTAGGCCTCAAGCAAGTCAGGGATTCCATACAATTGTGGTACTTCCATTTGAAGACCCAATTACCAATTTATGAATTTCAGTTTGAATATCAATTTGTAAGAATTTTATCACACAATTACAACCCTTTACTGCTTCTTCATAAACTTTTGACATTCTTGACTTCTCGGTTGATCCTTATTAGCCAATTTGCTCTGATACAAGCTATAAGATCCCTTACTCCACCGCGCAACGACTTCAAAATTGCTAGCAGTGGAGGTAGCACTTCTTGCGCGGGGCATGGCCCCACACTCGGGGCCTCACCCACCACCACGGATATCCAGACAAGAGACTAATCCATCGGTTCTTCCAAAACCAAACCCAAAAAGACTTCCCTTGCCCAAAAAGCACGGGCGATTCCTTCATTGATAACTTTTCTCGAACGTAGTCAAAAGCCTTAACTAACAGAACCGATCTGACTGAACCTGTAAGTCCCATAGTCAGATCAGGGAAAAGATTGTACTTGGATCATAGAGACCAACGCTTTTTTCCACATCGAGAGGCACAGCTGTTGATTCTTTTCCATAGAACAGTTTTTGTCTAGGATTTACTTCATCTATCGTACTATATAGAAATTGAGTCTCGATTTAGGAATCCATCAGTCCAGCTTAACCTCATCCAGTCCCATGGGCTAGCCAACTGCCCAACCAATGTAGTGATGGGATCCAATTAGGAATTTTGGTTAGGTTTTGTCTCGGGTGTACCAGGGAAAACAGTTCCTAGGCCCCCTAGCCGGATATTCATGGAAACATAAAACTAGTCACACCACTTATACACCCAATATGAACTTGCCTTTTTCACAGATTCAGCAATCTTTAAAACAATCATTTAATGAAACCATAGTGTTACTGATCATAATCCTCTAATTATCTAGTTGAGTCCTAATTTCTAATTCCTTCCTTCATCGGTCTACCTATGGCTTCATTGGCAACCAGAACGCTCACCACTTGTTTACTTAGGGACCTTCCTAGCTCATAGTACCCGGCAATATAATCACATAAAAATATCCAGATGGAATCTCCATTGAAGATCAGCAAGATCAACCAACAGATCCATATAAAAGAGCCATGGACTCATCCGTTGAGGAACAACAAGGTTAATCAACCAGATCCATTCCACAATTCAGAAAACAACTCTTACTCCTTATTCCAATATCTTCCCCGACGTACTTGTGGGTATCTTCGACAACCTAGAGCCCGAGCACCGTAAGGTCAGCACCCTCTAGGATCCTTCGCAGGTCATCTAGCGCTTTACTCATAGGCCACTTCCATGGTCCCTCATCCACTGTACCAAAAGCTCACCATTAAAATCAAACCGAGGCTGGTCAAGACCCGGCCGACCTTGTTACGCGAGACATCCTCCGTTGACCAACAGCAGTTGCAACTTTAAAAGATAGGTCTCCACGACCTCATTCACAAGACGATCAAAATGCTTTCCCAGCATTCTTGACATAAAACAGTTATTTAAAAATAGGTTTCACATATAAATATAGTTCCAACAATATTTCCATCTTTTCTCATTACTCCGCATCCTTTCACATTAGTCTCCATCTTTTCTCATCTTACCACAATTTTATTTTCTTCATCGATTCCTATCACATCACATCATTCCCACATCAAATCACATCCAATTGCATCATCCACACATCAATCCACATCATCCATACAACCATCCACATCAATCCACATTATCCACATATCCATTCACATCAATCCACATCATTCATATGTCCATCCACATCATCCACATCATCCACATCAATCCACATCATTCACTCATCATACACACACCAATCCACATCATCCACATCATTTTATATCATCCACTCATCAATCCACATCATTCACATCAATCCACATCATTCATACATCCATCCACATCAATCCACATTATCTAAAAAATTTCATAAGTATTTCCATTCCCATCTAATCACATCTAATCACATCTAATCACATCGTTTTCTACCTCAACACTTAATTCCTCATTTATCCTCATCAGATCTCATCCACTTGTATCTACCCATACATCATCTCATCACTTCACATACATTAACATCTATCCAGTTTACATCGCATCTTATCACATCCATTTCACATGATATCACATTCATTCACATCCTATATTATTCATTCAAATCCTTTATCATTCATATCTATCCAATTTACTTCCATCTCATCGCCTCTATCCTCGTTCATATCCATCACACTCACATCCACATACATCCACACCCATACTTATCACTTCCATCCTTCACATACATCCACTTCCATCCTTCACATACATCCACATCCATCTTTTCACATATATACATCCACATCCATTCTTTCTCATACATCCACTTCTATTCTTCACATACATCCACATCCATCCATCCATTCATTCCCATCTATCTGATTCACATTACTTCTCATCACATCTATTCACCTCACATTCTCATCACTCCTATTCTCATTGCATCCATCCATCCATTCATTTCCATATATTTTATTCACATTACTTCTCATCACACACCTCACATTCTCATCACTCCTATTCTCATCACATCCATCCATCCATTCATTCCCATCTATCTGATTCACATCGCATCTCATCCCATCTATTTACCTCTCATTCTCGTCACTCTTATTCTCATCGCATCCATCCATCCATTCATTCCCATCTATCTGAATCGCATCCCATCTCATCACATCTATTTACCTCTCATTCTCATCACTCCTATTCTCATCGCATCTATCCATCCATTCATTCCCATATATCTGATTCGCATCCCATCTCATCACATCTTTTTACCTCTCATTCTCATCACATCTATTCTCATCACATCTATCTATCCATTCTTTCTCATCTGTTTGATTCGCATCACATCTCATCACATCTATTTATCTCTCATTCTCATCACATCTATTCTCATCACATCTATCCATCCAGTTATTCCCATCTATCTGATTCGCATCCCATCTCATCACATCTATTTACCTCTCATTCTCATCACATCTATTCTCATCACTTCTATCCTTCCATTCATTCTCATTTATTTGATTCACATTACATCTATTTACCTCTCATTCTCATCATATCTATCCATACATTCATTCTCATCTATTTGATTCGCATCACATCTCATCACATTCTATTCTTAGAATGCAAGAGAATCCTTATTTTTGATATAAAGATTCTTTACACAGCTATTTATGCATAATTTCAATTTTAAGGAGAATAACACTTTCAAAATAAAAACAAATCTTTTAAGTATCTTTCTATGCATAAATTCAATTTTAATGAGAATAACTCTTTTGAATTAAAAAAAAATAATTTATGCATCTTTCTATGCATAAAATAAAAATTGATGAGAATAACTCTTTTGGAATAAAAATAAATTCTTTATGCATCTATTTATGCATAAAATCAAAATTGATGAAAATAACTCTTTTGGAATAAAATTAAAATCTTTATGCATCTATTTATGCATAAAATTAAAATTGATGAGAATAACTCTTTTGGAATAAAAATAAAATCTTTATGCATCTATTTATGCATAAAATGAAAATCTAATGAAAATCACTCTTTTTTAATAAAAAAATAATCAATATGCATCTTTCTATGCATAGAATTTAATTTTAATAGAAATAACACTTTTATAATAAATTATTTTTACTATGCATTTTTCTATGCATAGAATGAAAATAACACTTTTAGAATACACAATCAATGGGGATTACTCTTTTTGAATAATAAAAGATAAAACTTATTTCCTAAAATTTAAGTATGGCTGACCATTTATTAATTTGTCTATCCTAAAATTACTTAAAAATTATCCCCAATTGGTCTAAAGCATTTCAAACTAATCAAATTCTTCTTTGTATGGCTGACCATTTTTCAATTTGTCTATCCTAAAATTACTTAAAAATTATCCCCAATTGGTCTAAAGCATTTCAAACTAATCAAATTCTACTTTTAAAAGAGAAACAATATGAAAAGTTTAATTCTAACAATTACATTACTTAACTAGGATAAAGAAGGGCTTAATTTAAGAAGAAGAGAGGGAGAGAGGAGGAGCAGAGTAACAGTGCATAAAACTCTATTAAGCTTTAACAAAGGGGGAGGCTTCTATTTATAGGAAAAAGTGAGTCTCTAACCAAGCAAACTGATTCTAGAATTTTTCAGATCAATTTGGTCAATTTTTTTGATCATTTGTAAGTCAGTTTAGCTAACTTTTTGGATCTAGTTGAAGCAGGAGAGAGGAGAGATGAAAATAACTCATTATTTGTGAGTTTAAAACTCACCCACACATGTGAAATAGGCACCTCCTTCGTGAGGGGAATTCTCCCACAGTGAGGTGTCAAAAATGCATCATTTCACTAAATATCTCTTCTTTTTTAACTAATATCCTTGTCCTGAGTGAACTCTTCATCTTATTTGTTCATTTTTGGGGGGATTTTCTTTATTTATTCATTTATCTCCTCCATACATTCGGATGAATGTGATTGGCCCCTCAAAACCTTAATTTAAAAGTTTTCGAAAATCTGGACTCCCAAGATAAGGCATTTTGAACAGATTATAATTTATTTCTAATGCACCTTCCGAAAATCTTTTTAAACTTTTGTTTCGAGGGAATTTACTTTAATAAGAAGAGATATTTTTCCATCTAAAAATATCCAAAATCTGAATAACCTCTCTCTAGAATATTTTCTCTCTAAGCCAAAACAGGTAGAAACAAGATCTTTCTTTTCTGAAGAGGGATTTGATTACAGGGGAAGATATTGGACATCCTGAGAGACTGGGGAGGAATCTTACATTCTACCCCACTTAAAAAACGTGAGATGTCCTCATCTCGCAAAACTAGAGGAGAATTCTTTTCCTTAAGATCCAACTGATTCTAGGTTCCTTATAGTCTGGAGAACCCAACAGAATCCCGGGATAAAGATCCCTTATATAAAACTCATCATTAGATAACAATTCACTCCGATCATAACATTCAAATCCTTATCACAATAATGGTCCATTAGACCGAGATTTCTATCTGAACAGTCTGCCCCATGGAAATTTTTAATTTTATAGATTTTTAATTTGACACCCCCTTAACTTGATCCGCTGGGTTAAGTGTTAATAGCAGCAATCTGCCAGCACAATCCACTGATCTCATAGTGATTTGCTGAAGTCATTAACGTCATTCCAGCTCTACGAACATTATTAGAGGGACTCATCCCATTTATCCTCATTGTGGTTGGATGTCTCGCGTAACAAGGTCGGCCGAGGTCTTGACCAGCCTCGGTTTGATTTAAATGGTGAGCTTTTGGCACAGTGGATGAGGGACCATGGAAGTGGCCTATGAGTAAAGGGCTAGGTGACCTGCGAAGGATCCTAGAGGGTGCTGACCATACGGTGCTCGGGCTCTAGGTTGTCGAAGATACCCACAAGTACGTCAGGGAAGATATTGGAATAAGGAGTAAGAGTTGTTTTCTAAATTGTGGAATGGATCTGGTTGATTGACCTTGTTGTTCCTCAACGGATGAGTCCATGGCTCTTTTATATGGATCTGTTGGTTGATCTTACTGATCTTCAATGGAGATTCCATCTGGATATTTTTATGTGATTATATTGCCGGGTACTATGAGCTAGGAAGGTCCCTAAGTAAACAAGTGGTGAGCGTTCTGGTTGCCAATGAAGCCATAGGTAGACCGATGAAGGAAGGAATTAGAAATTAGGACTCAACTAGATAATTGGAGGATTATGATCAGTAACACTATGGTTTCATTAAATGATTGTTTTAAAGATTGCTGAATCTGTGAAAAAGGCAAGTTCATATTGGGTGTATAAGTGGTGTGACTAGTTTTATGTTTCCATGAATATCCGGCTAGGGGGCCTAGGAACTGTTTTCCCTGGTACACCCGAGACAAAACCTAACCAAAATTCCTAATTGGATCCCATCACTACATTGGTTGGGCAGTTGGCTAGCCCATGGGACTGGATGGGGTTAAGCTGGACTGATGGATCCCTAAATCGAGACTCAATTTCTGTATAGTACGATAGATGAAGTAAATCCCGGACAAAAATTGTTCTATGGAAAAGAATCAACAGCTGTGCCTCTCGATGAGGAAAAAAGCGTTGGTCTCTATGATCCAAGTATAACATTTGTTTTCCCTGATCTGACTATGGGACTTACAGGTTCAGTCAGATCGGTTCTGTTAGTTAAGGCTTTTGACTATGTTCGAGAAAAGTTATCAATGGAGGAATCGCCCGTGCTTTTTGGGCAAGGGAAGTCTTTTCGGGTTTGGTTTTGGGAGAACCGATGGATTAGTCTCTTGTCCGGATATCCGTGGTGGGCGAGGCCCCGAGTGTGGGACCCTGCCCCACGTAAGAAGTGCTACTTCCGCTGCTAGCAATTTTAAAATCGTTGTGCAGTGGGGTTAGGGATCTTATAGCTTGTATCAGAGCAAATTGGCTAATGAGGATCAATCGAGAAGTCAAGAATGTCAAAAGTTTATGAAGAAGCAGTAAAGGGTTGTAATTGTGTGATAAAATTCTTACAATTTGATATTCAAACTGAAATTCGTAAATTGGTATTTGGGTCTTCAGATGGAAGTACCACAATTGTATGGAATCCTTGACTTGCTTGAGGCCTAGACATGATGGTATTTACCTTATAGTTCCAAGGACCATGACTAACCGTATAAATCGAGGGTATCACTACAGCTCTTTACTGGCAGTATATACGAGTAAATCTAAGACTTGAAATTAATATCATTAATACTATTTAGACGATGAATTCGAATGTGGTTGATATGATTTTAAATTCTGATTGAGAAATGATGAGTTGATTTGGATTCTGATTGAAAAATGAAGATTTTTGAATTTTGGCTGAATTGTAATAACTAAGCAAAACCACAATGAGGATAAATGGGACGAGTCTCTCTAATAATGTTCGTAGAGTTGGAATGACGTTAATGACTTCAGCAAATCACTATGAGATTAGTGGATTGTGCTGGCAGATTGCTGCTATTAACACTTAACCCAGCAGATCAAGTTAAGGGGGTGTCAAATTAAAAATCTATAAAATTAAAAATTTCCATGGCGGATTGTTCAGATAGAAATCTCGGTCTAATGTACCATTATTGTGATAAGGATTTGAATGTTATGATCTGGGTGAATTGTTATCTAATGATGAGTTTTATATAAGGGATCTTTATCTCGGGATTCTGTTGGGTTCTCCAGACTATAAGGAACCTAGAATCAGTTGGATCTTAAGGAAAACAATTCTCCTCTAGTTTTGCAAGATGAGGACATCTCGCGTTTTTTAAGTAGGGTAGAATGTAAGATTCCTCCCCAGTCTCTCAGGATGTCCAGTATCTTCCCCTGTAATCAAATCCCTCTTTAGAAAAGAAAGATCTTGTTTCTACTGGTTTTGGCTTAGAGAGAAAATATTCTAGAGAGAGCTTATTCAGATTTTGGATATTTTTAGATGGAAAAAAATCTCTTCTTATTAAAATAAATTCCCCCGAAACAGAAGTTCAAGAAGATTTTCAGAAGGTGCATTAAACACCATATTGGGGAATATGGAAATTTCCCACAAGTTTGGGACACGTGGTCAAAAGTTTGGATTAACCATAACTTGAACACCACTAATCCAAAATGAGCACTTTATAGCTCTTTAGATTCCAATTTTCAAGCGCTTTCCAACGATAGGTCATATGATAGGGTTTTGAGAAACTTACAAACATGCTATCATTGTCCCCTTTTTTAAGTATTCAAAACTGGGAATTGAAAAATTTCCAAATTCACTGATATGGTGTTATTAGAAATAAATTATAATCTGTTCAAAATGCCTTATCTTGGGAGTCCAGATTTTCGAAAAATTTTAAATTAAGGTTTTGAGGGGCCAATCACATAAATCCGAATGTATGGAGGAGATAAAGGAATAAATAAAGCAAATCCTCCCAAAAATGAGTAAATACTCACATAAGGTGAAGAGTTGACTCAGGACAAGGATATTAGTTAAAAAAGAAGAGATATTTAGACTTGAAATGATGCATTTTTGACACCTCACTGTGGGAGAATTCTCCTCACGAAGGAGGTGCCTATTTCACATGTGTGGGTGAGTTTTAAACTCACAAATAATGAGTTATTTTCATCTCTCCTCTCTCCTGCTTCAACTAGATCCAAAAGGTAAGCTAAATTCACCTAAAAATGGTCAAAAATTGACCAAATTGATCTGAAAAATTCTAGAATCAGTTTGCTTGGTTAGAGACTCACTTTTTCCTATAAATAGAAGCCTCCCTCTTTGTTAAAGCTTAATAGAGTTTTACGCACTGTTACTTTGCTCTTCCCCTCCCCCTCTCTTCTTCTTAAATTAAGCCCTCTTCTTTATCCTAGTTAAGTAATCTAATTGTTAGAATTAAACTTTTCATATTGTTTCTCTTTTAAAAGTAGAATTTGATTAGTTTGAAATGCTTTAGACCAATTGGGGATAATTTTTAAGTAATTTTAGGATAGACAAATTGAAAAATGGTCAGCCATACAAAGTAGAATTTGATTAGTTTGAAATGCTTTAGACCAATTGGGGATAATTTTAGGATAGACAAATTGAAAAATGGTCAGCCATACAAAGGAGGTTATGGCAAAATTTTCTTAAATTTTATGAAATAAGTTTTATCTTTTATTATTCAAAAAGAGTAATCCCCATTGTTTGTGTATTCTAAAAGTGTTATTTTCATTCTATGCATAGAAAAATGCATAGTAGAAATAATTTATTATAAAAGTGTTATTTCTATTAAAATTAAATTCTATGCATAAAAAGATACATATTGGTTATTTTTTATTATAAAATAGTGATTTTCATTAGATTTTCATTTTATGCATAAATATTTTATTTTTATTCCAAACGAGTTATTCTCATAAATTTTGATTTTATGCATAAATAGATGCATAAAGATTTTATTTTTATTCCAAAAGAGTTATTTTCATCAATTTTGATTTTATGCTCAAATAAAGAATTTATTTTTATTCCAAAAGAGTTATTCTCATCAATTTTGATTTTATGCATAAATAGATGCATAAAGAGTTTATTTTTTATTCCAAAAGAGTTATTCTCATCAATTTTCATTTTATGCATAGAAAGATGCATAAAGAATTTTTTTTTAATTCAAAAGAGTTTTTCTCATTAAAATTGAATTTATGCATAGAAAGATGCTTAAAAGATTTGTTTTTATTTCGAAAAAGTGTTATTCTCCTTAAAATTGAAATTATGCATAAATAGATGTGTAAAGAATCTTTATATAAAAAATAACGATTCTCTTGCATTCTAAGAATAAATGTGATGAGATGTGATGCGAATCAAATAGATGAGAATGAATGGATGGATAGATATGATGAGAATGAGAGGTAAATAGATGTGATGCGAATCAAATAGATGAGAATGAATGGAAGAAGTGATGAGAATAGATGTGATGAGAATGAGAGGTAAATAGATGTGATGAGATGGGATGCGAATCAGATAGATGGGAATAACTGGATGGATAGATGTGATGAGAATAGATGTGATGAGAATGAGAGGTAAATAGATGAGATGAGATGTGATGCGAATCAAATAGATGAGAAAGAATGGATAGATAGATGTAATGAGAATAGATGTGATGAGAATGAGAGGTAAATAGATGTGATGAGATGGGATGCGAATCAGATATATGGGAATGAATGGATGGATAGATGCAATGAGAATAGGAGTGATGAGAATGAGAGGTAAATAGATGTGATGAGAATGAGAGGTAAATAGATGTGATGAGATGGGATGCGAATCAGATAGATGGGAATGGATGGATGGATGGATGCGATGAGAATAGAAGTGACGAGAATGAGAGGTAAATAGATGTGATGAGATGGAATGCGAATCAGATAGATGGGAATGAATGGATGGATGGATGCGATGAGAATAGGAGTGACGAGAATGTGAGTTGAATAGATGTGATGAGAAGTAATGTGAATCAGATAGATGGGAATGAATGTGATGTGATAGGAATCGATGAAGAAAATAAAATTGTGGTAAGATGAGAAAAGATAGGGACTAATGTGAAAGGATGCGGAGTAATGAGAAAAGATGGAAATATTGTTGGAACTATATTTATATGTGAAACCTATTTTTAAATAACTGTTTTATGTCAAGAATGTTGGGAAAGCATTTTGACCATCTTGTGAATGAGGTGGTGTGGAGACCTATCTATTAAAGTTGCAACTGCTGCTCGAGAGTCAACGGAGGATGTCTCACGTAACAAGGTCAGCCGAGGTCTTGACCAGCCTCGGTTTGATTTAAATGGTGAGCTTTTGGTACAGTGGATGAGAGACCATGGAAGTGGCCTATGAGTAAAGCGCTAGGTGACCTGCGAAGGATCCTAGAGGGTGCTGACCATACGGTGCTCGAGCTCTAGGTCGTCGAAGATACCCACAAGTACGTCAGGGAAGATATTGGAATAAGGAGTAAGAGTTGTTTTCTGAATTCGGGCATGGATCTGGTTGATTGACCTTGTTGTTCCTCAACAGATGAGTCCATGGCTCTTTTATATGGATTTGTTGGTTGATCTTGCTGATCTTCAATGGAGATTCCATCTGGATATTTTTATGTGATTATATTGCCGGGTACTATGAGCTAGGAAGGTCCCTAAGTAAACAAGTGGTGAGCGTTCTGGTTGCCAATGATGCCATAGGTAGACCAATGAAGGAAGGAATTGGAAATTAGGATTCAACTGGATAATTAGATGATTATGATCAGTAACACTATGGTTTCATTAAATGATTATTTTAAAGATTGTTGAATCTGTCAAAAAGGCAAGTTCATATTGGGTGTGTAAGTGGTGTGACTAGTTTTATGTTTCCATGAATATCCAGCTAGGGGGCCTAGGAACTGTTTTCCTTGGTACCCGAGACAAAACCTAACCAAAATTCCTAATTGGATCCCATCACTACATTGGTTGGGCGGTTGGCTAGCCCATGGGACTGGATGGGGTTAAGCTGGACTGATGGATCCCTAAATCGAGACTCAATTTCTATATAGTACGATAGATGAAGTAAATCCCGGACAAAAATTGTTCTATGGAAAAGAATCAACAGCTGTGCCTCTCGAATGAGGAAAAAAGCGTTGGTCTCTATGATCCAAGTACAATCTTTTCTCTGATCTGACTATGGGACTTACAGGTTCAGTCAGATCAGTTCTGTTAGTTAAGGCTTTTGACTACGTTCGAGAAAAGTTATCAATGGAGGAATCTCCCATGCTTTTTGGGCAAGGGAAGTCTTTTCGGGTTTGGTTTTGGAAGAACCGATGGATTAGTCTCTTGTCCGGATATCCGTGGATGGTGGGCGAGGCCCCGAGTGTGGGACCCTGCCCCGCGCAAGAAGTTCTACTTTCGCTGCTAGCAATTTTGAAATCATTGCGCGGTGGGGTCACGGATCTTATAGCTTGTATCAGAGCAAATTGGCTAATGAGGATCAATCGAGAAGTCAAGAATGTCAAAAGTTTATGAAGAAGCAGTAAAGGGTTGTAATTGTGTGATAAAATTCTTACAAATTGATATTCAAACTGAAATTGGTAAATTGGTAATTGGGTCTTCAGATGGAAGTACCACAATTGTATGGAATCCCTGACTTGCTTGAGGCCTAGACATGATGGTATTTACCTTATAGTTCCAAGGACCATGACTAACCGTATAAATCGAGGGTATAACTACAGCTCTTTACTGGCAGTATATACGAGTAAATCTAAGACTTGAAACTAATATCATTAATACTATCCAGACGATGAATTCGAATGTGGTTGATATGATTTTAAATTCTGATTGAGAAATGATGAGTTGATTTGGATTCTGATTGAAAAATGAAGATTTTTGAATTTTGCCTGAATTGTAATAACTAAGCAAAACCACAATGAGGATAAATGGGACGAGTCCCTCTAATAATGTTCGTAGAGCTGGAATGACGTTAATGACTTCAGCAAATCACTATGAGATTAGTGGATTGTGCTGGCAGATTGCTGCTATTAACACTTAACCCAGTGGATCAAGTTAAGGGAGTGTCAAATTAAAAATCTATAAAATTAAAAATTTCCATGGCGGACTGTTCAGATAGAAATCTCAGTCTAATGGACCATTATTGTGATAAGGATTTGAATGTTATGATCTGAGTGAATTGATATCTAATGATGAGTTTTGTATAAGGAATCTTTATCCCGGGATTCTGTTGCGTTCTCCAGACTATAAGGAACCTAGAATCAGTTGGATTTTAAGGAAAAGAATTCTCCTCTAGTTTTGCGAGATGAGGACATCTCGCGTTTTTTAAGTGGGGTAGAATGTAAGATTCCTCCCCAGTCTCTCAGGATGTCCAGTATCTTCCCCTGTAATCAAATCCCTCTTCAGAAAAGAAAGATCTTATTTCTACCTGTTTTGGCTTAGAGAGAAACTATTCTAGAGAGAGGTTATTCAGATTTTGGATATTTTTAGATGGAAAAATATCTCTTCTTATTAAAATAAATTCCCCCGAGACAGAAGTTCAAAAAGATTTTCAGAAGGTGCATTAGAAATAAATCATAATCTGTTCAAAATGCCTTATCTTGGGAGTCCAGATTTTCGAAAAATTTTAATTAAGGTTTTGAGGGGCCAATCACATTCATCCGAATGTCTGGAGGAGATAAATGAATAAATAAAGAAAATCCCCCCAAAAATGAGTAAATACTCACATAAGATGAAGAGTTGACTCAAGACAAGGATATTAGTTAAAAAAAAAGAGATATTTAGTGAAATGCTGCATTTTTGACACCTCACTGTGGGAGAATTCCCCTCACGAAGGAGGTGCCTATTTCACATGTGTGGGTGAGTTTTAAACTCACAAATAATGAGTTATTTTCATCTCTCCTCTCTCCTGCTTCAACTAGATCCAAAAAGTAAGCTAAACTGACCTAAAAATGGTCAAAAATTGACCAAATTGATCTGAAAAATTCTAGAATCAGTTTGCTTGGTTAGAGACTCACTTTTTCCTATAAATAGAAGCATCCCCCTTTGTTAAAGCTTAATAGAGTTTTACGCACTGTTACTCTGCTCCTCCCCTCCCCCTCTCTTCTTCTTAAATTAAGTCCTTCTTTATCCTAGTTAAGTAATCTAATTGTTAGAATTAAACTTTTCATATTGTTTCTCTTTTAAAAGTAGAATTTGATTAGTTTGAAATGCTTTAGACCAATTGGGGATAATTTTTAAGTAATTTTAGGATAGACAAATTGAAAAATGGTCAGCCATACAAAGTAGAATTTGATTAGTTTGAAATGCTTTAGACCAATTGGGGATAATTTTTAAGTAATTTTAGGATAGACAAATTGAAAAATGGTCAACCATACAAAGGAGGTTATGGCAAAATTTTCCTAAATTTTATGAAATAAGTTTTATCTTTTATTATTCAAAAAGAGTAATCCCCATTGTTTGTGTATTCTAAAAGTGTTATTTTCATTCTATGCATAGAAAAATGCATAGTAGAAATAATTTATTATAAAAGTGTTATTTCTATTAAAATTAAATTCTATGCATAAAAAGATGCATATTGGTTATTTTTTATTATAAAATAGTGATTTTCATTAGATTTTCATTTTATGCATAAATATTTGATTTTTATTCCAAAAGAGTTATTCTCATCAATTTTGATTTTATGCATAAATAGATGCATAAACATTTATTTTTATTCCAAAAGAGTTATTCTCATCAATTTTGATTTTATGCATAAATAGATGCATAAAGAATTTATTTTTATTCCAAAAGAGTTATTCTCATCAATTTTGATTTTATGCATAAATAGATGCATAAAGAAATTATTTTTTATTCCAAAAGAGTTATTCTCATCAATTTTCATTTTATGCATAGAAAGATGCATAAAGAATTTTTTTTAATTCAAAAGAGTTATTCTCATTAAAATTGAATTTATGCATAGAAAGATGCTTGAAAGATTTGTTTTTATTTCAAAAGTGTTATTCTCCTTAAAATTGAAATTATGCATAAATAGATGTGTAAAGAATCTTTATATAAAAAATAATGATTCTCTTGCATTCTAAGAATAAATGTGATGAGATGTGATGCGAATCAAATAGATGAGAATGAATGGATGGATAGATATGATGAGAATGAGAGGTAAATAGATATGATGCGAATCAAATAGATGAGAATGAATGGAAGGATAGAAGTGATAAGAATAGATGTGATGCAAATGAGAGGTAAATAGATGTGATGAGATGGGATGCGAATTAGATAGATGGGAATAACTGGATGGATAGATGTGATGAGAATGAGAGGTAAATAGATGTGATGAGATGTGATGCGAATCAAATAGATGAGAAAGAATGGATAGATAGATGTAATGAGAATGAGAGGTAAATAGATGTGATGAGATGGGATGCGAATCAGATATATGGGAATGAATGGATGGATAGATGCGATGAGAATAGGAGTGATGAGAATGAGAGGTAAATAGATGTGATGAGATGGGATGCGAATCAGATAGATGGGAATGAATGGATGGATGGATGTGATGAGAATAGAAGTGACGAGAATGAGAGGTAAATAGATGTGATGAGATGGGATGCGAATCAGATAGATGGGAATAAATGGATGGATGGATGCGATGAGAATAAGAGTGACGAGAATAGGAGTGACGAGAATGTGAGGTGAATAGATGTGATGAGATGGGATGCAAATTAGATAGATGGGAATGAATGCATGGATGGATGCGATGAGAATAGGAGTGACGAGAATGAGAGGTAAATAGATGGGATGAGATGGGATGCGAATCAGATAGATGGGAATGAATGGATGGATGGATGCGATGAGAATAGGAGTGACGAGAATGTGAGGTGAATAGATGTGATGAGAAGTAATGTGAATCAGATAGATGGGAATGAATGGATGGATGGATGCGATGAGAATAGGAGTGATGAGAATAGGAGTGATGAGAATGTGAGGTGAATAGATGTGATGAGAAGTAATGTGAATTAGATAGATGGGAATGAATGGATGGATGGATGTGGATGTATGTGAAGAATAAAAGTGGATGTATAAGAAAGAATGGATGTGGATGTATGTATGTGAAAAGATGGATGTGGATGTATGTGAAGAATGGAAGTGGATGTATGTGAAGGATGGAAGTGATAAGTATGGGTGTGGATGTATGTGTATGTGAGTGTGATGGATATGAACGAGGATAGAGGCGATGACATGGAAGTAAATTGGATAGATATGAATGATAAAGGATTTGAATGAATAATATAGGATGTGAATGAATGTGATATCATGTGAAATGGATGTGATAAGATGCGATGTAAACTAGATAGATGTTAATGTATGTGAAGTGATGAGATGTATGGGTAGATACAAGTGGATGAGATTTGATGAGGATAAATGAGGAATTAAGTGTTGAGGTAGAAAAAGACGTGATTAGATGGGAATGAGATCCAAGCTCTTCATCAAATCTGCACAGGTGACTTTGGTAAAACAGAGATTAAGCTTTCAATATTTGGTCAAATATTGTGTTTCGTGGCTTAATCCTCTACTAGACTCATTGCTATTGATGGCTTTGAAAGCATTTGAGCTCATTTGAAGTCTAAGGCACCAGATCTGGACTCCCCGCATACTTTTTTTGCACACAAAACAGAGCATTAATTTGCTAATCAATGATTAATCAGTACTAATCACTGTATTTTGGTGCAATTGAGGGTTCAAATTAACCATTAGGTATCTGATACAGATCCCTATAACTTCAGATTGTAAATCAGAGTTGGTTTGATACTCCAACCATCCCGTACAAATTGGTTACCCTTGATTTAATGTAATTTTTGGTAAAATTGTGCTGATAAATTTGTGAAAATCATCATTTTGCATTTAACCCTTGGTTAATGCCTGTAAATCTCACTCAAATTTAAGATTATTCATAGCCAGAGTTGCATTTGGAATGTGCATGAGAATGGATGCTATACGCACATTGCATAAGTGTAAAAATGGGAACAGACACTGCCCTTGTCCAGATTAAGGCAAGAGGTAAGACCTCCCGCATAAATTTGGGTTTGCATTGCATAATGACACAAGATAAACATAAAAAGCCCAAAGGAACTATCAGCAAATCATTTGAACATGTTGCTCACATGGAGCAAGAAGACCTGACGGACGAGCTCATAGCCCCAGCCATGAAAGAAGAAGAAAATCTCTTTCCACGAGGAAGATCCACACCAAGAAGATCTAAAAGAAGACATGGACACGAGAAGAGAAGCTGCCACAAGAAGAGAAGCTACCCCGAGAAGACTGAAAGAAGAGACGGACACGTGGAGAGAAGTTGCCACGACAAGAAGACTGAAGACAAGAGAAGATGTGAGGCTCCAAAGAGTGAGGAGCCATGTGAAAATCTCTGAGAGAGAGAGAGAGAGAGAGAGAGAGAGAGAGAGAGAGACCCCACAACCCAATGTAACCTGCCCCAATAAAGTAAAACCACCTCTGAGCCACCGATGATGTAGGCCACGTGGTGGATGTATGTGTGAGCACTTTAGTCAAGGTCACGGGCACTTATAGTATCCTTGTACACATAGAGAGAGAGAGTGTCAAGGACTATGGAGTTTAGGGACTTGAGGCACTGGTCGCGGACTGTCAAGTAAGAAAGAAACTTGATACAGGGTCGAGGTGTGCTAAGATAACTTGAGGGGAGGAGTAGACACTGGTTGCGGACTATCAAGTAAGGGGAGGCAAACTTGGTATAAGTTCTAGGTGTACTAGGATTATTCACTTGAGGAGAGGTGTTGAAATATACAAGTGAATAGAGTGTGTACGGGAACAAGCCCTTGGTTAGAGGCTGTAAAAGAGGATGTGTAAATGTGAAAGAACTTGTGAAAAGGTGAGAAGAATCTACTGGGAGAGAATAAAGGGTAGCATGAGAAGATTTAGGAAGTGTGGAGATATTTTGGGAAGTGTGGAGTTATTCTGGGAGATATTCAAGGAAAAGAGAAGAGGTGGAGAGAATCAAGCAAGAGGTGGAGATATTTTGGGAGTGAATCATGGAGAAATCAGTGGGATTTGATTCTTGATGTAAACTCTATAAATTGAGGCATTTCCCTAATGAGAATTTGGTGGTTTTTGAGTATCCATGCCTACATTAATCTATTTGTTAATTATCCACATCTTAATTATTTATTAATCACTTTGTTAATGATGTTGATTCTAGTGTTTGATCCACCATAGCTCATCACATTGCTCAAATTTCAACAGAAGGATCCTAGAGGGTGCTGACCATACGGTACTCAGGCTCTGGGTTGCCAAAGATACCCACAAGTACGTCAGGGAAGATATTGGAACAAGGAGTAAGAGTTGTTTTCTGAATTCGGGCATGGATCTAGTTGATTGACCTTGCTGGTCCTCAACAGATGAGTCCATGGCTCTTTTATATGGATCTATTGGTTAATCTTGCTGATCTTCAACGGAGATTCCATCTAGATATTTTTATGTGATTATATTGCCAGGTACTATGAGCTAGGAACTATTGAAAAGGCCCCTGAGTAAACAGGTGGTGAGCGTTCTGGTTGCCAATGATGCCATAGGTACACCGATGAAGGAAGGAATTGAAAATTAGGATTCAACTAGATAATTAGAGGATTATGATTAGTAACACTATGGTTTCATTAAATGATTATTTTAAAGATTGTTGAATCTGTGAAAAAGGCAAGTTTATATTGGGTGTGTAAGTGGTGTGACTAGTTTTATGTTTGTATGAATATCCAGCTAGGGGGCCTGGGAACTCTTTTCCCTGGTACCCGGGACAAAACCTAACCAAAATTCCTAATTGGATCCCATCACTACAATGGTTGGGTGGTTGGCTAACCCATGGATGGGGTTAGGCTGGACTGATGGATCCCTAAATCGAGACTCAATTCCTGTATAGTACGATAGATGAAGTAAATCCCATACAAAAATTGTTCTATGGAAAAGAATCCATGGATGGGGTTAGGCTGGACTGATGGATCCCTAAATCGAGACTCAATTTCTGTATAGTACGATAGATGAAGTAAATGCCAGACAAAAATTGTTCTATGGAAAAGAATCAACGGTTGTGCCTCTCGATGAGGAAAAAAGTGCTGGTCTCTATGATCCAAGCACAATCTTTTCCCTGATTTGACTATGGGACTTACGGGCTCGGTCAGATCAGTTTTATTAGCTAAGGCTTTTGACTACATTAGAGAAAAGTTATCAACGGAGGAATCGCCCTTGCTTTCCGAGCAAGGGAAGTTTTTTTGGGTTCGGTTTTGGAAGAACCGATGGATTAGTCTCTTGTCCAAATATTCGTGGGCGAGGCTCCGAGTGTGGGACCCTACCCTACGCAAGAAGTGCTACTTCCGTTGCTAGCACCCCTAACTTCATTGCGCGGTGGGGTCAGGGATCTTACACAAACGATCTCTGATGGAGGAGCTTTCTTCGCAGGAGTAAAGCTATAGGGAAACTATACTGTCTTATTGGACAATAATTTTTGAGCCAAAGACATGTTTCAAGCGCGTTACGACCTTCGTTTTCCAGAAAGCAAGCAATTTTGAGCACTGCGAGTAAGTCATCGATTCTCTACAGAACTCTATTTTAAGAACTGCAGGAAGATAGATTGGTTGTGCAGACATTGTGTGTGCTGCAAGGAGATCAACAGTTGTCATTGTTTGTTATGCAGCATGTCGTTAATGCCATGTCGGAAAATGTTGAAGTAGCACATAAAGATGATGTATGGTACGTTGATTCAGGTGCTTCGAACCACATGACAAGTCATGGTGAGTGGTTCAAGGAGATGAAAAACCTTGAAAGACCAAGTTTTGTGGAAACAGGGGATGACACTGCTCATCCAATTGCCCATGTTGGAGATGTGCCATTGTCTATGCAGGATGGCAAAGTAAAGTACCTTGCAGATGTACTTCATGTTCTGAACATAACAAAGAATCTGGTTTCAGTTGGCTAGATGATTGAGCAGGGTATACAAGTTCGATTTAACCCTGATGGTTGTTATGTTGAAGACTTTAAAGACTTTAAAGACAAGTGCAAGTTGGTTGCAAAAGACAACCAACCTCTATCATAGGATGAAAGCTTTGGGAATGGTTCTCCTGGAAACCATATCCAGCTTTAACTGTCTTTTTTCCCCTTCTTATGACTATCTAATCACCCCCCAAATCTTGTTTTACTTTGGCCACTCTTAGCCAAGGTCTATCCAAGATCATGGGATAGTGGCTTTCGGACTCTTCAACTTTCAACACCACAAAATTTACTAAAAATTTTAGTCCAGCAACCTGCAAACTTTTTCCTCTAACAATTCCGAATGGCTGTACTCTTCTCTGATCTGCCACCTTTACTTGAAATGGTGCATCATCAAATTCAGTGATACCCAACTTCCTACAAAATGATTCTGGCAAAATATTAACACCTAAACCTCCATCAAGTAGGTCTCCCTTGATGTTGTAGTTTGCAAACACAGGCACTCTATAATCCACATCCTCCACTTGGGACTGCTGTGGTGGTGACTTTATATCATCCTTTTGTACTGCCAGCACATTCCCAACTTTCCATCTTGCCATCAGTTTCTCCTTGAAAGCTGGTACTAAGTTCAAAACCTGTTTCCAGAGTCAAATTCAATTGAGCTTTCATCAAGGCCTGAAATAAACCATCTTCCTTTAAATTGGTATGTTGCTTTCGTTCCTCCACTTTTCTTGATATAAAGGTCATGCCCCCACATCCTAAGAGGGTAATACTGGTGTCATAGGTTCCTCTTCTTGTCTTCCTTGCACCTTATTTAGCTCCTTAATGAATCATGTTCGAATGTTCTTCTGAACTTTCCATTCAATAGGATCATCATCTTTTTCTTGAATTTCGGCTGGGTTTTTATTTCCCTTGTTTTTGGACCTAGTGACTGCCAAAATCAACATCCTTGTTCTCTTGCACCTCTTCAATTTGAATGCATTGTGTGCAGTCACAATTCCAGTGCCCTTTGTCATCTTTTCCATTCTCCTTCAATTGTACTTTCGATTCTTCATCAATTTCCTCCAACATTACAGCATTCAGCTGAGCATAGGGTTGATTTTGCTGATTTTGATTTCCCTAGGGCCTCAAGGGTAATACACAACAACATTGAAAATGAACACTTAGTGTACATGTGTTCAAGTTTAAACAACTCAATTATTGAGTTTGTTGATGAAAAAACTAGAGATCTTCAACCTCTTTGACTCATGAGATTAGGACAATTGGTTCATAGTTGCACCATTTCTCCTTGGAAGAAATGGGTTGACGATGAAGACTTGAACATGTGGCACTTATGGTGTGTGCTCGGCCTCCAATATTGATGAAGAAGAGTCTCCTCAATGTAAATGACCTCCTCCTTTGATGGTTAAGACCACCTTAGTGTTAAGCAACACTTTGGTTGATGATTAATATCACCATTAGTGTGTATAAAACAGAATTAGTACTAAAAAACACATTTTTAGTGTCAAATGACACTTATTTTGGTGATTAGTCCATCATTAATGTTTAATAATACTATTAGTGTTTAAGAACACTTTATAATAACCTCCCTTTGCTGGATTAATAACTTAATTAGTGTTAAACAACACAATTAGTGCTTAGAAGCACACTTTGAACACTTTGAAAGCTAGAAAGTTGATATTGATGTTGAAGCTTGATGAGCATGAGGCTTATGGATACCTCATGTGGATGGAAACTCTTCAAAATCAAGAGCAAGCTCAGCAACAAACATTTACTTCATGACTTGATTGATTAGAGCAAAGGAGGTGATGATATGAGCAAGAAAAAATCACCAAGATGAAGCTTTAATGGAAGCTTGAAGGTGAAGAAGAAGGGGCGCCTGGTTTTTTCTGTGTAGCCGGCGCATTGCTGCATTGTTGAAGCTCAAATTTGAGCTGTGGTATCTCCACTCAATGGGCTACCATAGCCCTAAGGCTCCTTGCCTTATTGTGGTCTACAGGCGTAGAATTGTTGTACGACCAGCGCAGGAACAGGCAGGTCACTCAAACGGCAATGCCGCGATGAATACGAGAGCAATCACAAAATTGACCGTACGAATTGGTTCGCCCGTAGCTCCTCTACATCTCCCATGTTGAAATCTCAGAGAGATTTTACCTCTACTGGCTGCTCGAAGGCTTCAAATGGAGGAGGGTTGAGCTCCACACAAGAAAGATAAGCAAAAAATGAAGATATTTGACCTATTTTACACCACAAGTGGTTCTAATCATCCAAGCTCTAGATACCATGTTGAGAAAACATGGAGCTCATGCTAGATCAAGTGTGTGGAGAGGAGAGTCAAAGTACAAGAACAATATCTTGCTTATTAAGTTGTTTATGAATACAACTAGGCCTTGCTCAATTCAAAATGCCTCATGGCCTCATGGCCTCATCTTTAAATAGATGAGCTAGTGGACCTTAAGTCCCTTCACACTCACACCTTCCTCTTCTCCTTCTACATAACCGTAGTCTCTTAATAGTGGATGGCTAGGCTTATGAGACTTAATAAACTCCCTTAAGTCTATAATTTCTTCTTTGTTTATAGCAGGATACTTTATATGGTTAGCATCAAAATTGTATTGTACAGTTGTTAGCATGGCTTCTAAATGTTTGTAGATATTAGTGAAGAGTTTTAGAATGCCAAAAGGGTGATAGAGAGTGGACTCACATAGGTTTAGATGTTGGTGAGTGTTATATACCTCTAGCCAGCCGTGACTTATGACCCATTAGTAACTATGTGCTACTACTTTGTAGTTGGTGGGCATCTCTAGAATGTCATCTGGGACCAACAGGTCTAATTTTTTGACACTGTTGTCTAGAATTTATGAGTTTTGGAGAATGCAACACCAACTCTACGAAGGTTTAGCATGATAGGATTAGAGGATAGAAAAAGATGTCTTGGGGATTCATCAATACTAAGTTGCCCCTCAAAATTTCCATGATTACGGTAGGATCAGTGTCTCTTTTTGTATTTTGTTTGATTAAGGTTAGTTCTAGCAGTGAAAGTAGCAACCTTACATGGTAGGCAAAGTTTCCCACTCGGGGCCTTGCCCATGAATGTCCGGACAAGAGAATAATCCCTTGGTTCTTCCAAAACAAAACCCAGAAAAAACTTCCCTCGCCCGCCAGAAGGCATAGGCGATTCCTCCAAGAGAATTATTCTAACCGATCATATCACATCCATCCACATCCATTCCGATCATATCACATTCATTCACATCCATTTAACTCAGGTTGAAATTACAGTTACTCTAATTTCGATACTGATAGAAATTTTCTAAGTTCTGCCAATTGCTTGGCTTAGTTAAAGGAAACTTTTTCTCGATTCCATTAAATCTAAGTATTAGAGTGTTGTTGAAGGTTTTAAAAAAAGAAAAAATGGACTTTATCAGAAATTTATAGTAAAAACTCAAGAAGAGCATTTACGTATTGTGTTTTTATTCCTTAAGCTTCATTAATGAAGACTTTTAATTAATGAATTGGATTTTATAGATGGAAATACCATTTTTATTAAAAGACTAAGGTCATGTAAAAGGGTAGGAGAAGGGTGTGTGTGTGAATGGACTTATGGTCCACTAGCTCACCTATTTAAAGGCAAAGCTAGAAGGCATTTGGTATGGTACAAAGACCAAGTTGTATTTCTAAGCAACTTAATAAGCAATATCTCTTCTTGTATTTTGGGGTCTCTCTCCTCCACATGTTTGAATCTAGCATGAGCACCACGTTTTCTTAACATGGTATCTAGAGCTTGGGTAGACTAGGTCACATTTTGGTTGGTGTAGGCTAGGTTATCCACTTTTCACTTTTTGTGGAGAAGAACCCCTAGCCAGTGGAGGCCTCCCAGTAGCTTGTGGAGGCCATAGCTTGGATTTATTCCAACTAGGAAGATGAAGCATACCCCCGGGTGTTCAGTTTCGTACAGTCAATTATAGGGTTTCTCTTCTCCTGGCCGTGTCATTACATTCTGAGCAGGCCAGCGCACGATTTCTATAGCGCTGGATTTCGTACATCCATTTGCAGCCTGTGGGTAAGCTAAACCCACACAAGCTTAGGGTTTTTGAAGCCCTAAGCCTAAGGTCCTACAGCCCAGAGATGAGTCTCAATGGCTGCTTGATGCGCACGTAAGATGCAAAAGACCAGGGTCCCCCTGTGAGGAAGCCATGGAAGCCCCAATAAAAGCTTCACAATAGTGGTTTTTTCACTAATCTTGGCTTAATTAACCTTAATCACTTAAGTGCTTCTTGAAAGTACTTTTGCTCCAGATCCTCTAATGTTGTTCGCATACACCATGAGGTGTTCATAAGTCTCATTCATCAAACTTCATCAAGCTTCATCAAAGTGTTTCAACATTCCCGTGTACTTATTAGCACTAAAAGTATTGCTGAACACTATTGGTGGGTGTAGCCATCAGCAAAGGGGAGCCTCTTGACATTACAGAGTGTTTCTAAACACTAAGAGTGTTCTAACACTAATGGTGAATCTAAATCACCATTGCAAGTGTCATTAGATGCTAAAAATGTACTCTTAAGCACTAATAGTGTTGCTAAACACTAATGGTGATCTTAATCACCAAAGAAAGTGTTCTTTGACACTAATGAAGCTCATGTCCATCAAAATTAGTGGTTGGGCACAAACCCTAAGGGCTAAACCATAAGCTTCATCAGCTTAATCTCTTTTTTATGCAACATCCTTGGCTTAATTAAGGGTTGTTGCACTCTCATAAGCCATTCTCTTCCTACTTAAGCCAAAACATCACAAATTTTCTGGTTTTCTTCTTCATAAATCAGCCCATTACACTCTTGTAATCACCCTTCAATACCCAATGTCAAAGGAAAACACCCAAATTAAGAAGTTCTCAAGAGAGGGTTTCCACACTTGGCAAGTTCTTGTCAAGTACAAGATGATGTCCACCAAAGGTTTTTGGCCATTCATCTCCGGCACCACTAAGGTTATTGATCAAACTAAGACTGAAGATATTGAAGATGATGAGAGGGCACAAGCCATCATCATGCTCCATCTTAATGAGGCTCTTATTCACCATGTGGACCAGCTTCCGACTGCAAAGGAGAAATGGGATGAGCTTGACAAGCTCTATGGAGCTCGTGGTGGTAAGAATTCCAAGATCTCACTTAAAATTGAATTTTTCAGCTTGGAGCTCAAAGAGGGAGATGGCATTGGAGCCTTTATCTCTTACTTGAAGGGCCTTATGCATTAGTGAATGCGAGAATGGATGAAGATGATGTAGTGGCTGTTTTGTTAAATGCAGTCAAGAAGGTGTACCCCACCTTAGTCACCACCTTGAAGAACATACCTAATCCCACCCTTGAAGGAGTCATTCAATCTTGCCTTGATAACGAAAAGAGGCCAAAGGGAGGAGCTGAATCTTCAAATGCATTGACTTCATTAAATATTGAACAAGCTTTGTCACATCAAGTGAGCAAAGTAAGGTGTACCCATTGCAAAAAGGTAGGTCATTTGGCAAATAATTGTTGGATCAAATATCCCAACAAGATGAAATGTAACAAGTGTAAACAAACGGGGCATATCACTTCTAAATTTCCTAACAAAGAGTCAGAGACTAACTTTGCATCAGCCTCTAACTCCACTGAGAAATTGTTTTAAATCTCAATGTAACAACACCTATATTTCTAACCTTGTACGCCTAATGTTATAAAGGCAACCTATGTCCAATACCACCTATTCCAATTTTTTTTCATAGTTAGTATTGAGGGGGGGTATTAAAAGACTAAGGTCATGTAAAAGGGTAGGAGAAGGGTGTGTGTGTAAATGGACTTATGGTCCACTAGCTCACCTATTTAAAGGCAAAGCTAGAAGGCATTTGGTATAGTGCAAAGGCCAAGTTGTATTTCTAAGAAACTTAATAAGCAAGATCTCTTCTTGTATTTTGGGGGTCTCTCTCCTCCACATGTTTGAATCTAGCATGAGCACCATGTTTTCTTAACAATTTTTAAATCTAAATTTCTGTTCACTTTTTGGATCCTTGATCCTCTCAGGGATTCTAGATTCTTTTTCCAGGGAAACTAGGAATAAATCAGTCATACGTTCATTCAACTAAGCATGTTTCTGGTCTTTTTCTCGGATGTCCTTTTCCCATTCAGAAAGTACTCCAAGATTCTATTTTCCAAGAATCTAGATATATACTTCAAATTTCCACCAAAAGTTAAATGTATTCGAAATTCCTTTTTTTGATGATGAATTATCCAAGTTTTTTTTCAATGAATATTTTCACATTCTTTCTCAAATTTCTCAAAATAAGATATACTCAATATTATTTTTTTAATAAAAGATTTATGAAATTTACAAAATCAATTATACCCATATTTCTTGTTTCAGTATAAACACTAATCAAATTATTTAAATGAATCATTTCCATAACTCTCATAAATTGAATGATTCCAGAAACATGTGCATAACCTTCTTTATTTTTGTGACAATTGGATAATGCTCAAAACTCCTCTTTTTGCATTAAATTTATTATGCATAAATTCATTTCCATATTTTTCAAGAAAATGATAATACTCAGAATTTCGCTTTTGATAAATAAATAAGAATACTCATATTTTGAAATATGCCAAAAATTCCTCTTTTCTCTATTTCAATAATTATGCATAAATTCTATAAAAGTAATTTCCATAAAATGAAAAAAAAACTTTCTTTTAGCATAGGAATATCTATGCCTAGAATGTCATAGAACTTCCTCTTTTTGCATTATTAAAATTATGCATAAAAATAAGATTTATCTCTTTTCTGAAAAATTTATCGAAGCTTCACTGCAATTACTGAAAATGTTCAATTTTCTAATTTGAAATGAAAACTTGTATTTGAAATATAATAAGAACTCCTCTTTTAGGCTAAAATTTAATTATGCATACCTAGCATAATTATAATCATAATTATAAGCATAATTATGATTAAATCTCTTGATTATTCTAAAATAACCATTTCTCATTTTTAAAAATATTAGCATAACCCTCTTTCAATTTAAATGAGTTCATATGATTTTTTGTAATCATAAATTAGCATAAAGAAATTAATCATCATTTTTAGCTAGATTAAAATCATAAAAATATCTAATCTCTTTCTCTAGCTTGTCAATCCTACAGTTTAGATTAAGATAATGAGATTATCATTAAGAATAATCCTTCTACAAAGGACCTAACCATAAATATGGTTAATCTTTCCAAAAGAGAGATTTATTAACAAAAAGCACTAATTATTAAGCATAAAGATTAGCATTAAAACATTTAAGCATTATGAATCATTGGAGAGCTTGATTTCAAGAGAAAAACATTCAATTGAAAGCTTCTCAAGCATTAGAGGGGTTGAGAAGAAGAAAATCATTGAGAGGAATAGAAAACAAAAACCCATTAAATTAAGGTTTACCTTTGATTTTGGCTTGATTCTTTGGATAGAAGTGAAGCCCACAAGCAATTCCTTGTCCACCAAGAGGGAGAGGATAATCTCCAAGAGAGGATGGAGAATTGGGAAGCTCCAAAGCTCCCAAAAGTAGAGGTAAAATAGAGGGATAGTTGAATTACACTAAAATGAAGATAATAATGGCATGTAATTTCACAAATATGAAAATACCAAGGAATGAGAGTCTATTTATAGGTGAGGGAGGCCACTAACCAAGCCCAACTAGGTTCTAGAGGCTTCCAGCTTCAGTTTGACCCAATTTGGATAAGTTTTGGATCAGTTTGTGTGAGATCTCAACTGCCCTGGATTCCCGGATGGTAGGAGCGGAAGTAGCTTCCTAGGCCTCACCCTCAAATGTCTGGGCACGAGACTAAGCTCGTGGTCATTCCAAAAACCGAAACCAAAAAAAATTTCCATGCCCAAAAAACGGGGACGATTCCACCATTTTGAATTTCTTAACGAATTTTTCTAACGAAGTCAAGATTGATCTAACCTTCATCTGAATAAACCAGATAGAAGAGAAACTATAACAGACTTAACTTGAAGGAATCAATACTTTTTTCCTAATTGAATTAGGCACAGCCGTTGATCTATTCATTTGAGAAGTCTTCAGGTTATTATTTAACTATTCGAGTTCTAAGCTTATTCCTATTGATCAATTTTATTATTAAAACTCTACTAATTCCAGTGTACCCCATCCGGCCCATGGGTTAGCCACCACCAACCACTGGAATTGGTAGAACCAGACAAGTACTCACCCACCCATAACTGAATGCCTTTCTTAACTTTTGCTTTAGAATACAGATACGCACACACTCCTCTTTAAACTTTAATTATAAAACAATCCATTGACAAACAATTATTGGTTATTACAGATATCATAACTCAAAATTTCCATTCAATCCTTGTTTCTCACAAAACAAGATCACTCTGGACTCTCCGTTGAGACCAGCAGGTTAGCAACGAGATCCAGTAATAGATTATAATAAGTTTCTCGTCATCATGTACATATATATATCTTCCACGACATATGCATGGGTGTCCTAAGCACCGCGAGCCCGTGTATCGCCTAGTCAGAACCCTCCAGGATCTGTTTCACCTCTGCGTGGGTGGTCGAGCTTGGCTGCCCAAACTTGGGCGCACCTATCTCCAACCAATCGTCCTCTAGTTGGTGGACCATGCTGCTTAGGTATCCTGGTACTTCACTCAGGGAGGACCGCTTCGTCGGCCCTCGCTCATCATACCGGAAGCACACCATTTTACACCATACCCAGGCTGGTCAAGACCTAGGCAGGTTTTTGCCGTCGCGTGAGCCGTCCTTTGAACACTCCCTATTGCAAAACCGAACTTCCCTTAGAAAAACACATATACCAAATGCTCCGTCCAGCATTCTGGCGTAAGACAATCCTTTAAGAAAACAGGGTTTCTATGCAAGTTTTCAGTTTTGATTTTTCTTTTGAATACAATGAGTATATCTTAAATCCGTATCCCAATACTTCTAGATTACAGGTCTGGATTCCAATAGAATTTTCGGAATTCTGTAACCTAGATCTTCAGATCAAAATCAAAGGTCTCAACTTAGTTTCAGAATCGGTGGGTGATTTGAGTGTAGATTATTGAACTGGTCACATCGTCTTTTCTTGAAACTGACGAAGGAGTTACGTCTTGGTCATATGAAAGTAACACTTTTATAATAAAAAAAATTATCCAATGTGCATCTTTCTATGCATAGAATTTAAATCTAATGAAAATCACTCTTTTATAATAAAAAAATAACCAACATGCATCCTTCTATGTATAGAATTTAAATCTAATAGAAATAACACTTTTATAATAAAAATATTTCTACTATGAATTTTTCTATGCATAGAATGAAAACAACACTTTTAGAATACACAAACGATGGGGATTACTCTTTTTGAATAATAAAAGGTAATACTTATTTCACAAAATTTAAGAAAATTTTGCTATAACCCTCTTTGTATGGCTGACCATTTTTCAAAATTTTCTATTCTTAATTTACTTAAAAATTATCCCCAATTGGTTTAAAGCATCCTAAGCTAATAAAATTCCACTTTTAAAAGAGAAACAATATGAAAATCTTGACCCCTAGGATAAGGCCTTTTGAGCAGATTATAATTGATTTCTAATGCATCTTTTGAAAATCTTTTTGAACTTCTGTTTCAAGAAAATTTATTTTAATAAGAAGAGATTTTTTTCCATCCAAAAATATCTAAAATCTAAATAATCTCTCTCTAAAATATTTTCTCTCTCTAAGCCAAAATAGGTAGAAATAAGATCTTTTATATATCTGAAGAGGGATTTGATTACAGGGTAAGATACTAGACATCTTGAGAGGCTGGGGAAGAATCTTACAGTTTGGCTCCCTTTTTTATGCAGTTTGCACTAAGAGAGAGGAGAGATGAAATATCTTGATTTTTTTGAATTAAAAATGTCAATCAATGATGATAAAAAAGGCACCTACTTGATGGAGATCTCCCTCCTTAATGAGGTGTCAAAAATTCATCATTTTACTTAAAATATCCTAATTTTTAACTAATAAACCCAATACTTAGTCAAATCTTCATCTTATGTGCATTTACTCATTTTTGGGATATTTTCTTTTATTCTTTGCATTTTTATCATCCCAACACTTGGATTAATCCAATTGGCCATTTGGAACCTTATTTGGACCTTAATCTAAAAATTTCTGAAAATGTGGACCCTTAGGCTAAGGTCTCTTATACACATATTTAATTAATTCCTAATGCATATTGAAAAATTCATTTTGAACTTCTACTTCAAGGGAATTCATCTTAGATATTAGGGGAGTTTTTGTATCCAAAGATATCTCAATTTTGAATTACCTCTCTCTAGGCCAAAACAGGATAAAACAAGATCTTTTTTCATTTGTGAGGGGGGATGATTACAAGAGATTGAAGGGGTGGTTCTTACACCTTTACATCTCAAAAGCTAGAGGGAGGAATCTTACATGCAGCATTCAATTCTTCAAATTTTTGTGTTGCATTTTCTTGGGCTCACCGGGTAGTTTCTTCCCGTACGTACCTGAACTTTGGTAATCTACTAGAGTCTTTGCGCCGCCAACCTCTAAGTGTCTTGAAGTTGTTTTATAATTGTGTCACTATATCTTAGTGTGCCAACTCATTTCTGTGTGCTTCTGCTTGGCTTCTTGCACTTATTGTTTCATTAAGAGCTCTGATCTTCTCTGCAAGACTTGTTGGTCTAATCCCTTTCATGTTGTAGATGGTTTGCCCTCTCCTCCTCTACTTTGGAGCTGTGCCATTAGCTGCGTGATTTGGTGTTGTAATTCTTCTTCCTTGGTCTTGGCATTGGTTTGGAAGTCCTATACTTGTTGTGCATGGAGTGTCATGAGTTCCTTTGTCTGGTTGACTTCTTTCTGGAGTTGTTCCTTTCTTCTTCCAATTTGGCATTGAGATTAGCATTCTCCTTGATCCTTTGTACTATTGTTTGGCTTAATACCATGTACCTTTTCTCCTTCTCCTCTATAGCTTTCAAACTCTTCATAATGACCTCTTTGTGGGTTGTCTTAGCTGCTTCCAAGTTTGCCTTTAATCTTTGTACTTGTGCGGATGTATGTTTTACTTGCTTCCAAAGGGTAGTGTTATGGTTGTGGAGCGTATGTGTTGTCACAGGAGTTGGCATCGCCAAACTTTTTGTTCTTGCTCCCACATTGCATTGGTGCTGGATTCTATCTCCAGCCCAGTCTGTGGTTGGTTGAGTAGCTCGTCAAGGCCTTCCACGGTCTCCTGCAAGAATTGTTGATAGTCGATGTTGTAGAGGGAGGCCAGCTACGGGAGTCTTTCTTCATCTTCCAATTTTCTCCTCTTGCTTGGACTTGATGGTTATGGAGTTCTTTTTCTTTTTTACTTCCTTCCATGGGGGCCTCTGGTTCCTGTACTTGGGCTGCGGGACTACCTCTACCTCTTGTCTTTCCTCAACTAGTATGAGTGTTGCTAGTTCTGGAGCTATTGGGAGTTGATGTCTCACGCTTTTACCGCCCTCTTTTTGATGATTCGATTTGTTTGTGGTATTGGCCACTAAGTGGGGTTTGGGTACCCATATTGCTGCATTGCCTTGGTATCCTTGTGCTTGCAACAGTAAGTCCTTTCGGACCCATTGCTTATTACGAGTTCCTTGAGGTCGTCCTACCAATTGGTTTGAGTCAACAAGGTCTGACTTTTGAATTGTTTCCAGGTTCTTCTTGGGTCCTTTATATCATTCATGGTGTCCATCTTGTTTGGTTGTTCTATTAGTTGATTCTTGGGGCACCCACCTCTCTGTACCCTTAGATGTAGGGTATTGTGTGGGTAAGCTTTGCGGAACGGTTGCTGGTTCTATCCTGTGAGGTGTTACCATTGCACTCGTTGGTTGTTCATCAGTTATGATGTGCTTCCCTCTATTTGTCAAGTTCTATAAGGGTATGGACATGACCTTCTCACTTGTGCTTAGCAATGTTGTTCATTCTTCCCATTGGATATTGCATTTACTGGAACAGATCTAGGATTGTCCTAGAATCATCTCTTCTTCCATGGAACTTGCAACCAAGGAATTATTTTTGATGAAAATGTTAACATTTAAAAATCCCTCGGCTTTTGTGGTTATCAAGTGAATGCTATGAACTCGTGCATTAGTGGGTTTAAGGTGTGGTTTATCTAATGATACCCAGGTTTCATATGAGATCAAGTTATGACTTGACCTCGTATCTGTTAATGCAATTCTTGTTGCATGGCCTTTAGCTGCAGTAAGTCCCACTTTGAGTCATGCTGGCTCAATGTTTAGTTTCCCTTCATTCAAAAAAGGGTCACAGAAGCCATGTTGACATGTATTAGTCTTTTGTGCAGTAATTGTTTGGCTTTGGCCTCTCTAGCCTTATCCTCTTCTTGTGCTTATTGTATCTTTCTTTTGCAAGATGTTTCTGTTGTTTCAAGAGGTGTTCTTGCAGGAGCATCTCTTGGGTGAGTGGTCCAAAGTATTTTTTTAATTTACTTCCATTGACATAACTCTCCATTTGGATACTATCAATTGTCTCAATTTAAACAGACCCCTGAGGTTTTTATTTTCAATACACGGAATGGTCCCAAGCCTTGGTATTTAAGTTTCTTATTCCTGGTGCTACCGACACCATACATGAGGACAAGGTCCCCCGTTTCAAGTTCTTTTTGCTTAAGGTTTTTGTCGAACCAATGTTTCCTGCGTAATTTTTCAACCATGAGTCCACGTGATGCTATCAATCTAGTCTCATCAAGCTTCTCTAAGTCAATTAGCCTTTTAGCTAATGCGTTCCCGGTTAGATGTTCTTGTACGACAATCCTTAAGCTTGGGACTAGGTATTCCATAGGCATAATTGCTTCCACACCATAAGTTAGATGGAAGGGACTCAGTGTATCTTGTTGCTACCTTATATGATGTTTGATAGACCCATAGGCTTATGTTCCCAGTCTGTTTAACTTGCTTCTAAGGTTTTTGTCAAGATAGTACACAAAATCTTGTTTGTACTCTCTGGTTGACCATTGGCATGTGGATAATAAGGTAATGATTTTCAATGGATAACTAAGAACCCTACAAAGTAAATGATCAATCACCTCATTGACAAAGTGTGAGCCGCGATCATTAATTAATTCTAACGGCAGTTGGACCTCGAGATGATTTTCTCATATAAAAATTTTATAGTTTTTTGTGCATTAGCTCTCTTTAAGGCTCTGGCTTCTGCCCATTTTGTGAAATATTCTGTGGCCATGATCACGTATAGGGCTTGGGATGGATGTGCCACTGGACTAATTGGTCCCACAAAATTTATTCCCCATTTCTCAAACGGTTGTCTCACTATAATAGGGGTGAGCGGCATCTTGTCTTTTTTTTGTGGAATAGCAAAACGTTAACATTCTTCACATCTTTTGACAAATTCTATGGCATCTCTGAATAATGTAGGCCACCATAGTCCTTCTTGAAGCACTTTTTGAGCTGTGATCTCTCCAACAAAATGCTCGCCTACTATGCGTGAATGAGCTTCTTCCAATATGGTGATGAACTCATCCTCTTTAACACATCTTGTGAGCACATTATCCTTTTCTAGCTTATATAGTTCTCCCATGATGATTAGTTGATAAGGTACATAAAGCTTGATAAGCCACTACATTTTATCTTTGTTCAAAGGTATTTCCTATGGAAAACCATAAGCTAGATACTCTGAGATTTCTTCACTCCATTCGGGTACCATGTCCAACTTGAATAAACAAGCATCAGGGAGATCATCATTGTTGGTTCCTCATTTGGAGTTCTTGACATGTGGTCGGCGAACACGTGCTCTATTCTCTTTCTCACTGTGATTGTAAAGTCGAATTCCAACAACAATAGTAACCATTGTGTGATTCTCCCGTGGTGCAAGGTTTATTTACTAAGTATAGTAAGGCTTGATGGTCCATGAAAAATACGAATTTGTTGGCCAAGAGGTAATGTCGATATTTCTTGACGGCGTAAACCATGTCCAATCCTTCTCTCTCTCTGGTAGTGTAATTTACCTCTATATCATTCAGCTAGGACTAGTGAAGCAGGCCGGATAGTCCAATTTGAACTCACCAGGCTGGGCTAGTATGCAACCAATAGCAAAATTTGATGCATCAATATGCACGTGAAATATGAGATCCCAATTGGGGGGTCATAGAATTGGCACGCTTGCCAATGCTTGCTTTAGTTGATCATATGCTTCTTGACACTCCTCGGTCCACTCAAAGACAATGAGGAGCTTGTACAAGGGTTTGGCTATTTCTGCATAAAAAATTATGAAGCGACGATAGTACCCCACATGGCCCATAAATATTTACACATCCTTGTATAGATGGTAGGCGGTGGCAGCTCCAATATTAGCTTGACCTTACTATTGTCCGTGGATATATCATTCTTTGAGATAATGTGTCCCAATATCACACCATGCTTGACCCAAAATTGACACTTCAAGGGGTTCAGGGATATATGATATAATCGACATCGCTCGAACACCTACCTCAAGTAGGCCAGATGTTCCACCCATCGAGAGTGTGCACATAGATTGTCCAATGAATACCTCCAACCACTTTTGTAAGTAGTCCTTGAAGGCTCTGCACATCAACCATTGAAAGGTTGTTGGGGTGTTTGTGAGGCCGAACGGCATAACCTTGTATGCAAATGTCTCCCACATTGTATTGAAAGCTACCTTGTGCTGGTTCCCTAGTGCTATGGACACCTGAATGTAACCGGATAATCCATCCAAGAAGCTATAAGCTTCTCTCCCAGCCACTCATTCTAAAACATGTTCTGTACTAGTCTTTCCTAGTGGCTGCCATTAACCTTTTTAAGATCAACACATACCCTAAGCTTTCCATTCTTTTTGGAACTATCACGACTGGTGACACCCAATCCGTATATGTTTTATTTCATAGATGAAATCCACAGCAATGAGTTTGTCAATTTCCTCCTTTACAATTGCCACATACTTAGGATTCATCTGGTATGGTTTCTACCTGGTTGGTCTCGACCCTTCCATGATTGGAATCATATGCTATACTACCTCAAGCGGTATCCCCTTCATCTCTTTGTAATTCCAGGCAAAACAATCCTTAAATTCCTTGAGGAGAGCAATGAGCTCATCTTCTTCAGCCAAAGTCAAGTCTTTAGCAATGTATACGGGCCGAGCTTCTTCCCCTGGTCTCGCAATATCCACTTCCTTGACTTCTGTTGGGCCATCGTATGATGTGGACAACCCATTCTCTTTCACCCTTGTAGCTATCAGTCGGACCACCTTCCGTTTGGCACAACAATATAGGTTTTGAAGTGGTTGGGTTCTGAGAGCAAGTTTGGTTTGTTCTCATTTTCACTTTTGGCTTTAGCCATGATCTTTCTAGCCTCACATTCTGCCTCTGCCAGGGCTTTATTACATTTTCGGTGCCCAGCTTTTGTAAGCTTGGGTGTTTTTGGCTCTTGAAGGATGATTTTCTCTTTGTGCTTTCCCTCCAACGATATCTTACTCCTCACCCCAATCCTTTGAGAACTCATCATGTACCTTAGTGGCCTCAAGGTACCTCAGCCCCACTGGGCATCCGTGGGTTTTCTTTGTAATAGGGCATTTTGTCGGGCTATATACCATTTTGGTTTCCGCCACCATCTGAGACGCTGAGCACTGGTATGGTTTCATGCTATAGTACCTTCCATATTTCATGTCTCCCCTCTTGATTCTGAAAAGATGTAGGGGAGAAGAGATCTTGAGCTCTTGCAACAAGCATACACACTCACAAAACCCTAAAAGAGAACACACAAGGTGAGAGGCTAAAAATCTTCTTCTTCTTCACACAACACTAACCACACCATATACAAAGATAAGAGTACACCGAATATAAAAAGGTACTCAACCAAATACATACTAGGGTTCCCTATAGTGTGAACCCAACTAAATGAGCTGGCACTATAACTATGCCAGTCTCTAGAATGGCTATCAGAGAGCCTCTCATCCCACTGGCTGTAAATCACCCATGATCTCACCAACCAAGTGTGGGGCCTATCCCCCAGGCGGGTCATCAGTGTCCACCGCCTCACTAGATGAGCTCGATATCTCAACACTTCCCCTCGAGCTCAACTCCGTCTCATGTACACCAAGCAAAGCCCTAAATCTATGGAGCTTCTCTGTACACCCAATGCTTTGGTGAAGATGTTAGCGACCTGATCCTGTGTGCTGACATAAACAAGGTCAACGTCTCCTGCCAAAACCTTCTCTCTGACAAAATGGTAGTGGACCTCTATATGCTTTGTGCGAGCATGAAAAACTGGGTTCCTTGCCCAACTGTATACTGCTAATGTTGTCACAAAAAATGACAACTTGTTTATCTACTGATAGACCCAAATCTGCAAGTAGCTTTCTCAACCAAGCTACCTCACATGCTGCCATAGCAGCACCTCTGTACTAGGCTGCTTCTTGCTGCTCCAAGTCACAATAGCACTCCCCAAAGAAAACATGAAGCCACTAGTAGATTTTCTATCTGAGATACTACCAGCAGCCCAATCAGCATCTGTGTATCCATGTACACATATGTCTGTCCCAGTTTCATAAAATAGTCCACAATGCAAAGTAGACCTCACATACCTTAGTATGGATCTCAATGCATCCAATGTGGCTTTCGAGGAACAGCATAAACTGACTCACCAACCCAACAGCATAGCTCAAGCATAGCTCAAGCATAGCTCAAATCTGGCCTGGTGATCGTCATGTAGATCAAGCTTCCTACTATGCGCCTATACATAGTAGGATCCTCCATTGAAATCTCTCCTGAATCTACACAACTTGCCATTCTGATCCAATGGCACTGAGATAGGCTTACAGCCTATCATACCATACTTGGACAACATGTCCAAGCCATACTCTCTGCAGTAATCCAATACCATCATGTGGTGACCTAATCACCTCAATGCCTAAGAAATATCTGAACTATCCCAGATCCTTCATCTCAAACTTCTGTCTAAGCAAGATCGTTACATCAAAGATCTCTGAATCATGGTCCCTCCTCGTAATAATGATTAGGTCATCTACATAGATGACAACAAGCACAACCCCTCTATCACTGTGTCTCACATACAGCGAGAAATCTGCATTGGCTACATGAAAGCCAATAGTGACAAGATATTCAGAAATCTTGTTAGACCATGCTCTTGGTGCTTGTTTTAAGCCATACAAGGCTTTCTTCAACCTGCAAACATGCTTGTGGTGACTCACATCCTCATAACCAGGTGGCTGCAACATATACACCTCCTCTTACAAATCCCCATGCAAGAATGCATTCTTTACATCTCCATCTGATGTAAAGACCATTTCTTTGACGCAGCCACTACTATCACAACTCTCATTGTTGCCATCTTAGCAATTGGGCTGAAAGTGTCCTTATAATCAATGCCATATGTCTGCGCATATCCTTTGGCTACCAATCTAGCCTTGTACCTGCTTATGCTTCCATCAATCACTGCTGCTATGTTTTACTTTGTACACCCACTTGCATCCAATGGCTTTCTTGCCTTCAGGGCAACTGTACTAAATCCCAAGTCTCATTTCCAAATAGTGCATCCATCTCCTCATCCATAGCTTTCTCCCAACACACATTTCCAACAGCCTCATCAATGCATGTGGGCTCTACAACCTGTACAACTTCTACCATGTATGCATAGTGATGTGCCACATAACCATCATAGGTAAACCTTTGCAGCACAGGATTCTTCACTCTCCCAAATCTTCGCAACTTTGCATTCATGGCTTCCATAGCCTTCTTTACATCAGGTGTTAGCTAGTATCCCAAGATCCTCTCATCAAGACTTATCTCCGAGCCACTAGACTCTCCATCAACATGAGAATGCCCTGCAGAAATGGCAGACATACTAAGGGGCTCAATCACTTTCTCTTTGCCTTTATGTGATTTGTAGGACTGGTATTATGACGCAGCCTGCCACTCCATGGTCTATCAACTAAACCACTAGATGAGGACTCTCCTAGTCCTCTAAAAGACTGTGGCCAGATGATTGAGTAGGGTTGCAATGATGTTGTAACCCCTTGGAAGGTGGTGATGTGGGCAGATAGCTTTTTATGACCCTTGTGGCCACATCAAGTTGCAAAGATAGCTTTTTATGACCCTTGTGGCCACATCAAGTTGCAAAGATGGTAGTGTACGCTCCCATGAACGAATGGAGGATATGGCTTCTGACGATACATTTACAAGGGGAGACGTAGACTCATTGGTTTCTTGGTGGGTATTGACAAGGGTAGGTGTAGAGCATGTAGAAACTTCTATATCAACGTGTGAATGGCATGAGGAGCTAGAAGCTTCTTGTGACTCCCCCTTTCCTGAACTAGGTGGTATCGATCGATATCGTTTGGGAATCCAAACTAGCTCTGGAAGAGGATGTCCTGCATTAGGCGATTGAATGTAGCTAGGGCATTAGTTAATCCAAATGGCATGACAGTAAATTCATAATGCCCATAGCGAGTATTGATGGTTGTTTTAGGTATATCTTGATCATTGATCCTGATCTGGTAATACCCGGATTTGAGATCTATCTTTGTGAAGATCTGGGCTCCATTTAGCCTGTCCAGAAGCTCATCAATTCTTGGAATAGGATACTTATTCTTAACTGTCAGCTGATTTAGACCTCTGTAGTCCACACAGAGTCTAAGCGTTCCATCTTCCTTTTTCTGAAGGAGAACTGGCACACCCCAAGGTGAAACACTGGGCCTTACAAACCCTTGTTCTAACGGCTGTCTAAGCTGTTCCTTGAGTTTAATGGCTTCAGGAACTGGCATTTTGTATGTGTGCAAGGCTGAGCTCCGGGGGTCAATTCAATCACATGATCTACTTCCTAAATTGGAGGCATTTCAGTTAGCTCTGCTGGGAATAGATCATCAAATTCACTTAACCATTCTGGTTCTTTAGCCTTAAGCTTTGAGTCTACTGGGTTCATTTTGACAACATAAATTTGCTCCTTCTTCCTAAGTCCTTTCAGCAACTTGGAAGCTTTTACTAACTGAAGGTCTGGGGGTCCCGAAAGTCCAGTTCCTTGAACTTTGTTCCCGTGAAGGTCATGGAAGGATATGGTTCCATTGTAACAGTGTATGTTAGTTTGATTTTTGTGGAGCCAATCCATTCCAAGGATCCCATTAAAAACTCCCAGAGGTAAGACTTTGAACTGAGAGTCGGTCACATTACCATCTAGTTTGAACTGGATAAGCTCTGTCTCATGGTGAGTGAAAAGAGTCTTCCCACTGGCCAATTCAACTTGCATAGGTTTCCCTGACTTCTGTTCTAAGACTAGCTTACGCAAGCATCCAAGGAAAATGAATGAATGAGAACTGGCAGAATCAATCAAAAGCTTAAAAGGTTACCCTGATACTCTGCTGGAGTATGGATGACGGAGATCTGCTGGTTAGGCTCTTGATTTTCAATTGCAGCATAGATCTGTCCTTTTTCCTCTTCTACTACATCTGAAATTGTGACCGCTCTGGCTGCTGCAGTCTGAGGCAAAACTCTTTCTCTTTGGTTGCCCCAGTTCTGGGAAGGAGTTCTGAGGTTACTCTCGACAGAGGCAGATGGCTGAGCTGGAGTTCTTTTGGGGTTTCCCTGGCTTGGGCAAGATGGACCCTGATTAGAGTGGTATGAAGGGGTTGGTCTCTGAATTCGCGGGGTCCTTGACTTCCCTGTCCCCTTGACATGGCAAGAGTCGGGTAGTCTTTTAACTGGTGACCAAAACCCTGGCATCCAAAGGGGTTGGTCTCTGAATTCGGGGTCCTTGACTTCCCTGTCCCCTTGACATGGCAAGAGTCGGGCAGTCTTTTAACTGGTGACCAAAACCCTGGCATCCAAAACATCGGTTTTCAGTTCTGAGCTCATCCCTCTGATTTCTTGAAAGAGGCGGGACTCCTGAGAAAGTACTCTGGGAGAAGGGTCTTCCTTCACTTCGGAATCTTCCTGAATCTTGATTTTGATTCGGGCCTTGCTGCCTCTCGGGGGTGGAAAGTTTGAAGTACTTCCCTGGGCTTGGAATCTCTTAAAGTTAGAGGGTGCAGGATTCGGCGGAACCTTTACTACAAACGCTTTGGTAAAATCCTTTGCCATTCTTACTGCTTCAACCATGGACACTGGCTTGGAATTTTTGACCAGTGTGTCCAAGGGTTCGTTCATTCCCCGAATGAACCTGGCCATGAGTTGCTCTTCATCTAGAGGTGGTGAATATTTGAGTAGAAGAGCAAAGGCCTGGTGATATTCCTCGATGGTTTTGCTCTCCTGCTTTAGCTCTAAGAATTCGTTCATTTTGGTTTCCAAAAATCCAGGAGGACAAAATCTCTTTCTTAGATAGATTTTTAGATCATTCCAAGACTGAGTATTTCTGTCCAGACGGTTGGTGTCACAGTGGTTCCTCCATGCTACCTTGGCTGTTTCCACTATTTTTAGCCGCGCAAGAGCCATTTTGCTCCGCTCATTGTAGCCTGTGACATTAAAATACTCTTCCATGGCTTCCACCCATTTTTCCACGGCCTTGCCCAGGTTCTCCCCTTCTCCTTTGAAGGGTCCTAGCTGAGTCCTATGAAGAGCCTTGCGAACATCAGGGTCAAGCTCGTCATCTTCGGAGACAGGGTCTGGCTGATGGCCACGGTTTCCTTGTCTTATGATTCTGCCAAAAATTTATATATTATTAAATTTTTATTTTGATATTATCCACGAGATCCTAAGACTTAAGAGGTTCGAAAAACAATTTCTTTAAATAAGACAATGATCTTATTGGAGATCTATGACATATGTTCGATAACAGATTTTTCTTTATCAGATCGTCGCGGTAAACAATCATTTATACAACAGGAAATTTTTCTCCGAAAAACATTTTCTTATTTACGTAAAAGTTGCAATATGTACATACAGCAGCTCCGCTCTAGAATTCAAAATCTCCTCGGTAGACGCATATGACGACGGTACTGGGCCATAGCCATGCCCTGATACAAAAATCCACTTATTGACAAGGGAGCTATTATCTTCCACTTAGGAATAAAGCAACTAAGGAGTTTGTAGACTTGGCATGAAAGTCTAAAATTACGAGGCATCGAATGATATAGAATGACGTCACGCACCATTTTTCAGCTTTAACAGGATCATAGCCAATGAGAGGTTCTGCCACAACATTGCATGGCGGTCGCAGGAGGCGTGGACATACTGCCCTGCAAACCACTTATGCTGTCGTCGTCTTTCCGCTAGGTCAGGAAAATATAATTCCTCGAAATGGCTTGCGAGTCTTGCTCAGCTTATTCGAGTTGAAGCGAACGAGATGAGATGCTCGAAGGCGAACACGGTCATATCTTGAGACTGGGTGAGGTCGGGAATACCGGATAAGTATGGAACTTCCATCTATAATCTCCAATTCAATTTATAAGTTTTTAAATTTTTTGAAGTTTATTCAACATAATATTAGCAAGTGAAAAATATAATTTCCTAGATTTTCATTAAAATTTAGGTAATTTCTGCTCTGATACCAACTGTGAGATCTCTCTACCCCCTCCGGCCCACCGGACTCCGGTAGCTGATAGTAGCGGAAGCAGCCCCCTCATGCATGGGGCAAGGTTTCTCACACGGGGCCTCGTCCTCGAATGTCCGGGCATGAGACTAGGCTGGTGGTCACTCCGAATACCGAAACTGGGAAAAATTTTCCATGCCCGAAAAGCGGGGACGATTCCACCTTTTTGCAATTTTCTTAACGAGTTTTCTAACGAGATCAAAATCTAAACTATCCTCCACCTGAATGAACCAGATATAGAAGGAAACTATCACTGATATAATTTGATCATCTGAGCAATTCAACACTTTTTTCCTAATCAAGATTAGGCACAACCGTTGATCCACTCAATCGAGAAATTTATCAGGGTATTAACTATCTACTCGTAGCCTAGCGTAATCCTAAGATTTTTCAGTTTGATTATTAAAACTCCATGATTCCAGCCTAACCCCATCCGGCCCATGGGTTAGCCACCACCCTACCACTGAAATCAGTGGAACCAAACAAGTACTCACCCACCCATAATTGAAATGCCTTTCTTAACTTTAGCTTTAGAAAACAGATACACACATACTCCTCTTTAGAACTTTAATAAAAACAATCCATTGACAAACAATTTAGTGGTTACACATGTCATACTTCAAAATTTCCATTGAGTCTTTGTTTCTCAGAAAACAGTATACTCTCCGTTGAGACCAGCGAGTCAACAACGAGATCCAATGATAGATTACAATAATATTGGTCTGTCATACAATATCTTCCTCGACATACGAATGGGTGTCCTCGGCACCACGAGCCCGTGCATCGCCTGGTCAGAACCCTCCAGGATCCTCCTTAGGTGTCGTGGCACTTCACTCTCAGGGACCGCTTTGTCGGCCCTCGCCCATCGTACCGGTGGAAGCGCACCATTTTAACTATACCGAGGCTGGTCAAGACCTCGGCAGTGATCTTTGTGTTCATTCCTCTTGGGATGAGCACTTGATGTGTTTACAAAAAGAATTTGAAAGGTGTAGATTATATCGCATCTCATTGAATCCTTCCAAATGTCAATTCTGGGTTAAACACAGAGTTATTCTAGGGCATATAGTGTCCAAAAATGGGATTTCCACCGATGAAAGTAAAATCAAGGTCATTCTAGAATTGCCCCCACCCACCAACTATAAGGGAGTCCAGTGCTTTATGGGCCATGTTGGTTATTATCAAAGGTTTATTTTATTCTTTGCTGAGATAGCTCGACCAGTGTACAAGCTTCTCATCGAGTTTATTTGGACCAAAGATTGTGACCGTGCAGATGAGTTATTAAAGAAGGCCCTGGCGAGTGCTCCAATCTTGCGAATGCCTAACTGGGATTTAATCTTCCATATGCATATTGATGCATCAAACTTTGCTATTGGGTGTGTACTAACTCAACCTAGAGAACATAAACTAGACTACCACATTAGCTTTGCCAGTCTCGCCAATTGAACGATGCTGAAATGAACTACACCACTACGGAGCGAGAAGGGTTGGCAATGAAATATGCAGTAAAGAAATTTTGTTATTACCTTCTTGCCAACAAGTTTGTTTTCTATGTGGATCATCAAGCATTGTTGTATATGTGAACAAACCATGCTCCACAAGAAGAATCACACGATGGTTGTTGATTCTTCTTGAGTTTGATTTCATTATTGTTGTGAGACCTGGCAAAAAACATGTCATGGCTGATCATTTGTCTCGCATACCTAATGGTGAAGCTCCTACGAGAGTTGATGATGATGACTTACCTGATAGTTTCTTGTTCATGGTGGAGACAATGCCTGAATGGAGTGAAAAGATTGTTAACTTCCTGGTTAATGGTTTTTCACCCAAAGAGCTTCGTAAAGATCTAGCTCGAAAGCTGATCAAAGAATGCGAACCCTATTGCCTAATGGTCGGGACTCTTTATAAAAGAGGAAACGATGATGTTCTTAGGTGTTGTGCCCGAGAGGATGAGTATCTATATATTTTGCAAGAGGGACATATGGGCGCAGCTGGTGGTCACTTTTCAGGAGACTTAACTACACGAAAGATATTGCAATCGGGGTATTGGTGGCCCACTATGTTCCAAGATGCATCACTTTTTGTGAAGGGTTGTGGTGATGAATGCCAACGCTACAAGAAACCCCAGCGAAAAGATCAGATGCCCCTACATCCAATTAAAGTAAACCAACCGTTTGAAAAGTGGGGTTTAGACTTTGTAGGTCCTATTAGCCCAGCGGCCCGTAACACACAATCTCGCTATATTATTGTGGTCCACTGACTATGTGACCAAATGGGCTGAAGCGAAAGCGACACGTAAGGCAGATGCATGGATAACAGCCAAGTTCCTCTTTGAAAATATAATCACACACTTTGGTTGTCCTTTTGAACTTGTGAGCGACAATGGTACGCATTTTATAAATGAAGTGGTTAAGGAGCTCACAATAAATTTCATGATATCCCATTATAAATCTACTCATTATTCGCAAGCGAATGACCAAGCCGAGAGTACCAACACGACCTTAATCTCTATTCTGACAAAGACACTTGAGGCTCATCGCACGGATTGGGATCTAAAGCTTATGTTAGCTTTATGGGCCTATCGTACTGCATACAAAGTGGCTATTAATTGCACACCATTCAAGATGGTATATGACCAAGAAGCAGTCATGCCATGGGAATTTGTCATTCCTAGTCTTGGTGTTGCTACTCAAGAGGGCTGGAATGGTAATCCCTTAGTAGAGCATTTGTATATCCTTGAGCGGTTAGACAACGAAAGACAATTGGCGGTGTACAATGCCCTTGTAGAGAAGGATAGAAGGAAGAAATGGTTTGATCGCCACCTGAAAAACAAGGACATCAAAGTTGGGGATAAAGTCATGATGTATGGAGTGCATAACGAAAAGAAGAAGCTAAAATATGTTGGTAAGGGACCGTACTACAGAGTATGTGAAATTACCCCGCAAGGTACCATCCGAGTGGAGACTCTCGACGAAGTTTAAACTGTTGGATTCCTCAACCCTAAGCCAAAAGGAATTACATGCAATCCATCAAAAGAAGGTAGCTAAAGAACAGGCTGAGCTTAAGAAGATACAAGCGAGAGTTGAAGCTAAGGAACGCCAGCAGCATGTTAGGCGCCAACAATGAGAGGCCAACTTGGGGATTACGCAAGCATTTTTTGAGGAGGCAGAGGAGGATTCACTAGAATCTGACCCGTCTCTACGATACCTAATCGAGCTACAGAGTCCTTACAGGAAGGTGGTATATAATGCATTATTGGATACGGGAGCTCAACACAATGTGTTGTCATATGGAGTGTGGTGTCAACTAGGAAAACCACCCTTATCCAATAGTACCATCCAAGTTAAGCGTATCAATAAGAAGAAAACCACTGTCTCGGGAATTTTGCACACTCCTGTTGCCTATGACAAGGGGACTGTGGTTCAATGCTTTTTGGTTATGCCTACTGGTACCATGGAGGGAACTGTAAACTTAGGGTACAAATGGATGTTAGCTTCCAAGTGCAATATTGATTGGGCAACCAAGAGAGTTACAATGCAAGAACCAGCTCTCATTCTGACCACTCAGGGTCCCGCACCTAAGCCATCAACTCTGGACAAAACGCTAGATAAGGAAAAATCACAAAGTCAAGTGGCTACACCAGCTTTGATTGTTTGCCACCCCTCTAACGCTTCAACGCCAAGAGTGGAGACAGGCAGTGTGGTCCCCAAGGCTTCGCTTACTTTACCGAAGAGAGTACATACAAATGGGTCCCAAACGCTTCGTTAACGGCTACCTCTACTGCCCAATCTCGTCCAGGAAGCCTCGTAGTAGGAAAGCAGCTAAGGCAAGGTAACATCACATTGGATTCCTAAAATATTATTAGTAGCCCAAGGGTACTACGAAGGGAATGACCAGATTTGGGTCCTTAAACATAAGCTGAATTCCTCTGCATCGAATACTTGGATGATTTTGTTCTAGTTTTCTTTGATGACATTCTGATTTACTCAAAGAATGCAGCTGACCATGAGACTCATGTCAGAAGAGTTCTTGAGATTCTAAGGAAGCACCAACTCTTTGCAACAAAAAAGAGCAAATGCACTTTCTTTGCTAGACCATGTTGAATACTTGGGCTTTCTAGTATCCAAAGATGGAATTTCTCTAGAGTCTGCAAAAGTCCAAGCAGTCATAGATTGGCCTGAACCAAAGACAGTGAAAGAAGTCAGAGGATTCTTGGGATTGACTGGTTGGTATAGGATTTTTATACCAAAGTATGCTCTCATAGCTTCCCCCCTGACTAACCTTCTCAAAAAGAATACCCCATTTCAGTGGTCTGCCAGGTGTCAGAGTGCTTTTGATAAGCTGAAGACCGCCTTGGTAACCAGTCCTGTTCTGAAGCTACCAGATTTCTCTCTACCCTTTGAGGTAGTAACTGATGCAAGTGGTTTTTCCCTGGGAGGTGCACTTATGCAGGAAGGTCATGTAGTGGCCTATGAATCCCAAAAACTTAGAACTCATGAGAGGAATTATGCTGTCCACAACTTGGAACTACTTTCAGTAGTATATGCCCTCAAGTTGTGGAGACATTACCTACTGGGACAAAGATTCACTTTGATGACAGATCATCAGAGCTTAAAGTGGATCTTCACTTAGAAGGATCTCAACATGCGCCAAAGAAGGCGGATGTAGACCTTGCAGGAATTTGATTTTGAAATCAAGTACCACCCAGGCAAAGAGAATGTGGTAGCAGATGCCCTCAGCAGAAAAGTCTCCTTGCTTACAATTACTGTAATATCAAATCCTTTGATTATTCAAGCAAGTGAGAAGATCATGCAGGATAGATTCTTTGGCCCTATTGCTACCCTTCTTATGCAGGAAAGCAAAACTCCACAGGAGTTGAACAGAGTTCAAGGGTACAGCCTGGATGATGGCATTATGTATTATAATCGCACGCTATGCATTCCCAATGATGAGGGAACCAAGGACCAAATTCTGAATGAAGCCCATGACAGCCTTATAGCAGGACATCCAGGATTCATCAAAACCTACATGTTTGTAAAGAAAAGCTTCTTTTGGCCTGGTCTGAAAAAAGGATGTACTGAATTATGTATGTCAATGTCTGACATGCCAAAAAGTCAAAGCCGAGAGAGTAAAAATGCCTGGGAAGTTACATCCATTAGACATCCCCCAGATGAAGTGAGAATGTATCAGTATGGATTTTATTACTAGATTACCTTCAGTGCAATCAGGTTACAACTCCATTTTTATGGTAATTGACAGACTAACCAAAGTTGCCCATCTGATCCCAGTAAAAGAAACCTACACTGCAGTGGATGTGGCCAGAGTGTTCCTCAAAGAAATCTTTAGATTGCATGGCCTACCCAGGAGAATAGTAAGTGATCGAGATCCCAAGTTTACTTCAAGGTTCTAGACTATATTTTTCGAAGCAGTGGGAACTTTCTTGGATCTCAGCACAGCTTATCACCTTGAGACCGATGGTCAAACTGAAAGGGTAAACCAAGTAATCAAAGATATACCTCGGTCATGCTGTGGGGGCAGGGAACCCAAGAAGTGGCTAAGCTATCTACACCTAGTTGAGTTTGCCTATAATGCTTCTTATCACCGAAGTATCGGGATGAGCCCTTTTAAATCTCTGTATGCACAAGATTGCTTAACTCCATTAACTTGGTCTGACCCATTGATTAGGGTCGAGATGTCCAGACAGATACTTGATGACATGGAGCAGCAGATGCAAGCAATTTGTAAAGATATAAAAGTTGCCCAGGATAGACAGAAGCAATATGTAGATAAGAAGAGGACAGATAGAGAATTCAAAGAAGCAGATATGGTCTTCATTCGAGTACGGCCCAAAAGAAGTTCTTTATCTCTTGGGAAGTACAAGAAGTTATCCCCCAGATATTGTGGGCCATATCTGATTACAAAGAAAGTAGGTGACTTAGCCTACGAGCTTCTTTTGCCTCCTCATCTTAAAGTTCATAATGTATTTCATATAAGCCTTCTAAAGCAATATGTGCCAAGCCCAAATCATGTTCTTGATGATGAAATCCTAACCTCTTCAACCCAAGGGCAGATGGAACTCCAACCTGAAGAAATTCTCAATGTTCGAGAAAAGATTCTCAGGAACAGAATTCTCAGAGAATTATTGGTAAAATGGAAGTTCTATCCTTTTGAAGATGCCACCTGGGGAATGAAGCCAATCTGTCTTGCGAGATTACCCCCAGTTTGCGAGATGAGGGCATCTCGCGTTTTTCAAGTAGGAGAGAATGTAAGATTCCTCCCCAGCCTCTCAAGATGTCCAGCATCTTCCCCTGTAATCAAATCCCTCTTCAAAAATATAAAAGATCTTGTTTCTACCAGTTTTGGCCTAGAGAGAGAAAATCTTCTAGAGAGTGGTAACTCAGTTTTTAAATAATTTTGGATAGAAAAATATCTCATCTTATTAAAATAAGTTCCCCTAAAACAGAAGTTCAAAAAGATTTTCAGAAGGTGCATTAGAAATTGAGTATAATCTGTTCAAGAGGCATTATCCTGGGAGTGAAGATTTTTTCGAAATTTTAAATTAAGGTTCCTATGGACCAATAAGATTCATCCAAATGTAGGGAGGAGATAAATGAAGAAATAAAAGAAAAATCTCCCAAAAATGAGTAAATACTCACATAAGGTTGAAAAAGGCTCTTTATGGCCTTAAGCAGGCTCCTAAAGCATGGTATGAGAAGATTCATGCATACTTGGTTGCAAATGATTTTTGCAACAGTCCAACAAAGAGTTCCCTCTATGTGAAGAGGAGTAAGGACAAATTTTTGGTCATTGTTCTATACGTTGATGACATGCTGCTCATAGGACCCAATATAGATCAGATTTTAACCTTTAAGGCTAATTTGTAGTCATCATTTGAGATGTCAGATTTGGGCCCTTGCATTATTATTTAGGGATTCAGTTTATGCATCGCAATGATGGCATTGTTATGCTGGAGTCTAAATTTATACAGAAGCGATTGAAGAGGTTTAATCTTGAAGACTGTAAACCTGTGGCTACATCTATGGAGACAGGTACTCAACTTAGTCTTTAAGATGTAGGAGACTCTTTTGATGCTAGTTTGTATGTAGCAGGCTTCTGGATCCCTTCTTTATGTATGCAACATGAGGCCAAATATACAGCATGTGATCTCAGAGTTGAGCATATTTATGCATAGCCTAGGTATGAAGCATTGGCAGGCTGTCAAGAGGGTTTTCCACTATTTGCAGGGCACTCAGTATTTTGGATTATTTTATCCAAAGGTGGGTGAGTCACAGCTGCATGCTTTTAGTGATTCAGATTGGGCTGGATGTTATGACACACGAGTGTCCACTAGTGGGTTTTTCTTTCGCCTTGGTGATTCATGTATATCTTGGCTCAGCAAGAAGCAGTAGCCTGCAGTGGCCACTTCTAGTTGTGAAGCTAAGTATAGGGTAGCTTTTACAGCTACAAGTGAGTGTGTGTGGCTCAGACATCTTATGGCTAATTTGGGTGTTGGACAATCATCTAGCACTACCATTTTCACTGACAGCCAGAGTGCATTAGCAATTGAACCCAATGTTTCATGCTCGCACTAAGCACATTGAGGTGCATTACCACTATGTCAGGGAAAGACTCTCTGCACAGCAGAGATCAGCTTGGTCTATGTGCCTACACATGATAACATGGCAGATTTATTCACGAAGGCTCTTCCTCATGAAAAGTTTGAAGATTTTGGTAAAGCTTTGGGCTTATTGCCTTTTTCAGGATTGATCGGCCATACCTTGTACATGTTCATATCATCACTCTAGGGGGGAATTTGTAGCATTATATGGTAGTGATGTGTGTGAACACACTTAGGACCGTCGTCGAGGCATTTTTTCCTTCACTAGGAGGTTTTTTTCCCCATGCGTATGTACACCCTCTTATCTACTCATTTTGGGGTATGTACTTATCTTTTGTATCTGGCACACATTTGTTCATACTATTCTAGTGAGTTTGTGTGCTTTCAAGCTTCTCTATCTTGTGTGTGTGCATTGTTGAAACCCTAACCCTAATTTCAATAAGTACTCTCTTACAATAACAATGGTCGGTCCATATGGTCGGTCCATAGTGCAAACCCAACTACATGAGCTAGCGCTACTATGCCATAACTCTAGTACTCCAAAGTGGCTATCACATAGCCTTTCATCCCATTGGTGGCATATCAACCATAATCTCACCAACCATGCCAGTGGCATAAGTATAGAAGCTATCACCGAGGGGGTTATCAATGTTTGTCAATCATAGCACTAGTTGAGCTTGATATATCAACATTCATTACAATTGGAAATTTGGCTCGCACATTGCAAGCAAATGAGCTCAAATGGTGACCAAACTTTGTAAGTGTGTACATGTGCATCCCACCCCTAGTGTTGGCTTGCACATTGCAAATGAGCTCAAATGGTGGCCAAACTTTGTAAGTGTTTACATGTGCATCCCACCCCTACTGTTGCAAAGTTTGGTCTCACCATCCTAGCTCATTTGATTATAATGTGTGGGCTATAGCTTAGAGAGCCCCCTTAAAATTGGACCTTTGGCTCGTACATTACAACCAAATGAGCTAAAATGGTGAGACCAAACTTTCCAAGAGTGAGGATGGGTGCATGTACACACTTGGAAAGTTTCCTCACCATCCCAACATATTTGATTGGAATGTGTAGTATAGATGCCTACTTTTTAATGTTTATTAGCCTTAGAGAGTCCCCTCAAAATTGGGCCTTTGGCCTATATATTACAAGAAAATGAGCTCGAATTGACTAAAGTTTGCAAGAGTGAGGATGGGGTCCACATTTACACACTTAGAAATTTTGGTTATCTGTGCACATTTGGTTGGAATGTGTAGACCGAACACCTACTTTTTAATGTGTGTTGGCCTTAGAGATTCCCCTTAAAATTGGATCTTTGGTCCACACATTGCAACCAAATGAGCTCGGATGGTGAACAAACTTTACAAGTGTGTACATGTGGACCCACTTATACTCTTACAAAGTTTGATCACCATCTAGGCTCATTTTGTTGCAATGCGGGGGCTAAAAGCTTACCTTTTTAATGTGTCTTGGTCTTAGAGATGCCCCTCAAAATTGGGCCTTTGGCCTACACATTGCAACCAAATAACCTTGAATGGTGAATCAAACTTTGCAAGTTTGTAAATGTAGAACTATACTCTTCCAAAGTAGTTTGGTCACTATCCGTGTACATTTTATTGAATGTGTGGGCGAGATGCCTACCTTTCAATGTGCCTAGACCTCTCAAAATAGGGCCTTTGGCCCACACATTTTAACCAAATGAGCTCATTTGATGGTAACAAAACTTTGTAAGAGTGAGAATGGGGTCCATATATACACACTTACAAATTTCGGTCACCATCCGAGCTCTTTTGGTTGCAATATGTGGGCTAGATTCATAATTTTTAATGTGTCTTTTCTTGGATATCCCCCTCAAAAATAGTCCTTTGGTTTGAATTTTATAAATGAGCTTGAATGGTGACCAAACTTTGCAAGAATGAGGACAGGGTCCACATATACACACTTGAAAATTTTGATAACCATCTGAGTACATTTGGCTAGAATGTGCAAGCTGTTGGAATTAGGGTTGCAAGAAAGCACACAAAGCTTGGAGAAGAAAAAGCAAGAATGCACACAACACACAATGTATTAGATTATGTCAATGTACAAAAGATAAGTTGGTCCTAAAAGGATGGGCGTATATACAAGCCGGGGGAAAAAACCTCCTAAAGAGGGAAAAAGTACCCCGATGGTCCTAAGTGTGTTCACACACCACTGCCTATATATATATATATATGGCAACAAATCCCCCCTGGGGAGTGATGGTGTGAACGAGAGCTGGCACTCATGTATAGGGGAGTGCCATGCCCAAAGTAGATCAGTCCACAAAGGGGAGCAAGCCCAAAGCTTTGCGGAAAGCTTTGAACTTCTCACGAGGAAGTGCCTTTGTGAAAAGATCAGCGAGGTTGTCCTGTGTTGGCACATAGGCCAAGCTGATCTCTCCTGCTGAGAGTCTCTCCCTGACATAGTGATAATGCACCTCAATGTGCTTTGTGCGAGCATGAAAAACTAGGTTTCTCGCAACTGCCAATGCGCTCTAACTGTCAGTGAAGATAGAGGTGGTAGACTCCTGTCCAACACCCAAGCCAGCCATAAGCCGTCTGAGCCACACACACTCAACCGTGGCTATGAAAGCTACCCTGTACTCAGCTTCACAACTAGAAGAGGCCACAGTAGGTTGCTTCTTGCTCAACCAAGATATGCATGAGCTACCGAGCATGAAACAAAAACCACTTGTGGACATTCTTGTGTCATAGCAACCAGCCCAATCTGAGTCCGAAAAAGCATGTAAATCTGGCGGCAACGATCCCCCCTTGGGATAAAACAACCCAAGATGTATGGTGCCACTCAAGTAGCGAAAGATGCGTTTAACTGCCTTCCAATGCTGAGACCCTGGGCTATGCATAAACTTGCTCACCTGTGAGACTGCAAACTGAATGTCCGGTCTCGTAATGCATACATAAATGAGGCAACCAACAGCTGTCATAGAGTGTGACATCAAAGTGATCTCCAGCATCATGAAGACTCAACTTCAAACCTGTCTCCATTGGAGTAGCAATAGGCTTGCAGTCTTCAAGGCCAAATCTCCGCAACAATGTCTCAATATACTTTGTCTGACACAAAGCAATACCTCCATCACACTGCTTAAATTGTATCCCCAAATAATGATGCAAATGCCCCAAATCTGACATCTCAAAAGAGGCATTCAAATCAGCCTTAAAATCAACAATATGACTTTCATTTGGTCCTGTGAAGAGCAGCATGTCATCGACATAGAGAGCAATGATTAGATGTATATCATCCACACATTTAACATATAAAGTGCTTTCTGTTGGACTATTCTGAAAACCATGTGCAGTCAAATATGCATGTATCTTTTCATACCAAGCTCGTGGAGCTTGCTTTAAACCATATAAAGCCTTTTTCAACCTGCACACTTTGTTTTCCTGCCCTTTTTGAACAAAACCATGAGGTTGCGATACATACACCTCCTCATGCAAATCGCCATTAAAGAACGCAGTCTTTATGTCCAACTAATGTACATTCCAACCATTATGAGCTGCCAATGCACAAATGCTACGAATGGTAGTCATACGACAAGTGGGAACAAAGGTCTCATCAAAATCAATGCCCTTTTCTTGAGCATAACCCAACAAGTCTAGCCTTATAGTGATCACTGTCATCTGGCTTTCGTTTCAACTTAAAAACCCACTTACATCCAATGGCCTTTTTACCAATAGGCAAATCACATAAAGACCATGTACCATTCTTCATTATAGCATCATATTCATTTTGCATTGCAGCCAACCAATTTTCTGATTTTTGTGCCTCATCAAATGAAAGAGGTTCTTCCTCTTTACACATACTAGACACAGCCAAAGCATAACAATCTGATGCATAAGAGGCATGCTGAAAACCTGAACGAGTACGACTAGATATAGGTGCATCAATTTTACTATCACGCAAGGTTTGCACCAGCCATTTAGGCATACCTCTAGCCTGCTCATTTTCAGTCCTATCCTCAGAAATTACATCCTGTAAATTTGCATCAGAAATGGGCTGATCCATGATGTCGTTTGATATCTGCATAGGCTGAATATTTGCCTCATTAGGACTTACATTTGAATTCCCACCTATAAACAGAGGCAACAATGTATCAAATACATCCCGTGGTACATGATAACAAAGGCTGCACAGCATCTTCCACAAAAACAACATCTCGACTAATCAAGATACGCTTTGATTGCGGATGATACAATCTGTAACCCTTGTTCTCAGCACTGTAACCAACAAAAATGCATTTGACAACCTTATCATCTAATTTTCAGTGTTGTTGCACAGGCACTAAAGCATAGGCCAAGCAACCAAAGACAGGCAAGTGACCAATAGAAGGCTTCCTACCATGCCAAGCTTCATATGGAGTAATAGACTGCAAGGCCTTAGTGGGACACCTATTGAGTACATATGCAGTACACATGACAGCCTCAAGCCAAAACGCATGTGGCAAAGCTTGGCTCTTGACCATACATCGTGCCATCTCCATAAGTAACCTGTTTTTCCTCTCAGCAACACCATTTTGCTTAGGGATATACGTCACTGTACATTGGTGTTTTATCCCACGACTAGCCAAAAATGCATCAAACTCTTTAGACAAGTACTCCCCCCCTCGATCAGAACGGAGGGTGCCCACAATACAATTGGATACATTTTCAACCATAAGGAAAAACTGTTTGAAGCACAAAAACACTTCGGACTTTGCCTTCAGTGGATAACCATGCATGCCTTAAGTAATCATCAATGAAAGTCACGAAGTACAAGTGTTTACCAAAAAGGTGAAAAGAAATGTTGTTCAACAATTTGTTAATAGCAACAAAGTTGATGTTTATGATGCAATTAAGGAAGCATTAGATGAGAGTGGTGTTAGAAGAAAAGAATATGCTTCTATTTCAAAACTGCATCCAAAAAATGTAAGACCAAAGAATTAAATGCTGCATGCCTCCGCTAACACCTGTAAAATTATGGAGACTAAGAAGCCTCTTAAATTAACAGCAGGTGGATCAGTATATTGGAAAATGTTTCCATATCGAAGGTTCTTTTGAAGGTATAAAAGACAGTACAATGTAAAATGCATGGAATAATATATGGTGGAATTATAAGAATATGGCACAATGGAAAGAGATAGCAAGACAAAGCACAATAGACAATGCAATAGATACACAATGGAGAGAATTGAAAATTCTGATTATACCAAAGAGGTACAAGTGGTACAAGCACAATAGACAATGCAATAGATACACAATGGAGAGAATTGAAAATTCTGATTATACCAAAGAGGTACAAGTGATGGTGTTGTCCACTCGTGCACTCTCAACAAGTAGAGCTTAGATGACAATCTAGACAGACTATGGAGTATGTACGAAATGTACAAGGGGGTGGATACTCACAAGAATTGGAGAGCTTAGCTCATGGTAACCATGTCCATATATAGTATTATAGGCAGTGTGCTAGATGCATATATAACAAGGGTGGTTATACTGCATAGACACGATCACCACCCGCAACACTAGTTTGGTACCAAAACAGGACACTTGAGTGTCCTTTTTTGGGGGTTGCGAAAAAAAAATCAAACTCCTAATGTAGGCTTTAAAAACCAAAATGCTTCATTGGGCATGTAGAAAATAACCCTATGCTTATGTAAAAAATGCTAAACATATAAAATGCCTTTTTATTTGGAAGTACATAAGCAACAAAGTAGCATATGTCTTGAAAATGAACATTTTTCAGGATTTTTCCAAATATGCAAGCATCATTCTAAAAAAAATCCAATGATATCAATAGCATTTTTCCCAAGATATTTTGATAGCATACATCAGTCCAAGGAGGTAGAAGTTCACCAAAAAAATCATTTTCCTTTCCTAGATTTTTTTCCAAAAAAGTTGCATAAAATCAGCAAAAGTAACGTGTATTATAAAAACTCAATCACGCTACTAAAAACAAATGTAGCCCTATCAATGAGAATGTTGATTATTGGTTTTCATGCTTGAGATGAGATAAATAAGCCATAATTTGATGTGTATGACACTAACTTAGCCTCCACTTAAGTAGGTTCTTATCGCCTAGTTCTAAAAAAACTGTAAAAAATAAAAATACAAAATTTGATCATCTTTTTTCAAAAACTAATTATAACTATGCTTGCACAAGTAGTCTACACCTATAGTTACAACAAATAATGCACTTACACAGCTTTTCCCTTTGATGAAAATCAAAATTAGGCTCATAATTAGACATTTTATGTATTAAAAACAGGTTGCACAAAAGGCCATGTATGAGAAGAGGCCCAAAAAGTGGCTATAAAGTTTTGGAAAATTCAAAACAAAGTAGTATTTATCCTATATAACATTATTAGCTTGCATATGGAAAGAGAAAAATTCATGCTCCACCTGTAAAAAACGTCATTTCAATATTAGCGAGTCAAAAATTTATCCAATAATTATCGTTTGATGATTCCAAGATTTAGTTTACATCATGGGCTTTCCATCAAGCCAAGTTTCATGATCAAACTATGTCCCTTCTAAAAGTTATGTCCAAATTACTACTATTTTAAAAACAGCAAAAATCATGCGTTTTATCAGCATGTGTCTAAGAAAATTAAAATATTGCCTTGCAAAAGCTAAGAAAAGTGCAATTTAAAAAATCTCAAGGATTTTTTGGGTCTTGAGGAACATCTGTGGATGTTAAGCATTTCAAAACTCTTAATAGATTGCCCACAAAAATTCAAGAAAAATGCTAACTTTCAGGACACTTTAGTGTCCAATTACAGAACTAGTGTTAAGAACACGGCCCACCGACCACCGACCACTGCCCACTAATGATGGACGTAGTATTCGAGGAAATATTCCTCATACCGTCGCCTCAGGGGCTTCCTCCCTCGAACTTCTAACTCCCTTAGGACCCCCAGCCAAGGCAAGGCCCCGGACCCTAGCTAATGCTCGTACACCTCACCATCTCCTAACTATCATGAATGGTCACAATAATTACCCTATCGGCATCTAAGCCGGCTAAAGACATATGCACCATGGCTACTCCTAATAATGGAGACCTAACAAATGTGCATTATACTCAAATGTTGAGAGGCGGGCATTGAGTGTAAGTGGAGTGGTAGGTGTGGACTAGTCAGTGTAGTCCAGCTGTAGAATCTCTGGCAAAGATATGTCGGTGCCAGCTACCAAACCCTCCAGTGATGTAAATGTCGACAGTCTCGCAGGTGTCTCATGAGTGTCAGCTCATGTTGAGCGTGACATGTAAACACTCCCCCTCAAGCTCAACTCCAACTTGTGAACTCCAAGCATATCTCAAAATTTGTGGAGCTTCTCAGCTCCCAAGGCCTTCGTGAAGATGTCAACAACCTGATCCTGTGTGCTGACATAGGCCCTCCAAGACTCTCTCCCTAATGAAGTGGTAGTGTACCTTAATGTGTTTTGTCCATGCATGGAAAACTAGACTCTTAGCCAACTATATACTGCTAACATTGTCACAATATATGACAACCTTTCTCTCCACATGCAAACCCCACATCAATAAGTTTTTTCAACAGCATATCAACTACTCATTTCATCAAACAAAATCTGTGCTTACCCTCAACTCATGTGTAGTGCTTACCCTCAACTCATGTGTAGTAGGGTTATAGCATCTATATCCCTTTTGCTCAAGGGAATATCCAATAAACACACATTTGTTAGCCTTTGGATCTAGCTTCGTACAACGCAACTCATCTGACACATGCACATAGGCAATACATTCAAAAACTTTCAAGTGAGTCAAATTAAGTTTCTTGCCACTGAATTTCTCCTCTAGTGCCACATCATGTATGGCTGTAGTAGGAGTCATGTTCATGATATAAACTATTATAAAAATAACTTCAGTCCAATAGCTATGCAGCATATTCTTCTCTGTCTCAATGCTCGTGATATCTCTACAATGTGCATGTTTTTTCGCTCACCAAATCCATTTTGTTGTGGAGTGTATATACTTGTAAGCTATCTCTGAATGCCATTCTTCTATAAGAAATTAGAGAACTCATTGGAGAAGTAATCTCCCCCTCGATCTCACCTTAGGCACTCACCTTAGGCACTTCGCATGCTTCCCTGACTGCTTTTCATCCATCACTCTGAAATTTTAAAAATGAGTGAAAACTTCACTCTTCTCCTTCATGAAATACACCCACACTTTCCTCACGTGGTCATCAATGAATGCTACATAATACCTGAAGCCACCCATGGACGTAGTTTTTGCAGGACCCCATACATCTAAATGCACAACATCTAGTACATTCTTGCTCACATTTTTGTCATGTGGAGATTCATGCTTTGTCTGCTTTCGAAATTGACATGCTTCACATACTTTTTGCATACCATCAACCTTAAACTTAGCCAGCCCTCTCACAATTTCCTTAGCCTGCATAGACTTTATTCTCTACACATTTACATGACCAATTCTTTTATGCCAAATGTTTATATCTACAACAACTCTTGATCCATTTGCAAACATTGCAGCACTCACTTCAGGCATATTTACATTCAATGTAAACATTCTGCTCACTTTATTCCCTTTTGTAACCAACCTACATTTATCTTTAAAGTCTTCTACATAACAACCATTCTGCTCACTTTATTCCCTTTTGTAACCAACCTGCATTTATCTTTAAAGTCTTCTACATAACAACCATTCAATGTAAACATTCTGCTCACTTTATTCCCTTTTTGTAACCAACCTGCATTTATCTTTAAAGTCTTCTACATAACAACCATCACGGTTAAACCACACCTGCAAATACTGCTCAATCATATTGCCAACAAAAACCAGATTCTTTGTAATGTTTAGAACACTAAGTACATCTTCAAGGTACTTCACCTTACCATCCTGCATAGACAATGGCACATATCTAACATGGGCAATCGGATGAACAGTGTCATCCCCTGTTTTAACAAAACCCGTTCTTTCAAGACTCTTCATTTCCTTGAACCACTCACCATGACTTGTCATATGGTTCAAAGCACCTGAATCAACATACCATACATCATCCTTACATGCTACTACATCATTTCAAGACACAACATTAACTACATGTTGCATAACAAATAACCTATCATTATCCTCATTATTTCTGCTAGAGGACACATAGTTATTTTGTAGCACTTTTCCATTTGTCATGTCATTATGCTTCTCATAGCAATCTTCTTGCACATGTCCAGGATTACCACAGTAAAAAAATCCTCGCATATCATTATGCTACCGTTGCCAATTACCACGACCTCTTTGATTCCCCCTGCCTCTAAACTAGCCTCTTCCACCTATGGGTTGTCATGATTCATGGGATTTTTTCTCTTGCTATATTGAATATAATTCCGATAGCAAGATCAACAGTCCCATGAATCACAACAGAAGAGCTCCCGACAAGGTGTAGTAGCGAACACAAAGGGAAAAAGTAGATGAAGCTCTTACCCTCATACCGCTTCTTGTGCTTCTCTTGCTTTTCGCTCAGCTCCTTGGCATGAACCAGGCTGCTCTGATACCATGAAAAGATTCAAGGAGGAAGAGAGCTTGAGCTCTTGCAAGCACACACACACTCACACAAACCCTAGAAGAGAACACACAAGATGAGAGGCTGATTGTTCTTATTCTTCTTCAACAAAGGAGGTCTACCAAGGAGATAAAGTGACTAACACACATATTAGAGTATATACAAGATGAGAGGCTGATTGTTCTTATTCTTCTTCAACAAAGGAGGTCTACCAAGGAGATAAAGTGACTAACACACATATTAGAGTATATACAAGTGGTCCATAATGTGAACACGCTAAAGTGGAGTGGGTAAGTGTGGACTAGTCAATGTAGTCGAGCTATAGAATCTCCAATGAATATATGTCGGTACCAGCTACCAAACCCACCAGTGATGTAAATGTCAAACGGTCACGTAGGTGACTCATGAGTGTCAACTCATGTTGAGCTTGACATCTCAACATCATACACTTGAGGAAGAGAGCTTGAGCTCTTGCAAGCACACACACGCTCACACAAACCCTAGAAGAGAACACACAAGATGAGAGGCTGAAAATCGTTCTTATTCTTCTTCAACAAAGTAGGTCTACCAAGGAGATAAAGTGACTAACACACATATTAGAGTATATACAAGCGGTCCATAATGTGAACACGCTAAAGTGGAGTGGGTAGGTGACTAGTCGATGTAGTCGAGCTGTAGAATCTTTGGTGAAGATATGTTGGTGCCAGCTACCAAACCTGCCAGTGATGTAAATGTCAAACGGTCACGCAGGTGCCTCATGAGTGTCACCTCATGTTGAGCTTGACATCTCAACATCATACACTTGAGGAAGAGAGCTTGAGCTCATGCAAGCACACACACACTCACACAAACCCTAGAAGAGAACACACAAGATGAGAGGCGGAAAATCGTTCTTATTCTTCTTCAATAAAGTAGGTCTACCAAGGAGATAAAGTGACTAACACACATATTAGAGTATATACAAGCGGTCTTTAATATGAACATGCTAAAGTGGAGTGGGTAGGTGTGGATTAGTCGGTGTAGTCGAGCTGTAGAATCTTTGGTGAAGATATGTTGGTGCCAGCTACCAAACCTGCTAGTGATGTAAATGTCAAACAGTCACGCAGGTGCCTCATGAGTGTCACCTCATGTTGAGCTTGACATCTCAACATCAGACACTTGGGAGTACCCTTTAGGGTAGACATCACTAATAAAAAGCTCTCTGAGTGGGCCATTGAAAGATTTCTACAAAAACTTAAAAAATAAGGAGTGAGAGTGTCATTCCATGATAGGCTTGCTATTTGCAACATAGTATTGAATGCCTATGTTATGTTCTCGACTCCAGTGATTAATTTTAAAAAAGCCTAGTGGAACAGGGTTATAAGCCCTATTAAAGACTTCTTGTGGAGGAATAAAACCAATGGAAAAAAAGTATATGCTTGGTTAGCCTGGGACAAAATAAGCCTGCTTGGAGATTCAGCATATGCTTCTAGTAGTATTGCTCTCCTTCTACCCAAATGTCTATCTCAGGAAGAAATATGGGCCAAAATGTTTAGAGAGGTGGTTGAAGATTCGCATGTCTCTTAAAAGGGTATGTGGATAAGACTCAACTGGAGAAACAAGCTGTTTTCTTTTCCCCCCTTAAGATAACAAACTCCTAAGACTCAACTGGAGAAACAAGCTGTTTTCTTTTCCCCCCTTAAGATAACAAACTCCTCATTCTATAGCTTTTTATGTGGCAAGTGGAAGGAAATGCTGACTCTATCACAAAGGGATGGTTGCTCAACGGTCATAGGCAACTCTTTCTTTAATCTTGGGATTTGGTGGTCCCACAACTTCAACCCCCCTATGGCTTTGTTTAATATTAATGTGGCAAAGAAATTGAATAACAAAGGATTGAGAAGACTTACAGATTGTTGACTAGTCTCAGCACATCAGGTAGGCTAGAGAAGAGAGCTTGATCAGCTAGTCACAGAATTTGGGTTATAGCCCAGGGAAAGACTTTTGGTTAATCGGATCTTGGGGGAAGTCTAGAAAGGTTTTGTCTCCACTACATTTGATGATTCCTACTGGCTTAAAGACTGGATGTGGTTCAATGGGGTTAAGTTGGACAAAGGATTAGCCAAAGTCTTGTATTTAGAATTGAGGAAAACAGATTTAAATGTTGGACAAAGGATTAGCCAAAGCCTTGTATTAGAATTGAGGAAAATAGATTTAAATGTTGAATATTGTAATAAAGCTTGGAAAGTAAAATGGAGAGTTGGAACTTGGAAAAAGAGATGAAAACTCATCTGGGAGTCTAACATGCCTTTGAAATTTCAGGTATTCCTATGGAGAGTGTGCTTGCTAGCACTACCAGTTGGATCCACACTCCATTAAAGAAACTTTACTTCAGGCTACTACGATGGGAAGGTGTAGTTCACAACTTTGGAAGATGGGAAACATACATTTAGGGGGTGTCCTGCTTATCAAGGGTTTTTGGGCCAAGATAGGGAAATGGGTGGCCAGGTGTTTGGGAGTTCAGGGGTTATGGGGTTATGGGGATATTGGGTCTTTGGAAGGGGGGTGGAATTAGAAGAGGTTACTAATAACTAACTATTTAGTATTATTAGATATGCCTATTTATGGGAGATATGGATATCTAGAAATATCTTAGTGTTCCAAAGGGGGGGGACTTGTTTGAATGTCACTGAAACAATGTATAAATGTGCTCATTTGTGCAGATCTCTATATTATATTAACAAGTTGAATGATGATAACACACTCAGGAAATACAATCCCTTCATGATCATATGATCTGTAGTGCAGTAGACTTTGGTATATACCAGGAATTCCTAACATTAGATTGTTTGCAAGTTTGCCTAACTGAAGATGTGAAGATCAAGCTGCCCAAGTTTGGACCCAAGACCAAATGATGGTATCTCAAGGAAAAACACCCACTTTATACATTTGTGAAAAACCCCTTGGGAACTAGACCTGTGATTAAGGTTTGGATAGGCAAGTATGTTTTGGAAAGGCTCCCATCGAAAGGGTTCACCATTGAGTCCATGATGATAGCTTGTAATGCAGTTGGGCTACGATGTGTCCTGGAGTCAATCTTCTTTTGTTTGGGAGGATGAAAGATGGGATTTGCTTTGCAAATTACTAAATTGTAAAATGAGTATGACTTGGAGTAGGCTTGGGATACAAGTACTTTTGGTGGAAGCTTTTTAAGAGAATTATGTGCTGTAAATAGGATCTTTCAATTTTAATATTATAAATATTTTCCCAAAAACAAATCCACAATACATTCAAAATGCCACACCATGTTCTACTCATTTTTAAATTACCTTAGGTTAAGTGTTTCAAGAGTGTTTCTATGTAGTCAACTAGGTATGCTCTTGCACGATTTTAAAAACATGTTGGCTGCATGATTTTTAACATATTCGTTAGCATGTAAAACCTTGAGAGCAACACATGTACACACAAAATGCAATTTTAGAAGATTGCACAATTTTGGTTAAAGTGTATATAACACCTTGCCAAAAAGTATGGTAAACCACGTCTTTGACGTACCGTCCATATACATAACATGGTTAGTGGAAGTCTTTTTCCTTTAAGGAAGCACATTAAAATGATCATTGGCCATACACGATGAGTACAAGTCAATCCTCAAAAATTACACTTGATATTTAGCATATTTATTTTATGGTAAAAATGCTATTGGTATGAGATCCATTCCTAGGGTTAACAAGAGCTACCTCCATTATCTTAAATCAAGGAGTCAAGGTAGATACACCAAAAGGTCATATATTCAAGATATGAAGCAATGGGGTCTAAAGCTTCAACTTGGACGGGCGCCTGTAAATGGTGTGATGGAGTATTTATGGCGATTCCCGCTTCAAGAGCATGTGGTAGCATGGAGGATGAAGTCCCAAGTGATGTAATTCATGGATATACTATGAGAGTAGTCATTGTAATAGCATTAGGCCTCTTATGAGCCTAAAGTGCCTGACTCGCCACAGTTGAGTGTGAACACTTATGGCCATGTATATAAGTGAATTTCTCTCTTAACACTAGTTCTATAATTGGACACTAAAGTGTCCTGAGGACACTAAAATGTCCTGAAAGTTAGCATTTTTCTTGAATTTTTGTGGGCAATCTGTTAAGAGTTTTGAAATGCTTAACATCCACAAATGTTCCTCAAGACCCAAAAAAATTTGAGATTTTTTAAATTGCACTTTTCTTAGCTTTTGCAAGGCAATATTTTAATTTTCTTAGACGCATGCTGATAAAACGCATGATTTTTGCTGTTTTCAAAATAGTAGTAATTTGTACATAACTTTTAGAAGGGACATAGTTTGATCATGAAACTTGGCTTGATGGAAAGCCCATGATGTAAACTAAATCTTGGAATCATCAAACGATAATTACTGGATAAATTTTTGACTCGCTAATATTGAAATGATGTTTTTTATACAGGTGGAGCATGAATTTTTCTCCTTCCATATGCAAGCTAATAATGTAAAACTTGAGGTGCACCCATGTTATATAGGGTAAATACTACTTTGTTTTGAATTTTCCAAAACTTTAGAGCCACTTTTTGGGCCTCTTCTCATACATAGCCTTTTGCGCAACCTGTTTTTAATACGTAAAATGTCTAATTATGAGCCTAATTTTGATTTTCATCAAAGGGAAAAGCTGTGTAAGTGCATTATTTGTTGTAACTATAGGTGTAGACTACTTGTGCAAGCATAGTTATGATTAGTTTTTGAAAAAAGATGATCAAATTTTGTATTTTTATTTTTTACAGTTTTTTTAGAACTAGGCGATAAGAACCTACTTAAGTGGAGGCTAAGTTAGTGTCATACATATCAAATTATGGCTTATTTATCTCATCTCAAGCATGAAAACCAATAATCAACATTCTCATTGATAGGGCTACAATTTTTTTTAGTGGCGTGATTGAGTTTTGATAATACGCGTTACTTTTGCTGATTTTATACAACTTTTTTGGAAAAAATTCTAGGAAAGGAAAATGATTTTTTTGGTGAACTTCTACCTCCTTGGACTGATGTATGCTATCAAAATATCTTGGGAAAAATGCTATTGATATCATTGGATTTTTTTTTTGAGAGAATGATGCTTGCATATTTGGAAAAATCCTGAAAAATCCTGAAAAATGTTTATTTTCAAGACATATGCTACTTTGTTGCTTATGTACTTCCAAATAAAAAGGCATTTTATATGTCTAGCATTTTTTACATAAGCATAGGATTATGTTCTACATGCCCAATGAAGCATTTTGGTTTTTAAAGCCTACATTAGGAGTTTGATTTTTTTTCGCAACCCCCCAAAAAGGACACTCAAGTGTCCTGTTTTGGTACCAAACTAGTGTTAATACAACATACTCTCCCATTGTGCAATAGAGTCTTGCTCTTGCTAATCCTCTTTCTAATATCTCTCCCTACTAATGCATGCTAGTGAGTGTGTGTGTGAGTGAAGGAGAGGAGGGTTAAGTACCCATAGTGCAATGCGACGGTGTGACAACACTCACGAGAGGTGCAGTGGAATTGCAAGGAGTTTGTAGAGCTTGGAGACCTCGAGGGTTACGAGCTTGGTCCTTAAGGGCTCCAAGCTCAGCCATTGGAAATATCCTCACGACAGTTGCAGTTCACCAGGTAATCTCTTATTGGATGTGTTTAAGCGGGGTTAGGGTGAGCCATAACATTTTTTGCACCATTGTCGGTGAGCCATTCCTTGGCTTTTTCCATCATTTTTCCTCTAATCTTTTCATGGAAAACCATTAATCAAGACAATGGGCAATGGGTAATGTGCATTACCCATTGCCCATTGTCCATTGTCTTGATTAATGGGGATGCACATTGTTGATGCACATAGCTTAGAATTCCTTGGCATTACCCATTGCCCATTGTCTTGATTAATGGTTTCCCATGAAAAAGATGTGGATTTGATGGTGATTTGGTGTATAATAGCTCTCTTTTTTATTTTTGTAAAGAATATTTTTTGCTTAATTTTTAGCTTAATTTGTTATTTTTGTTGTTGTTAATATGGTTTTTAATATTCTTAGGGCTTGCACATAGTTTGTATTAGGCTTAGTTTGTATCCATTTCATCAAACAATGCATTAGAATGTAATTTTTAGTGAGTGTTAGCTCTCTTTAATGTTAAACATAGAACTAAAATCATGAATTTTAGTTTTGTGTTTTTTGTTGAAATTGTTTGTATTAGAGTGTTAGAAAGCATTAGGAGTAGCTTAATTTGTGTGTTTTTTGTTGAAATTGTTTGTATTAGAGTGTTAAAAAGCATTAGGAGTAGCTTAATTCTTTAAAAAAAAAAATAAAACCATTAAAAACCCTTGAATTCGACTAATTTCTCTAAATGGACTGGTTTATGTCATTAAGGGTGATTAATCTTGTTCAAGAGACAAAAAAATTAGAAAATGTGTTATTTGGGATCTAAATTCTAGATGTGAGTAGCCGAAATCAATGTTTTTGAGAGCATCTGGATGCATCAATGTTTTTGAGTGTTTTGAGAGCATCTAGATGCATCAAAACACATAATTACATCAATTAGAGAAATTTGACTCTTTGCTTAATTTTATCTTAAAAGAAGAGACCAAAATTAAGAGTCTAATTAATCTCCTACTTTAGATTAATTTACACATTGTTGATGCACATAGCTTAGCATTCCCTTGCTCTATATAATGATGTGCTCAATTGTATAAATTAATTAAGAATTAGTGGTTAAGTAGAGCCCTTGATTAGTGTAAAAGAGGAAAAGATTAGTGAAAGAATTAATCCTTGATTAGTTTTTAATCACCTTTACACATAACTCATTAAGGCTAATGAGCATTCACTGAGTAGATATCTACCTATGAGTTGTCAAATTGTCCATTTTGGGGGTCATTTATGCAGGGTGTAAGGGGGTGTCATAAAAGGATTAACTTTTTGATTCCCACTTATCTTTTTGGAAAAATGCCCATATCTCCTTAATTTTAAATTCAAAAAATCTCCCCCAAACAAGGAAAGTCGTATTTCGCACGACTCCAAAAAAAAAAAATCGAAAAAATGGTTTGCACTTTCATGCCTTAAGGTCTCACGGCCAGGGATTTACGTAAACGAGAACATGTGAACATGTTAATAACATATGTTAATAACACAAAAAATCTTGTGATCACATGTTATATTCACAAAGCTTTCATAAGGGCCTAAAAAATTATCTTTGTCGGGCGTAAAAAATCTTCTTAGGTGGCGACTCACCTGCTATTATGTGAAGATGGTAACATGAGAACATGTGAATAGCTTATTTCCATGTGTAGCCAAGCTTTTAAGGGGTTCCCAAATGGCAAGTGACCTGTTATTTTGTGAACGGTAACATGAGAACATGTGAATAACTTGTTCACATGTGTTATTATCACAAAAAATCTTGTGATCACGTGAATATTAAATCCCTGCTCCTCACGGCCTAAGGTTTCATGCCCAAATAAAAAAATCCAAAAAAATGGTAAACCGTTTTCTACACTTTCACACCTTAAGATCTCATGGCCTTAGGGTTCACGCCCAAAAAAATCAAATTTAATTTTTTCGTGAAGTCCGATTCATGGCGTGAAACACTAAGCATTTCATGGCGTGAAGCACTAGGCATCTCACGGCATGAAACAATAAATAATAATAATTGAAAGAAATTAAATTTAACTTTTTCGGAAGTCTGGTTCACGGCGTGAAGCACTAAGCATCTCTTGATGTGAAATAGTAAAAAATAAATTTAATTTTTCCATAAAGTCTGGTTCATGGTGTGAAACACTAAGCATTTCACGACGTGAAGCACTAGGCATCTCACGACGTGAAACAGTTAAAAAGAAATTGAATTTGATAAAGTCTGTGAAGTTCGCTTCATGCCATGAATTGCACCCTGGTGGTTTTTACGACGTGAAAGGGGATCCATCGGCAAAAGAAAAAACTCTGAAAAATGCCCCTGTTTGGAGGCTCGTATCTCCTACACCATGAATCCAATGAAGACGCTCTAGTGCTCATTGGAAAGTTGATATCGAGCTCTTCAAAATTGGTCTTGGTCGTCCGAAGTCAAAATCAAACGTTTTGGCCTCCAACCAACAGGCTCAAAATTTAACCCAGAAACCAAGGCAAAACAGCTCGAAAAGCACTAAAAATTGTAAAAAACAGTGCAAAAACGATTTTATGCATAAGAGTTGTGCAAATAAGTAATAAATATTACCATTGCATTTAAATACATAAAGAAAGACAATGAAATTTAATATTATGTATACTTACTTTAGATTCTACAAAAGTGATCATGTGTGCTCATGCCTTCGTAAGGCTTTGTGCTATGAGCACCCCATGTTTGCCTTGGTTTCTTACACACCCCCTCTAAGCTACACAACATTTATGTTCAAATCCTCAAGGATCAACTGAAGAATGGACTAAAGACCCTTGAGAAAGAATGTATTCAACTTTTTAAAAAAATGAGTGGTCTAACTTTGTAACTTAAAAAATTATCTCATTTTTAGTGTTCAAGAATGTATGGTATTAATATTTCATGTGTGATGACTTGATCAAAGGACTCTTTTAGTAAAAAAAAGAAGAAAAAAGCAAGACTTTAAATAAGAATCTCTTCTTTGATCTTCAACTTTGAGGTAATCTTCTCACAAAAACTTATAATCACCCGACAACCCCCAAGGTCAATACCAATTTCTCAATCTCATATACACTAGTTTCCTTCTCAATCACACTCTTTAGCATAGGATGTTTTGCATGCCTTTGGGTTCTTGAAACCCCATGACCATTCCATGGCACTTTTAGTGGAGAACACCTCACACTCCAAGAATAGCCCAGTAATACAATTTTATCTAAATGGCACCCAAATATTGCACCAAATTTTAAAGGATCTGTAGCACTAAATCATTTTCAAACTACTCACAAGCCCATATGGGAAAAAAAGAGGTGTGTAAAGATTTTACCAAATTAAAACACATTTTTGTAAGATCATTTGACCAATTCATTTAAAGCTTACGATAATGTTTAGGATTGATTTGAAATTTAAATACAAACATTTATGGTTGTTTGAGTGCCCGAATAATTGACAACATAATGCAAATATGGTGTATGGTTATTAAAGAGTGCTTGGGCAAAGAAATAGTTGACAACAAAACAAAAATATGTAATAAAAAATATGCCACTCTAAAGAAGTACATAGATGTATTTTCTTTCTCGTATAAAAACATTTATCCTTTGTATTTTAAATAAAATTGGTTTGATTTTCTTAGTAACATAATTATGATTCTTATTATTTACATACTAAAGTGTAAATGTAAGGCTGAAATAACAATCTTGTAACCTTTATTAGTAGGAGTTACAGGCTCGGGTAAGAAAAACGGGGGAGAAAAGGGGGTCACATAGGCAGTGGGAGGAAAGCTGAAAAGGAAGGGGTGCACAAGAAGAATGACCGGTAGACGGCGGGATGCCCGTTGTTGGGTGGCAGGGCCACTTGAGTCCAGGGTTCAGGAGAAGATAGGTTCGCCTAACGTAGAACTTGCTCAATTTTTTAAAAACCTTCTCAAATTAAAGGAAGAAGGAAAAACACCTACTAAATTAATCTTATTGAGCCTTACATCAATCCTTTTCATCATCATGAATTGAAGGGTAAATTTCATCAAGATTACAATTTTCCCTTCAATTCATGATGAAAAGGATTGATGTAAGGCTCAGTAAGATTAATTTCCCGAACTTTGCTTGAGTCTTGGAGGCCAAAATGCACATGTTCGGCCCGCCATCCCTAGAACATGATCCCCCTCTTAACTGCCGAAATTTGATTGTGTTTTGCCTGTCAAAAAAGGTAGAAATTTTTTCTTGTTATATATGCATATGTATATATATTACAAAATTATTATGTATATCGTTAGTAATTTAAATTGTGATCTTAGATATATATATATATACATAATATAATAAAATTAAAATTGAGTTTCATTAATTATATGTCCATCATAACAACTACTACCACCTAACGCCTCATCCCCGTTTCTCCTCTCCCCTTCATCTCTCTTGCTCATGAGGCTTCTTTACGTTGAGAACCTAGCCCTAACCAAGTCTTCTCTCCCTCCCTCCCCTTACCCAAGAAACCTAAAGTGGGGATGCATGGGTGATGTCCCATGGCGGTGGGTCATGTTGCGTAATGTAGGGGCAGTTCCACATGTAGGACTTGGAAAAACCCCTATATTGTGAAAGGTAAGGTCATAAAGGCTATTTGTGGTGTAAGCCATAGCAAGGCAGAAAAGAAAGGCCATAAAATTGCATGATTAAGAAATACATGGAGTAGCTCATGGTGGTTTTGTAGGGTTTTGGGGGGATACAAGAGTGCATGCAAGGGGCTTGAGCTATGAAGAATTTTAGTAAAGTCGGGGGCCTTGTTGTGTGGGTGTTTGTGAGTGAGAAAAGTCTACAAAGTATAAGGGATGCTCCTCTTAGAAGGTTTAGGGTTGTGTTGTGAAGATGGGTTGAGGTGCATTATTGAGGAGCCCTAAGTTATAACCCAACCCCTCAGTGGATGAGACATTTTAGAAGGTGGTTTGTGAGCATGGCATAGTCTATATCGCAAAAGCTTTTAATTTTGGAATCTCTCTCATATTTTTTCTGTACACTTGGGTCGGGCTCTCTAGTTCACCAACTAGTTGGTTTGCCGAGTTCACCAGTGATGGTAGGAGGTGGATCAAGTTGCCTAGCTTACCAGCGATGGGAGGAGGATGCAATTGAATAAAAGGTAGAGAGATGCTACTATATCTTGATGCCCATGAGGCTAACTTCTAGCAAGAAAAATGGGTGGTATAACAGCATCCATTCCTAATGGTTCTTCAAGCACCAATCATCCAAGGAATGGCTCTTAAATTTTTCCATTTCCCATGGTAAGTACTTCAATCATGATGTGGGTAGTCTTGTTTTTCATGTCTCTATATGTTAATAGGACTATAGATGTCTTTGTTATGGTCATAAGTGCTCTGTTTTAATATATGTTCTCTCTTTAGTCAGGATGTCTTTGTTATGGTCATAAGTATTCTCTCTTTAAATATATGTTCTCTCTTTAGTCAAGATGTGGATATATTTTCTATGTCACTCTATGATATTAGGACTATAGATGTCTTTGTCATGGTATTAAGTGTTCTCTTTAAATATGTGTCTTGATTTATATATTTTTTCCACTAAAGAAAGAGTGCATTTCATTCTCATGTATCTAATGTCATTTAAAATGTATCCAATGTATTCTCTTTAAATATATTAGTGGGATGACCCATGCTTCACACGTCTCTTCAAACCTCTAAATTCTCTTTAAATATATTAGTGGGATGGCCCATGCTTCACACGTCTCTTCAAACCTCTAAATTCAAATTCTTTCCTAACCTCCTCCTTCTCTTCCTGAACCTCCAAGTTCTTGCTATGTGGAATCTTTGTAAAACTCTTTCTTTATATAATATAGAGATATAGAGATGTGTCTTGATATATAATATTTTTCCACTAAAGAAAGAGTGCATTTCATTCTAATGTATCCAATGTCACTTAAAAGGTATGATTGTAAGACTTTATGTCAAATGCAAAGCAATTTTATAAATTGTATGTCACTTGAAATTTCAAAGGAACCCGTGCAAAACTTGTTTCTTGGAATGCAACATTATATTGGGGAATTTGGGAATTTCCTAAGTCCCACTTTGAGAAATAGACCTATTTTTTGTGCATTTTGTATAGAAATATTTGTTTTTTTATAGCCAAACCTAAAAGTTTACCTTATCTATGAGAATAAAGCAAATTAAATGTTGAAAAAATAACTAGAAAACTATAGAGTATGTGTGTTTTCCTAAGGAATTTCTTCTTTACTTCACTTTATATTAATACATGATGCTTGGACATCAATGCATTCTCTCTCTCTCTCTCTCTCTCTCTCTCTCTCTCTCTCTCTCTCTCTCTCTCTCTCCCCCCAACCCTTGACCATCAATGCATTCTCTCTCTCTCTCGAGTCTGTCTGTCTGTCTCTCTCTCTCTCTCTCTCTCTCTCTCTCTCTCTCTCTCTCTCTCTCTCTCTCTCTCTCTCCCCCCAACCCTTGACCTTGACTACATATGCATAGTTGCCATACAATATAATAGTATGGTTATAATTCTGGTTATCTCTTTCTAGTAAGTTGGAAAGAATATGTATGTGTGGTTAATAGTCTCGAAAAGAAAATCCCAAAAAATATTACTTAGAATTATTTGAGATCAAAGCACACTATATTCTTTTTGTCTATATTTGTGTTGAATGTTTCTAAGTTGGAAAAAGGATATCTACGTTACCCTTGAAAATAAAAATCAAAACAACAATAATGAGACTAATTTGAGATTTAATATATCTAGTATACTTTGCATTCATACTCTACAGTCATTTAATATCAAAGCACAATTGGTATATTTTTTCATCAAAGCCCGTTCTCTCCATCAAAATATAGTTAGAATATCACTCTTCCACGATGATGTTGTTTAAAAAACAATCAAGTCTTCTATGAAATCACAACCCAAAAACCTTGAGCTAGTCTCCAATGTTGAAAGAATTTATAAACACCAAGGTATAAGTTAGAGACATGAATGTATTGTTGCCTTGTCACATCATTTTTGCAGAAGGTAAAATTCTAAAGTTTTTTAATGAAGTGTCTAGCTACATGACCACAAGATACTTCATAAAAGTATATTTTTGACCATGTGGCCAAAGATCACAAAAGACAATATTATAGGACTATTGAATTAAGAAGCAACAATGCATATAGTTGCAATGAACATTTTAGAATATATTTCCATACACACATGCTACAACATTTCCACAACATTAATATGCATATAGGACATATGTGTAGATCATACTTAGAAAAACATATTTTAAGAGGAAAAATATTCAACCATGTGGCCAAATATCAATAGACACCAACTTGACACCTTTGATAATATGAATCATACCAATATTTCAATCAAAGCAGTGCAATTGCAATTGGCAAAAGCATTGTAGCTATATGATACAAAAAAAATTCTTCCTATATATTTGACCATGTGGTAAAACATCAAAAGATCCAACACTTTAGACAAATATTTGGATCAAAGTAATGCAATTGGAATTGATTCAAGCATTCTAGCTACCATACAAGAAATTGCTTCTTCCAATATAACTTCAACAATATACTTGAAAATAAAATTCAAAACAACAATATACTGAGACTAATTTGAGATTTAAACTTTTCTAGTATATTTTGCATTCATGCACGCATTCGTTTAATATCAAAGCACAATTAGTATACCTTTTCATAGAAACACATTTTCTCCATCAAATTACATTTAGAACATCATTCTTGAGGAGCTTGTATATAATACAATGAATTCTTCCATGAAATCACAATCTAGAAATCTTGAGCTAGTCTCTCTAATGTTGAACGCATTTATAAACACCAAGGTACAAGTTGTAGAAAAGAGTGTATTATTTTTGTGTCACATCATTTTCGTGGAAAGTATAGTTTTTGAAGGTTTTTTTATGAAGTGTCTAGCTACACGACCATTTATGTAGTCTTCCTTATATCCTAGCTGATGAGCAAGTTGCATTGCTTCCATATCCTTTAGAGTAGAAACCAAAGGAATCCGCTTTAACCTCGATACTTGTGAGACACCCAATGGATGGGTTGGATGAATTGAGACTCTTGATGATGATCCTTCTACAATTGATGATCTCTTCAAGCAAGAAGTGATTGAAGATTGTTGCATATATATTCCATCTCCATGATTGATGCTGTTGGGTTTTACTGATGATGAAGATGACATAGCATTATCATCTCCTTTAAGCCATGTGTCAATCACAACCTTGAATTGTGTGTACAACTCATGTCCATATTGAACTGGCTCAAGTCCATATCGGTCAAATTTTATGACTTCACGTGCATCATGGGATCCACTTAAGCGAGTCAAGTAGGGTAGAAGTTCCTTGATTAACATCAAATGTCTGTGGATAGATGCAGTTCTCAAGAGGGTTAGGACACCCCTTGTAGGGACTATCATCTATCAAAATAGTCTTGCTATGTTCACAAACATTGCCATATTCGTTCCACACATACTGAAGGGGCTTGAACATTGCTTGCACCCCCATCTTGTCTGGCCAATAGATGATCTTGAGTGGATGCGTATGACATTTCTCCTGTCCCCAAATCATGAAAAAAGGATATCTCCTTTTTGCATAGCTCTCCAAGCAATTGATTATTGCGATGACATTTTTGTGTGAAGCTGTAGACCAAACTTCCACTTGGAATCTTGCAAATGTAGCTTCAAGAAACTCATTGCATCCTGGTCGAAGAACAACCCATTGCTTGCCCACTCGAAAACTTTGGAACCTCTTTGATTTGGAAAAACAAGATATGGCCGTTTGCTAAAAAAATATGGCCTAGTGAGTCATTGAAGCTGCACAAGATATGGCCGTTTGCTAAATGCATAAAAATCAATATTAATGAAAGTAATACTTTTATAATAAAAAAATTATCCAATGTGCATCTTTTTATGCATAGAATTTCAATCTAATGAAAATCACTCTTTTATAATAAAAAAATAATCAATATGCATCTTTCTATGCATAGAATTTAAATCTAATGAAAATCACTGTTTTATAATTTTAAAAAATAACTAATATGCATCTTTTTATGCATAGAATTTAAATCTAGTAGAAATAACACTTTTGTAATAAAAATATTTCTACTATACATTTTCCTATGCATAGAATAAAAATAACACTTTTAGAATACACAAATGGTGGGGACTACTCCTTTTGAATGATAAAAGATAAAACTTATTTCACCAAATTTTAAAAAATTTTACCATAACCTCCTTTGTATGGCTGACCATTTTTCAATTTTTCCTATCTTATAATTACTTAAAAATTATTCCCAAATGGTTTTAAGCACTTTAAACTAATCAAATTTCACTTAAAAAACAATATGAAAAGTTTAATTCCAACTATTAGATCACTTAACTAGGATAAAGAAGGGCTGATTTTAAGAATGAGAGAGGGGAAAAGCCTTTTCAACAACAAGGCATAGCATCCATTTATCATTTCAAACAAAACAAAAATTAGAAAACCATTAAAAGAATAAAGAAAAATATAAGATTTCTAACTTACATGAAATATGGGAGATTTCCTTTGGCTTGATGAATTATGGGAGCTTTCCTTTGGCTTGATGGTTTGAGGGATCTACTCTTGTCAACAAGAGTGGCCACCAAATCTTTAGAAGAGGGAATGGTCAAAAACTAGTGAATTATTAAGAAATTCACAGTTCTTAGCTCTTGGGAGGAGTAGAGTAACAGTGTATAAAACACTATTAAGCTTCAACAAAGGGGGAGGCTTCTAGAAAAAGTGAGCTCCTAACCAAGCAAACTGATTCTAGAATTTTCCAGATCAGTTTGGTCAATTTTTGACCATTTTTAGGTCAGTTTAGCTTACTTTTTGGAACTAGACTTTAATTAGGAGAGAGGAGAGATGAAATATCTCAATTTTTGATAATTTAAAACTCCACCACACATGTGAAATAGGCGTCTCCTTCATGAGGGGAGAATCCCCATTGTTGTGAGGTGTCAAAAATCCATTTTTTTAGTATTTTCTTTGCTCCTTAGTCCACTCTTCATCTTATGTGAGTATTTACTCATTTTTGGGGGGGAATTTCTTTATTTCTTCTATTTATCTTCTCCACACATTTGGATGAATCTGATTGGTCCCTCAAAACCTTAATTTAAAATTTTTAGGAAATCTGGATCCCTAGGATAAGGCCTTTTGAACAGATTATAATTGATTTCTAGCGAGATGTCATCTCGCAAACTAGAATAATCCCGCAATAGTTTAGCTTCTTTCTCCCAGGTGGTATCTTCAAAAGGATAGAACTTCCATTTGACCAATAATTCGCTCAGAGTTATGTTCTTGAGAAGCTTTTCTCGAACATCAAGGATTTCTTCAGGTTGGAGTTCCTTCTGCCTTGGGTTGAAGAAGTTAAGATTTCATATCAAGCACATGATTCGGGCTTGGTACATACTTTTTAAGAAGGCTGACATGAAATACATTATGTACTTTGAGATGAGGAGGTAGAAGAAGCTCGTAGGCTAAGTCACTTACTTTCTTTGTAATCAGATATGCCCCACAATATGTGGGGGATAACTTCTTGTACTTCCCAAGAGATAGAGAACTTATTTTGGGGCATACTCGAATGAAGACCATATTTGTTTCTTCGAATTCTCTGTCTGTCCTCTTCTTATCTGCATACAGCTTCTGTCTATCGTGGGCAGCTTTTATATCTTTGTGAATTGCCTGCATCTGCTGCTCCATGTTGTCAAGCATCTGTCTGGACATCTCGACCCTAATCAATGGGTCAGACCAAGTTAATAGAGTTAAGCAATCTTGTCCACAGAGCTTTGAAAGGGCTCATCCCAATACTTCCTCGACTAGGTGTAGATAGCTTAGCCACTTCTTGGGTTCCCTGCCACACAGCATGACCAAAGTAAATCTTCGATTACTTGGTTTACCCTTTCTGTTTGACCATCAATCTTAGGGTCGTAAGCTATGCTGAGATCCAAGAAAATTCCTACTGCTTCGAAAAATGCAGTCACGAATCTTATCCAAGTATTCTCTAAGAATGTCCTGCATTAGGCAATTGAATGTAACTGGGGCATTTGTCAATCCAAATAGCACGATGGTGAATTCATAATGCCCATACCGAGTATTAATGGCTTTCTTCGGGATATCTTGCTCATTAAAAATTGATCTGATATAATACCTTGATTTGAGATCTATCTTTGTGAGATCTGGGCTCTACTTAGCCTATCCAGAAGCTCATCAATTCTAGGGATAGGATACTTATTTTTAACTGTCAGCTGATTGAGACCTCTGTAGTCCACACAGAGTCTAAGCGTTCCATCTTTCTTTTTCTGAAAGAGAACTGGCGCACCGTAAGGTGAAACACTGGGTCTTACAAACCCTTGTTCTAACAGTTGTCTAAGCTATTCCTTGAGGTTGATGGCTTCAAGAACTGGCATTTTGTACATGCGCAGGGCTACTAGCTGAGCTCCGGGGGGGGGTCAATTCTATCACATGATCTACTTCCCAAATTGGAGGCATCTCTGTTAGCTCTGCTGGGAATAAATCATCATAATCACTCAACCATTCAGGATCTTTAGCTTTTAACTTTGAGTCTACCGGATTCATTTTGACAATATAAATGCACTGCTTCTTTCTAAGTCCTTTTAGTAGCTTAGAAGCCTTTACTAACTGCAGACTTGGGGATTCTTAAATTTCGATTCCTTGAACCTTGTTTCCGTGAAGGTCACGGAAAGAAATGGTTCCATTATGACAGTGAATGTCAGCTTGATTTTTGTGGAGCCAATCCAATCCAAGGATTCCATCGAAAACTCCCAAAAGTATAACTCAATCAGTTAAATTTCCATCTAGATTGATCTTAATACGATCTGCCTCAAGGTGAGTGAAAAGAATCTTCCCACTTGCCAATTTAACTTGCATAAGTTTCCCTGATTTTAGATCTAAGACTAGCTTACGCAAGCATCCAGGGGAAATGAAAGAATGAGTACTGCCTGAATCAATCAAAAGCTTAAAGGGCTTACCCTAGTACTCATCTGGAGTATGAATGACGGGGAATTGGTGATTTGGCCCTTGGTTTTCAATTGTAGCATAAATCTATCCTCTTTCCTCTTCCACTACTTCTGCAATTGTGACTGCTCTGGCTGCTGCAGTCCGAGGTGGAACTCTTTCTCTTTGGCTGCCTTAGTTCTAGGAAGGAGTTTTGAGGCTACTCTGGATAGAGACAGACGGCTGAGAGCTAGAGTTCTCTTGATATTTTCCTAATTTGGGTGAGATGGATCTTGATTTGACTGATAGGAAGGGGTTGGTCTCTGCACTCTCGGTCCTTGACTTCCCTAATCCCTTGACATGGTAGGAGTCGGGTAGTCTTTCAGCTGGTGACCAAAACCCTGGCATCCAAAACACCAGTTCTCGATTCTGAGCTCATCCCTCTCTGAATCCTTGAAAGACGTGGGACTCCTGAGAAAGTGTTCTGGGGGAAGGGTCTTCCTTCACTTCTGAATCTTCCAGTATCTTGATTCTGATTTGGGCCTTGCTGCCTCTTTGGGGGAGGAAAGTTTGAAGTACTTCCCAGGGTTTGGAATCTTTTAAAGTTAGAGGGTGCAGGCTTCGACGGAACTTTAACCACAAAGGCTTTGGAAAAGTCCTTTGCCATTCTTACTGCTTCAGCCATTGAGATAGGTTTGGCATTCTTTACTAAGGTGTCCAATGGCTTGTTCATTCCTCGAATGAATCTGGCCATCAGTTGCTCTTCATCCAATTGTGGAGAATATTTGAGGAGAAGGGCAAAAGCTTGATGGTACTCTTCAATTTTTTGGCTATCCTGCTTTAGTTCCAAGAACGCATTCATCTTAGTTTCAAGGAAGCACGGAGGACAAAGCCTCTTTCTGAGGTAAGATTTAAGATCGGTCCAGGTCTGGGTATTCCGGTCGAGATGGTTAGTCTCGCAGTGATTCCTCCAAGCGACCCTGGCCATGGTGGTGAGAGCCATCTTGCTTCTCTCATTGTAGCCAGTTACATCAAAGTATTCCTCCATTGCCTTAATCCACTTTTCCACTACTTCACCTAACTGCTCCCCTTCACCCTTGAAGGGACCAGGTTGGGATCTATGCTGCACGGCTTTTCAAACATCCGGATCTAACTCTTCGTCATCGGTTAGAGGATCCAATTGCCTTGCACGGGCCGCGCACCTCATGATTCTGACAAAACGAGATTTTTGTCAACTTAACTTTGATAACAGATTTATGATTATTTAATTTTTACGATTTATTCTTTAAATAGATAATTATTTCATCACAATCATGAAAATGATTTGGTTTTTTTTTTCAAAACATCATTTATTATCAAAAGTTTTCGATATATACATAGAGCATCACGGCTCCCCAAAATCATTCCTCAATCGTATACGCATAAAGAAGAAAAATTACGCAGGAGACATGCCATGGTGACACGATTCATTACAGAAAGAGGTGATGTAATTCTATATCTAGGGATAAAGCTGTTTCTTGTAAACTACATTTCCTTCAACCCTCTACAAAACACAGACTTTCTAACAAATGAACTGACAAATTTCCCACTCAAATACAATCACAAATAACTCACACATGCCAAGTTACTCTGTGAATAGAAACTCCATTTCATCTTCAAAAATTCATATTACAGAAGTACATCAAAGAGGAAACACTTGATTGACAAATAACTTGACAAAAACTGCCAAAAAACTGCCTGCTTACAAACATGATTCTTCTTCCTCAGCGATTACATGTCTATCAACTTCTACACCAAAATAACTATATATCCCCAAAAACTACTTCACACGACTTTCTAACTTCCAACCAGATTTTAAAGGACACTTCACCTACATCCGATTATGACAATTTAAAAGACTAAGGTTTTAGACAAAAAATATCATCCAATATTCAGCCCTTAAACACTTGGCACAGCTCGGTGGCTTGATTTTTCAAAGAAAAATGACTTCGGACCCACAATCCCTTTGATTCGTAAACTAGATAGGCAAAGAATCTTGCAAAGATAACAAAATCAGCATAAATGTCATCAAAACATTCCCTCTTTGAAATTTTGCATATCTACTGACTTTCCATTTGAAACATAATGCTCTACTGATTTCTAACTAATCTGCTGCACTACTGACTTTTAGCTGATCTGACTTCCTACCTTAACATTGAGAACATGCTTCCTCCACATTTTGAAAATCGGACCATACTCCCTTGTCAAACAGAATGAAAGAAACTTGATTGTCAAACAGAATGAAAGAAACTTGATTGTCAAATCAGATAACACTTCCAGACACTTAAAAATTCTGCATCATAATTCTGCCTTGAATCTGATCTAATCCTCCACACCTGTTTTGACATAATCAGATTTGTAAAACCTGCTTCACATTCATCAAATATCTGCACTTGACATCCTCCAAGTTGAATGCTATCAAAACAACCTTTGTCAAATAAATCTGAACCCAAATCGCCCAAATAGTCAATTTGATCACCAACTTTCTTCACAATGAAAACATATTTAAGATTAGATTGAACCTTTGACAGCAAAATCAGAGATTGAGACACTTCAAAACCAAAACTTTGACCCTTGACAACTTTTGCCACTTCCCTTTGATGAATTTGGCATTCTGCTTGAATCCTCCAACCATCAAAATCAGCCTCAATCAACTCCTGTAGGTTTATTTGGCCATCTGCTATGAAAATGTGACACCAATATGTAAGAAACCTACTGAGATGTATACAAAACAAGTTTGCTTTGAAATCTGAAAATTCTATAAAAATTAGGAAAATAATCTGTATATAATCCTCTGGCATCCTCTGAACCTGTTTAGATGTGATCTGATCCACAAACCATAAAAACTGATCACTATGCATCCGATAATGCATTCTTCGTTGCCCAATCAGCAACTTCAAAGTCTGCAACACATGAAAATCTGAATTCTAACAATCTGCCATCATCTGTATTTTAGAATTTGTCATCCACATTTGACAACCCATTCTATAAGAATCCACTTCTATTGGCTCATCAGCTTTAACACTAGTTCTGTAATTGGACACTAAAGTGTCCTGAGGACACTAAAGTGGCCTGAAAAGTTAGCCATTTTCTTGAATTTTTGTGGGCAATCTATTAAGAGTTTTGAAATGCTTAACATCCACAGATGTTCCTCAAGACCCAAAAAATCCTTGAGATTTTTTAAATTGCACTTTTCTTAGCTTTTGCAAGGCAATATTTTAATTTTCTTAGACACATGCTGATAAAATGCATGATTTTTGCTGTTTTCAAAATAGTAGTAATTTGGACATAACTTTTAGAAGGGACATAGTTTGATCATGAAACTTGGCTTGATGGAAATCCCATGATGTAAACTAAATCGTGGAATCATCAAACGATAATTATTGGATAAATTTTTGACTCGCTAATATTGAAATGACATTTTTTATACAGGTGGAGCATGAATTTTTCTCCTTCCATATGCAAGCTAATAATGTAAAACTTGAGGTGCACCCATGTTATATAGGGTAAATACTACTTTGTTTTGAATTTTCCAAAACTTTATAGCCACTTTTTGGGCCTCTTCTCATACATGGCCTTTTGCGCAACCTGTTTTTAATACATAAAATGTCTAATTAGGAGCCTAATTTTGATTTTCATCAAAGGGGAAAGCTGTGTAAGTGCATTATTTGTTGTAACTATAGGTGTAGACTACTTGTGCAAGCATAGTTATGATTAGTTTTTGATAAAAGATGATCAAATTTTGTATTTTTATTTTTTACAGTTTTTTTAGAACTAGGCGATAAGAACCTACTTAAGTGGAGACTAAGTTAGTGTCATACACATCAAATTATGGCTTATTTATCTCATCTCAAGCATGAAAACCAATAATCAACATTCTCATTGATAGGGCTACATTATTTTTTAGTGGCGTGATTGAGTTTTGATAATACGCGTTACTTTTTCTGATTTTATGCAACTTTTTTGGAAAAAATTCTAGGAAAGGAAAATGATTTTTTTGGTGAATCTCTACCTCCTTGGCCTGATGTATGCTATCAAAATATCTTGGGAAAAATGCTATTGATATCATTGGATTTGTTTTTGAGAGAATGATGCTTGCATATTTGGAAAAATCCTGAAAAATGTTCATTTTCAAGACATATGCTACTTTGTTCCTTATGTACTTCCAAATAAAAAGGCATTTTATATGTTTAGCATTTTTTACATAAGCATAGGGTTATGTTCTACATGCCCAATGAAGCATTTTGGTTTTTAAAGCCTACATAAGGAGTTTGATTTTTTTTCGCAACCCCCAAAAAAGGACACTCAAGTGTCCTGTTTTGGTACCAAACTAGTGTTAAAACACACATCCTCTGACAAAAGTATGTTTGGGTTGACAACAACCTGTCCCACATCTCGTTCAGAATGCACATCCATCGAGATAAAGCTTGAAATTGCATCATCGTGCATGTCAAACATCATATGCTGATCCTCCAAACTTGTCAAACCCGCTTTATACTCTTTAATAACTTGCTCTTGACAATCCCCCTGCTCAATATGATCGATAAGACCTTTATCTGATTCAGCCCAATGTAGTCCAAAACAAAAAGCAATCCGCTTGTTCAAATTCTCTGCAATTGAAACATCTCCTTGTTGAATATCAACCTGTGACATCAAAATATGTCCTTCAAAACATTCAAAATCAAAAATCTAATTTTCGCGATCATCAGCAACATCAGACACAATGGCCTGACTTTTTTCTTGAATTCGCAAACCATCACAATCAGCATGTGTAAACTCATGTAAGCTTTGTTTAGCACATTGGGTTTCTAAGTTCAAAATCTGTTTATTGGATTCATGTATCGATCCCGCAACATCTTCCAACTGCAAATTCTCTTGTGTAGATATGTTTGATAGAAATTCCAGAGTCACTGCATGAGCATACTCTAGTGGTAGATTAGGGGTATCTAAGGGCTCTTTGAGGCTCTCTTGGCCAAGCTCCTTTTGCACCTCCTTCTCCACCATTTTTAGTACTCCCACTTGATGACTTTCAAACTCCATGCTAATCCAAATGTCATCATCATCACTTGACTCCCCTTCAAACTCATCCGCATATGCATCTCTCAACTTCTCACATGCTTTTTGTAACCATTAGGGGAAGGTTGAGGTCTATAGGGGCCCTTTAAGATGCCATGTGATTAAAAGGTTATTAAGGAAAAGAGCCAATCATGTGATGCCATGTATACAAAAATATTGGGTGATTAAAGGTGGTCAAAAGATTCTCTAAAAGTTACCTTTTTGTACTTTTCATTTCCAAAAAGTGGAGGGGAAAGTTTTTGAAATTTCGGACGTCCATAACTTCTACATATGAGCTTAAAATTTGTCGGAGATTACAGATCCAGAATCTACTCGTCGAGCTCTTTCCATAGATATGTCACATGATATAGTTTTGCTCGCTCGATTTCAAATTCAATTTTGGCGGGAAACTTTGAAATTCAAACTTCTAGCCGTTTGAAGAACAAGAAGGTATCTAAAGTCAAAGAAACTTAACGTTTTAACAAAAAGTCATTAAAATCATAATATGGCAGCTTAAAGGGCCCCTATAGACCTCAACCTTCCCCTAATGTTCCCAATGCTTTTCCTACTGGAACATGACTTTCGCCTGTCTCCTTTGTGATCAGCCAACCATTCATATGCACTCTCCAAGACATCCTCAAAGTCATCTAACCTTCCCAATGCATTCTTCATTTCCTCCCAAGCTGATGCTGTATGCACTTTATGGATAATTTTATGAAACTTTGTGCATAGGTCAACCATACACCATTTCCTACATGCATCTTTATTTGAGCACTCATCAATTGCACATGGACAATCATCTACCTCATGCTTCCAACTCATGCAAACCTCACATTTTTTCTTCTTCTTCTAACCCCCCATGACACACTCACATAATTAAAATACAACAATCATATTCGGCCCTCAAGAAAGATGCACCACACCAATCCGAGACCCATTAATAAATTTGCTAAATGGAGAGCCACGGATGCTATACCGGGATCCGCAAAGTTCATTTAATTGGTTGCTTGAATTGATTGAAATATTTTAAATTGATAATATTATGATTTCTCCTTGAAAAATTTGCCATAAAAAGTTACCTTCTGGCTACAAAGCAGATTCAGTCTGCAAATCAAATGTCATCTTTGATTCAGAGATTGTATTGCTGTTATGGCTAATAATTATGGAAAACTCCCTGATGACTATGCCACTGCTTCACCCGAATTCGTTGAATCTTGCTCTGTCTCCTCTTCAAACCCATATGTTGACATTCCCCTATCGCCACCTTCTTCCGGTAACTCCTGTTCTTGGTCATCTCCCCTTCGTTGTTGTTGCGAACCTAATCGCCTTGCTACTGATCTTGTAAAGTATGAATGAGATGATTTTGCTGACTCCTCTAGATTGAATTCAAACACCCATCACAATTATCCCATATTTGAAAAAATTCTAACAGTCATCCCCATTAACCGCTTCATCTTCGCTTTGACACTCGCCCTCTCACAGAGGAAAATGAACCTGTACATGAAAATCCATCACAAGCACCGTGATCGCCAGTGTTTCTTGTAAACTACATTTCCTTCAACCCTCTACAAAACACAAACTTTCTGACAAATAAACTGACAAATTTCTCACTCAAACACAATCAGAAATAACTCACACATGCCAAGTTACTATGTGAATAGAAACTCCATTTCATCTTCAAAAATTCATATTACAGAAGTACATCAAAGAGGAAACACTTGACTGACAAAAAAATAACTTGACAAAAACAAAAAACTACCAAAAAACTGCCAAGTGCTTACAAACATCATTCTTCTTCCTTAGCGATTACATGTCTATCAACTTCTATGCCAAAATAACTATATATCCCCAAAAACTACTTCACACGACTTTCTAACTTCCAACCATATTTTAAAGGACACTTCACCTACATCCGATTATGACAATTTAAAAGACTTTCTAACTTCCAACCAGATTTTAAAGGACACTTCACCTACATCCGATTATGACAATTTAAAAGACTAAGGTTTTAGACACAAAAAATCATCCAATATTCAGCCCTTAAACAAAAGCGACTAAGAAGCCTAAAACTCGGCATGAAGTTCTGAAGTTCCTGGGTGAATGATCAAAGAGTTCTACATGTTGAACAAAGTCCTAGCCTTATTAGAATCATGGCTAAGGAAATATTTTGCTTGAGCCTCTGACGCTGACTGGTACTGACATTAATACATCGTCCTCCATAGAACCACATATACCGACGTCGCTCAAGAGGATTAGGAAAGTAAAGACTCGCAAAATGATGTGCGAGTCTCACTCTGCTTACTCGGGTCATAGCAGAGTTGATGAGGTGCTCAAATGCAAAGGCTATCATATCCTGACTCTGGGAGAGTTCAGGAATGCCAGATAGATTCGGGGTATCCATCTATAAATTCCAATTCAATTTATGAGTTTTCAATTTTTGAAGTTCCTTCAACATAATATTAAAAAGAGAAAACATTATTTCCTAGATTTACTTTAAAATTTTTAAGCAATTTCTGCTGCTTTTATGTAAATTTACAACAGCGCGCTCTGATACCAACTATGAGATCTCACTACCCCCTCTGCGCACGGATTCCCGGATGATAGCAGCGGAAGTAACTTCCTCTTGTGCGGGGTAGGGTTTCTCACTCGGGGCCTCGCCCTCGAATGTCCGGGCACGAGACTAAGCTGGTGGTCATTCCAAAAACCAAAACCGGGAAATGGTGGGGATTACTCTTTTTGAATAATAAAAGATAAAACTTATTTCACCAAATTTTAAAAATTTTTGCCATAACCTCCTTTGTATGGCTAACCATTTTTCAATTTTTTCTATCTTAAAATTACTTAAAAATTATCCCCAAATGGTTTTAAGGACTCTAAACTAATCAAATTTCACTTTAAAATAAAACAATATAAAAAGTTTAATACCAACTATTAGATCACTTAACTAGGATAAAGAAGGGCTTATTTTAAGAATGAGAGAGGGGAAAAGCCTTTCCAACAAGGCATAGCATCCATTTATCATTTCAAACAAAACAAAAATTAGAAAACCATTAAAAGAATAAAGAAAAATATAAGATATCTAACTTACATGAATTATTATAATAACTTTTTATATAGGTCTAGGTAGAGGGTTCAAATCCCACACACATCTTTGACTAAGAGAGATTTTTTTAATGTTTTTTTAATTTGCTATGGTTCAAAGGTTTTTAAATGTTTTTTAAATTAGGTGCTATAAAAAAATGGGAAGAAAAATAACATCACATGTAATGATTTATAACTCCTTATTGTGCCTTCCCCCCCCCCCTCTCTCTCTCTCTCTCTCTCTCTCTCTCTCTCTCTCTCTCTCGTTTCTATTTTGGGTTCACACTCTGGCTTGTGGGTTCACTCAGAGGAGCTTATGAGAAGCTATTATGGGTCAGGTTTTTATGTTTCATTGTGGAAAATATCTTTTAATTATATCTTTGTGTTTTGTAGACTTTGGTGGGTAATCTCAGAGCCATTGTGCATTTAGTAATTTATTAGGTTTTTATTCTATAGGATTAATAGGTTGATCACTTAGTGATTTCTTTTCTTCTACTTTCTGTGAAAGGTGAAAGAAGCTCCCACAGTCTTCTCAATAAATCAACCTTTGCAACCTCTTCTCAGTCAATTTGTTGGTAGCCTCTTGTCTATCTATTCCTTCCTCATTGGATTTACCAGGCATAGAACTTCATTAAGTGTAATAGGATTTTGTTTTAGTACTAATTTTGTTATGAAATGGTAAGTTTTATTCTTGTAGCATGATTCTCTTGTTGTGTAGGGAAATTATTGCTTCTTATTCGAAAGATATAGGGCTATAAGCTGAGAAGAAGTTTCTTTTTTGTAAGCTTTACGGCTAGAAGGTGAGAAGGTGAGTGCTTTGCTGATTTTTATGAGATTTTTATTGTTTCTTTCATATAAATTAAGGGATAAGAATTTCTATAGTGTTTAAGTATAATAAGATTTTAATTGTAGTAATCCTCATGTACTTTTTCCCCATGTAACTCTTATGTAGAGTAGTTGCATCTTATTTTTTGTAAGCTCTTTGAAGCTTTACAACTACAATCTAAGAAAACAAGCATGAACCTCTCTTGCAAGAAAGGACAATTTCTTTATTGGCTTGATTTTTTTTTTGTTTGTTTTCATATTTTTTTAATGAGTCAAAACCTCGTAGATACTTCATGCCCATTAGAATATTTCTTAGCGTTGACACAAGAAGAGCATTGGCAAGTTGGGAACAACAAAAGTGTTGCCATAAATAGGTTATCAAGCATGGATGATGGTGGCATGCCCTCAAAGCATGTTTCTATGTTGCCATAGAAGCTAGTGAAATGAATGCAAGGGAAGAGCAAAGGGCATGAAATCTCGATGGCGGGAAAGTCAACATGCTTAAGAGTGCTTTAGTATCAAAAGAGACTTTTGAGCTTTGGGAGGTCCAATGTGAGAAGACTCGTGAGAAGTTGAGGGAGAGAAAGCTACCTAGAGATGATAAGTTTAAGCCACTACAAGGGATTGGGCTCATACCCGCGCTCTTAGCCGCTAAAAATGACTTGTGAAAAAAAGTAGCGGGCCCGTGTATCAGCGCGTGTATAATCGTGGCCAGAGACATGCGTGTAAAACCGCGTGTACAGTACCTCTCAGACGCGCGTATACACGGGTGTGTAGCCGCGTTTTTTTTCACAGACGCGTTAATACACGCCAATATACACGCTTCTTATTATATTAGACGCGGTTATACACGGGTGTATAGCCGCATCTTGTTCAGTTCCAATGTATAGACGCGTTTTTACTTACGTCTATACACGCGTTTCTTTTATTTAGATGCGCTTATACACGCGTTATTGCCAGTTTATACGCGTTAATACACGCGTAATTTCCAGAGTATCCGCGCAGATACACGCAAGTTTTAGCAGTTTTGATGCGTTTATACACGCGAACAGAGAGCAAAAAAAAAAATCCAGAGAGTGCTATTTGGTGCCTGAATACTGTTCCAGCATTCCAGCACCCAATAGCACTCTCTGGTTTAGGGTTTTTGGTGCATTAGACCATCCCATTAGACCATCCACGAAGAACATATGCACGAGGGAGATTAAGACAAGAACGACATGAATGCATACATTGTCATTACACGATTCAAGACAGCCATGAATGTAATACTATCGATCAATCAATTCAATATTACTATCAAAATTTCATACATGTATACAAGGGAGTCCATATCTCGAAGTAGCCCATGGCTTGAGTTTACAAAAAAATATATACAATCACATCCTAAATATGGAATGTGATACTACAAATCTGAGTACTACTCAGACCCAGATGATGACTCGGTGCTCCCCCCATGCTCAGATGAGGTCGCATCGGTCGGAATGTCCGAGGAGTAGTGCTCACGTCCACCCTCTGCAGCGGCGGCCGGTGGATCATCAGCAGCTTGTGCCTGTTCAAGTAATATATAGTATATAAGTATATATATATATATATATGCAATTCAATAAACCAAAACCATTCGTTACGAATTTTCAAGTACCTGTCGACCGTATGGTCTCATGGCCAACTCAAACTGCGCGTCCGTAATACGTCCCTCGGCTCTGAAGATGGCCCACGTGTCACGTCTGCTATGCCGGCGAGCATACGCAGTATCGTGGGTTGTGGGCTTCCTCCCCGTAACCCGTCGCTGTATCATAATCAACACAATTTGTAAGATTAAAACAATTCATAGAATCAATGAATTAAGTAAACAATCAAATAAAGTGACAGGATACTTACGAACTCTGCCTCCCATGACTCGACGCCGCCAGATCCGAAATGCGAAGATCCAACGGTCTCCATCTGGATCCGTTGTGCCTCCACATGTTGCCTGCTCTTCACGCCACCCTCTGCTCGTTTCTTTGCCTCCTTCCACTCACGTTTGTGCGCAGTGGCAGGTTTCTCGGCAGGATAGCCACCCGCAGCTACATTTAGCCGGTCATCGTACGCGAGTTTTTTAAGGTGAGATCTTTTATTACTTAAGATCTCCCTTATTCGCGTCCTTCCCCATACATCCGAGAATGTAGCATGTGGGGGATTGGGGTACCGACTGTGTACAGCCTCTATCACCTCCCCAACTAATCGGCTATTTTGATCTTTAAATTTAATAAAACAATTTCTATATGAGTTTGATACTACCCCACGCATGTACTCCATTACCTCCCTCCCCCTCGCATCCATCACTATCCCGCCCCTATCCGTCACATCATAGCAAACCACTCTCTCCATCTCTCTCATCTCCTCCTCTTCCGAACTGTCTCCTCTAACTCTTCTCCCTCTATCTCCTCTCTCACCCCGTGCCCTACTACCTCCCCCACCTCCCCCACCTCCCCCACCAAAGCACCCGCCGCATCCTCCACTCCCACTCTTCCTACTGCTGCGGGTGGAGTCACGACTGGGGGATTGTCTACGTGACGGTGGCTGTGAGCCCTGACGTGACGGTGGCTCTGAGGGAGCACGTGATGGTGGCTGTGAGGGTGTACGTGAGTGTGTCTGGGACGAGGTATGTCTCCTTGGTGGACGTGGAAGAGGAGAAGCTGCATGCCGTCTCGTCGGACTCGGAGGAATAGACGGCACTGGAGTGCCCTGGATACTCGCGGTAGGGGTATAGACACCAGGCAGGGAAGGAGGGGGATGGGCATACATATACTCTGTAAGCTCAACCGGACCAGGTTGGCGCCCAAAGTGATTCATCATCTCCATCAACCAATTGCTATACGCAAATGGATCGGATGAAGAACCTGGAATATCCATAAAGAACCTGCAAACAAACATCATCATGTACATCATGTACATTCTCTTGACTCACACATTGTCATTACACAAGTCAATTGCCTGCAAACCATGAAATCTGAAACGCCGCAGTTTTCTGTCTGCAGAAACGCGTGTATACACCCGGCAAAAAACGCGTGTATACACCCGGCAAAAAACGCGTGTATATGCGCGTGAAAAAACTCTGCAGACAGGTTACACGCGCTTCTACACGCGTTCTTACACGCGACCTGCAAAAAAAATTTCTCGAAAAGACCGACCCCCCGACAAAGACAGAATGTCCTTATAAAAGGACCAGCCATTGTCGCCCCTGTCAGGATGCAGCAACCCAATCGTGTGCAAAAAGACAAACCCAAAGAGCAAAGAGCAAAGTAAACAAATCTGACAAAAGAGACAAGGCACAGGACAAAGTGACTCACCTCTGAAAAAGTGAGTCCTCTCTGCTCCTTCTCTGCTCCCTCCTTCTCCCGTGTGTGTGCTCCTTTCTCTGCTCCCTCCTTGCTATTGAAAGAGGCGAAAACAGGCGAAAACGCATGCACTGTTGATTTCTAAGTTCAAAATCTATATTTGGGGAAGGCGGGCTATTTTTAGTTTAAATACGCCGCCGCGTTTATGTTCGCGTTTATGAACGCAGGTATATTCGCGTGTAAATGATTTTAGCTGCGTTTATACACGCGTTTTGCAGAAATTAGCCGCGTGAATACACGCGTTTTTTAGGAATTACCCGCGTTTATACACGCAAGTTTTAGGAGATAGCCGCGTGAATATACGCGATTTTGTGCTTTCATTAAAAATATATAATGAGTTTGTGTTTTCTGGTTTGTACACAGGATGTCATCAACCTCTTCAAGCAGTTCTGGGGAAGATGAGACAATGCGTCATCGTAATCGCGATGTGTGGTTGGGACAACGGATCAAATGTATGTGTAATCGATGTCAAGGATGCATTGTACGAGCACGTCGAATTACCTTGAATCACATCTCCATGTATGGAGAATGGAATCAAACAGGTTTAGAGGTGAGTAGATGTAAATTGATGGTATTCAAATGACTCATGGTATCCAAATTAAATTAATAGAGTTGTAACATATAATTTGATAAATTGAAGCAGGATGCAGTACCACACCCTAACATGGTACCCTACGCGCGACGATGATTGCATTCTCTTTCGTGGGACGCATAAGGAGGCTCTGACATGTCCCACTTGTGGTGAAGCAAGGTACAGAACAGATATGAAGAGTTCTGATGTACCTCGTAAAGTCTTGCGACACTTTCCTATAATTCCTCGCATCAAACACATGTTCAAGTGCAAATCCATAGCAGAGCTCATGTCATGGCATTCCTCACATCGATCGGATGATGGCATGTGGAGAATTCCCGCAGACACTCCTGCTTGGAAGCATATTGAAGATGAGTGGCCCAGCTTTAAAACAGAGCCCAGAAACTTGAGACTTGGCCTGGGTATGGATGGAGTGAATCCATTTGGTTTCAAAAGCACCGCATACAGCGTGTGGCCAGTTGTGCTGGTGAATTATAATCTTCCACCATCAATGGCGATCAAGAAGGGACATCTTATGTTATCCCTTCTAATTCCAGGGAAACATAAAGTCAAGCATATGGATGTTTATCTTGAACCACTGATTGATGAGTTGGAGGAACTATGGAGAGGTGTTGCGGTGGTGGACATTAGTAGGCCTCCCTCCTCTCGACACTTCGACTTAAAAGCAGTGTTGATGTGGACAATGCATGACTTTCCAGGATACAGCGATTGTTCTGGTAAGAATTCTAATTACCTCCCTACTCTATTACTATTGGCTATATATATTAATTAGACGGTTTGACTTTATTATTCTAACTTTTATTTATATTTTAACAGGTTTGAAAACATCGGGTAAACATGCATGTCCTGTTTGTGGCCCTTCATTAGTACATGAGTATGCTGATGGTTTGTGTAAGACTATATTCGATAATCATCATCGATTTCTCCCCTCAGATCATCCTAAATATGTTGCTAGTAAGAGTAACATTCCTCCACAAACACTTCGTGCAAAAGATTGGAAGCGTATTTGGGAGTCTACAACTATTCTTCCTCCAGATGGCATGAACAGGTATAGTGATGTTTTTTCAATCTTGTTTTGTGTAGTCTCTAATTGGATTAAAGGTCACATAGAGCAATCCCTTGTGCAGGTACTCCATTTTTTTCCGGCTGCCATATTGGACCCATCTTAAGATCAACCATCTTCTTGATCCCATGCACATCTTCAAGAATGTGGGATCTGGTATTTGGGAACATATTACTGGTAAACGAGACAATGTTAGCGTACGTGAGGACTTGCGGGTCGCAGGACGTATGCGTCAAGCTTGGCCACGAGAGGTGGGTGGGCACGTTCGTCTTCCGCCTGCACCATGGATTATATCAAAGAAAGAGGAGAAGCAGGTAAAGCAGGCCATCACCACTTTGCGTACTCCCACTGGATGCATGAGATCATTGAAGGGAGCCTTTACAACCACTAAGAAAAGAGGCGTTGAGCAACTATATGGGTTGAAGTCCCACGATTGGCACAAGATGCTTCAAGTAAATGTTTTCCAAGTCTTGTACGTACGTTGAAATTAAATTTTGTAATGCCATAAACCATAAATGTGCTCTTATGTGCGCAGTTCATACTACCTACTAGCATCGACCATTGTGCGAATAAGAGTTTGAAAAAATGTATTTATAAGATGGGCGAGCTTGTGAGGTATGTAAAACCCATGCTCAGATCACCCTTCATTATACCTTGCAAAATGAACGTGCATGAGGTATAACGTACTATTTATTTATTTTTCAGATATGTTAGTTCCAAAGCAATTGATCCAGCCACGTTGGATGATGCGCGTGTTATGGCAGTGGAGGTGGTTTGTTTGGTAGAGGAGACTTTTCCGCGAACCATTCTCACAAGTCAACTACATCTCATTGTGCATTTAGTGGACGAAATTGCTTTATGTGGTACTGTGCATGCACGTTGGATGTTCTTCCTAGAGCGCTTCATGAAGACCTTAAAAGACTTTGTGAGGCAAAGTGCAAGGCCTGAAGGAAGCATGGCCGAGGGTTGGTTGATACAAGAGTCTCTTGTATATATTTCAGAATTTCTTGGTCAGGTGGACAGCTCTTTGCCACGACTATGGAGCAATGAAGAGGACTTGAGGATGACCTCTATTGTGCCTCAAGGAAAAGGACAGAGTAAAGTAATTGACAGAACATTGATTGATGATCTCAATTTCACTTGTATCCTTAATAGTGATGTGATGAGCAGATGGGTTACAAGATATGAGGATGCAAAGACAAAAAGGCAAGCAGAAAGAGCTCTCTTTCGGAGGCAACATGGCTCTCGGAAGGCGTACCCTAAGCATCTAGCAACACTTCCGAATGATATCCATGTTGATTGGTTGCATGAGGAAATGGAGAGAGCAGAGAGCGACGAGGGGCTGCATATCACGGCGGAAGAATGGGAGTATGCACGAGGATGCATGTCAAAGGTACATAGAACTAATGTTTTGCATTAGTTGTAAGTGATTTGCTTTTAATATTTATTCACATTGCTTACACAAATATTGCTTCTATTTTGGTCCAGTGCACTATGTTCAATGCTATATGGTGTGAAGGCAAGCATTTTCGAACACAAAGAATTGATGAAAAGAGAAATACACAAGATTGCGGTGTCATTAGTAGCTTTGAGGGAGCTAATGGAAAAATGGATGATTATTGTGGCATAATCCAAGACATATTTAGGCTTGACTTTCGTCGCTTCTTTGTGTATGTTTTGGATGTCAAATGGCAAATGAACGTGGTGGAAAAAGGGCCTGATGCAACGATAAAACGCCATGCAAGTGGATATGTAACTATTGACTCTACAAAGTTCTGGCAAACAAAGAAAGATAGGCTCGTATTGCCACAACAATGTGAGTAGGTATGCATTTTTTTACTAATGTGTTTCATGTACATATATATCTAAGCTCGCGTACCCCTTGACTTTTGATATGCTAATTAATTACTGTACTGTGTGTATTTGAGTAGGTTATCTATCTATCAATGGTGCATGACATCAAATGGTGGTACGTCATCCCTATTGCACCACGTTCCAAAGTGATGTATAATACATTCACTGATATGGAGCATATGGAGGATGTAACAAGCCGCAATGAAGATGACGTCGAACATGCCATTGAAGATGTTGTGATCGATGATCAAGAAATAAGAGATGATCGTGATAATGAGGATGAGCATGCCATTTCTCATGATCATGAGAATGACCCTACCATTGAGGATGATGGTGATGTTGATGAGGATGATCAGGACATCGATACCATTTACAATGGAGTACAGAATATCGATAGTGGAATAAATTTAATCGTAGCCTTACCAATTGATCAAATGGATATTGATGTTGATCGTTTGACAAGGATGGATCTTATTGAAGATGAGATCGAACCCTAACCAATCCGTCACTGTATGTTCTAAATTGATGACATTTCTATCATCTCATATGCATGATTTATTTTTGAATATATTTCATTGTTGTAAATGCATGTAGTGGAATTGTGTAATGATGTGTACTGTAATGTACTATGAGATGGTTTAAGGAAAATAGTTTTTAATTTTGTTAAGGAATTCAGTTTTTTTTCAGTTTTTCTCTGCCATGCGTGTATTAATCCGTGTACAGTGGCGTGTATTTTCCCGTGTATAATAGCGAGTATTACCCCGTAAATATTATCGTGTATATATGCGTGTATTACTGCGTGTATATAAACGCGTTTATACACGCGTTGATAAATGCAAATATACACGCGAACTTAAATGCTAAAATACACGTGCCCGATTCTATTCAAATACAAGCGCGACCATACACGCGTTCGTAATTTATCGCGTGTATGAAACGCGTGTATGGCAGCATTGTCTTGTAGTGAGCTTATTGAGGGAAGATGTCAATGACAAGCCTTTGATTCGAGTGTGGTGTAATGAATGTAGAAGCGCTTATGGATCGGGAATGATTGGGAGGCACGCAATATGCCTACTCAACTTCTTGAGATTTCTCATTCTAGAAGGTCAAGCACATAAAAGATGATACCTATCCAATTGAGGGCTAAAGATCAATTCATGGAAGTAATACAAGGGACAAAGAAGATGATGTTGATGACATGGTTGCAATTTTGATGGTTGTCGAGGAGATGAACAATTTCAATAGTACTCGCATGAAGGTAACTATCCACTTCTTGCTTGATTCTTTTTATAGTTAAACTATTATCCTTTTCAATGGCTCATACAAGACATGATTTTCAGCCCTTTGTTTTGGTTCCTTTTTTAGGGTTTTTTCTTGTGTGTGTTGAAGTTAATTTTTAGTTGATCTCTCATGCTTCTTCTCTCATGAGTTTGTGTCTTTGTGTAGGGGTTGATTTTTAGTTAGTTGATGAAACCTTGCATGATTACATAGATAAAAGAATTATCAAAGTGGTATGTAAGTATGATGGAAAGTGACTACACCTATGTCCTCGAGGTTTACATTTGCAGACAATCCTAACAGAACATATCAATGGAAAAGCTCACACCATTGCATGGAGAGAGACTATAGTTAAAGATCAGTCATCTTCACTCTTGACATGATCTTGTGGGAGACCTAAAAAGAATTTTGAAAAATATCCATTTCAACAAACCTTGGGTGCTTTCCTCAGATCAACCAAAAAGCATGCAGAAGCACATTCTATTCCCCCAGTTGATTTACACCTACCTTCATCAAATTTGATTTTCTTGTGTTAGGGATTATGGCAACGCACAATTCTTGTCAATGGTTTGTGAGGTTGACATAAAACCTTTTCTACATGACCTCAAGATGGGACAAGAGTGGTTTTGTGAGCCACATACAAAAGCTACTTTGTATGATGGAGGTATGGAAGACATGGTAGATGTATGCTTTAGGCATATACTATGAGATCCCTCTACCCCCTCCGTGCACCGCGGACTCTGGTAGCTGACAGCGGAAGCAGCCCCCTCGTGCACGGGACAGGGTTTCTCACACAGGGCCTCTCCCTCGAATGTCCGGGCACGAGACTAGGCTGGTGGTCACTCCGAAAACCGAAACCGGGAAAACTTTCCCATGCCCAGAAAGCGGGGATGATTCCACCTTTTTGAAATTTTCTTAACGAGTTTTCTAATGAGATCAAAATCTAAACTATCCTCCACCTAAATGAACCAGATATAGAAGGAAACTATCACTGAAATAATTTGATCATCTGAGCAATTCAACGCTTTTTTCCTAATCAAGATTAGGCACAGTTGTTGATCCACTCAATCGAGAAATTTATCAGGGTATTAACTATCTACTCGTAGCCTAGCATAATCCTAAGATTTTTTAGTCTGATTAATAAAACTCCATCCGGCCCATGGGTTAGCCACCACCCTACCATTGGAATCGGTGGAACCAAACAAGTACTCACCCACCCATAATTGAAATGCCTTTCTTAACTTTAGCTTTAGAAAACAGATACCCACACACTCCTCTTTAAAACTTTAATAAAAACAATCCATTGACAAATAATTTATTGGCTAAACATGTCATACTTCAAAATTTCCATTGAGTCTTTGTTTCTCAGAAAACAGTATCACTCTGGACTCTCCGTTGAGATCAGCAAGTCAACAACGAGATCCAGTGATAGATTACAATAATATTGGTCTGTCATACAATATCTTCCTCGACATACGAATGGGTGTCCTCGGCACCGCGAGCCCATGCATCGCCTGGTCAGAATCCTCCAGGATCCTTTAGGTGTCCTGGCACTTCACTCACGGACCGCTTCATCGGTCCTCGCCCATCGTACCGGAAGCGCACCATTTTAACCATACCGAGGCTGGTCAAGACCTCGACAGGCTTTGTCGCGTGAGCTGTCCCTCGAACACTCCCCGCCAGCTGTTGAAACCAAACTTCCCTTAGATAAACATATATGCCAAATGCTCCCTCCACCAGCATTCTGGCGTAAGACAGTCTTTTAACACCATATTAGATAATTTGGGAAAAATCCCATTCCCATTTGAAAAATGGGAGCATGGTGAACTTGTCCAAAAGTTTGTCAAAACTCCCTCATGTGACATATCATCGGAAAGATCTTGTAGAATCTAAATCTATGATCTCCGATAAATTTGGAGTTAGTATGTTTAGGATATGTCCAAAACTATGTGGAGTAATTCATTCCCAAAATGTGAGATTTTTTCCAAATTACCTAATATTGACTTTTTTAAGAAAATAGGGTTTCTATGCAAGTTTTGTTTTGATTTTTGTTTGAAAACTATGAATAATCTTAAATCCGTATCCCAATACTTCTAGATACAGGTCTGAATTCCAAATAGAATTCCTCGAATTCTGTTAACTTGATCCTCAGATCAAAATCAAAAGTCTTAACTAGATTCAGATTCGGTGGGTGTTTTGAGTGCATTTTTCCTGAACTGATCACATCGTCATTGACGAATGAATCTGGTCTTGGTCAATAGTCTGAATCAGAGTTTAGGTCTGGAAAGGTTCTTCCTAAATTATCTTTCTCGAAAGGTACTATTTCAATTTCTCTTTTCCTAAATTTCTATCAACGAGTATTTGTTTACAGATTTCTAAAACATGGATTTCTTAAGACGAATAAAATAATCATTTATCTCGATCTGTGACTTCGATAGTTTAATTGAATTTTCTCATTACCATCTTAGTGAATATGAAATGGTAGAATTTTCTTTCACATATTATCTACCTATTCATTTTTCCAATTCTTACGAATTTTAAATAGAGGATTAAAGAGAACCCTTATTTAATTATAAAGATTCAATATGCATCTAGTTATGCATAAAATCCGATTTTGATGAAAGTCGCACTTTTATCATCATAAAAAAACATTTATGGTACAAATCATTCTTTTAATTAAAAAAATATCTTTTATGCACCCATTTATGCATAAAAATAATTTATGATGAAAATCACACTTTTAATATAAAAAATATCTTTTATGCACCCATTTATGCATAAAAACCATTTATGATGAAAGTAACACTTTTATAATAAAAAAATAATCTTTTATGCATACTTCTATGCATGAAATTCAAATATGATAAAAGTAACACTTTTATAATTAAAAAATAATATTTTATGCATACTTCTATGCATAAATATCAAATATGATAAAAGTAACACTTTTATAATAAAAAAATATACTTTTATGCATGCTTATATGCATAAATATCAAATATGATAAAGGTAACACTTTTATAATAAAAAAAAATCTTTTATGCACACTTCTATGCATGAAAATCAAATATGATAAAAGTAACACTTTTATAATAAAAAAATAATCTTTTATGCATACTTCTATGCATAAATATCAAATATGATAAAAGTAACACTTTTATAATAAAAAATAATCTTTTATGCATACTTCTATGCATGGATTTTAAATATGATAAAAGTAACACTTTTATAATAATAAAAATAATCTTTTATGCATAAATATCAAATATGATAAAAGTAACACTTTTATAATTAAAAATAATCTTTTATGCATACTTCTATGCATAAATATCAAATATTATAAAAGTAACACTTTTATAATAAAAATAATCTTTTATGCATACTTCTATGCATGAAATTCAAATATGATAAAAGTAACACTTTTATAATAAAAAATAATAATCTTTTATGCATACTTCTATGCATGAATATCAAATATGATAAAAGTAACACTTTTATAAATAAAAAAATAATCTTTTATGCATACTTCTATGCATAAAAATCAAATATGATAAAAGTAACACTTTTATAATAAAAAATAATCTTTTATGCATACTTCTATGCATAAATATCAAATATGATAAAAGTAACACTTTTATAATAAAAAATATTCTTTTATGCATACTTCTATGCATAAATATCAAATATGATAAAAGTAACACTTTTATAATAAAAAATAATCTTTTATGTATACTTCTATGCATGAAAATCAAATATGATAAAAGTAACACTTTTATAATAAAAAAATAATCTTTTATGCATACTTCTATGCATAAATATCAAATATGATAAAAGTAACACTTTTATAATAAAAAAATAATCTTTTATACATACTTCTTTGCATAAATATCAAATATGATAAAAAGTAACACTTTTATAATAAAAAATAATCTTTTATGCATAAAAATTTATTTTGATGAAAGTAACACTTTCATAATAAAAGAAAATTATTCCTTTGTGCATAAAAATCTATTTTGATGAAAGTAACACTTTCATAATAAAAGAAAATTATTCTTTTATGCATAAAAATAATAATAATCAATATGCATCTTCATTGCATGAAAATGACACTTTTAGAGTATAGAATTCATAGGAATTACTCTTTTAGCATAATAAAAAATAATTCTTATTTCCAAAAATTTCACCATAACCTCCTTTGTATGACTGACCATTTTTCAAATTTTCCTACTTGATTTTGTCATAAAAATTAACTCTTATTGATTTAAAGTAACCTATACTAATCAAAATTCACTTATACAAGAGAAAACATTATAAAAAGTTTAATTGCATCAATTATCACTTAGCTAGGATAAAGAAGGGTTGATTCTAAGAAGAGAGAGGGGAAAAGCTTTTCGATCAAGGCAAAACATCCATTTATCACTTCAAACAATCATAAACATTAGAAAAACATAAAACCAATAAAGAAAAATATAAGAATCTCTACTTACATAATTTCTTGGAGTTTTCCTTTGGCTTGATGGTTTGAGAGTTCAACTCTTGTTTGTAACAAGAGTGGCTACCAATCTTTGGAAGAGGGAAATGTCAAAAACTAGTAAATTATTAATAAATTCACAATTCTTGGCTTGGGAGGAGCAGAGTAATAGTGCACAAAACACTATTGAGTTTCAACAAAGGGGAGGACTTCTGTTTATAGGAAAAAGTGAACTTCTAACCAAGCCAACTGATTCTAGAATTTTCCAGATCAGTTTGGTCAATTTTTTACCATTTTTGGGTCAGTTTTGGTCACTTTTTGGATCTAGCTGAAACAGGAGAGAGGAGAGATAAAAATATCCCATTATTTGGGAGTTTAAAACTCATTCAAGCATGTGAAATAGGTGCCTCCTTCAGGAGGGGAATTCCCCCATGCAGAGGTGTCAAAAATGCATCATTTCACCTAAATATCTCTCTTTTTTAACTATTAACCTTGTCCTTAGTCAACTCTTCATCCTGCATACTTTAGACTCTTCCCCTTTCACATCAAAACCAGGAGGCTAGAATAAATACACCTCCTTATGTAAATCACCATTCAAGAATGCAGTCTTAATGTCCAACTAATGTACATTCCACCCATGATGTGCTGCCAAAGTAATGAGCCACCTAAGGATAGTCATACGAGATGTGGGTGCAAAGGTCTCATCATAATCAATGCCCTTTTGCTGAGCATACCCCTTTGTTAATAAGTCTGGCCTTATAGCGATCAATGCTATCATTTGCTTTGCGTTTTAACTTATAAACCCACTTAGTACCAATGGCCTTCTTGCCATGAGGTAGATCTGTCAAATACTAGGTGTCATTCTTGAGTATAGAGTTATACTCATCCTGCATAGCATGCATGCAATGATCATCATCCTGCATAGCATGCATGCAATGACCATCATCCTGTGCTTCCTCAAAGGAAACAGGTTCCTCCTTATTACATATAGTAGAAATGAGAGCATGATCCACATGAGAATAATCTGCACAAGTTCTGCTAGGTAAAGGAGCTACCAACTTGCTATCCCTCAATGTCTACACAAGCCGTTTTGGCATACGCCTAGATTCTTCTATGGCTGCTCTCTCCTCATCCACTACATCCTCAATAATTGCCTCATCAAAAGGCCTATTTGCAGGCTGATTTTGCACCTACAAAGGCTAAATTTCAGCACTTGGTTGAGCATTCAAACGTATGGTTGCCCTCCATTAAACAAAGATAGCTCATTCTGTTGTTTTTTGCATGAAAGCATGGGCTGAATTGAGTTTTCGACAAAAATAACATCTCTACTTACTAAAATCCACTTTGAGGGCCGGATGGTAGAGTCTATATCCCTTGCTTTCTGAACTGTATCCCATAAATATGCATTTAACTACCTTATCATCAAGCTTACTGCGTTGTTGCTCAGGCACAAAACCATAAGCAAGACAACCAAAAACACGCAAATGAGCCACAGAAGGCGTCCTTCCATGCCAAGCTTCATAAGGAGTTTTAAACTGTAAGGCCTTGGTAGGGCATTTGTTCAACACATAGTTTGCACACATAGTTGCCTCTAACCAAAAACCATGAGGTAAATCTTGGGCTTTCACCATACATCATGCTATCTCCATGAGAGACATGTTCTTCCTCTCAACCACACCATTTTGATGAGGTGTGCATGGCATTGTACATTGATGCCTTATGCCTTTTCCAGGCATATATGCATGAAATTCCTTGGACATATACCCCCCCATCTGAACGAAGGGTGCCAACTTTACTTTCACATGCATTTTTAGCCATGGATACGAAGTTCCTAAAGTACATAAAAACCTCTGACTTCTGCTTTAATGGATACATCCAGCTATATTTGGAGTAATCATCAATAAAAGTGATGAAATAGAGATATCCCTCAATAGATGGTATCCTCATAGGACCACATACATCACTATGTATAAGCTATAATTTATTAATAGCTCTCATAGATACATCCTTTAGAAATGATGCCCAATGCATTTTACCAAAGAATACACCCCCTCACATACTACATGTCTAGTAGGGGTCTCAAGAGTTGGCAGCCTCAGATACTATATCATGCCTTTGAAGGCGTAACAAATTGCCATAATTCAGATGGCTAAATTGTGCATGCCATTATTCTACATCACTCATAGTACTAGTTGTAGAGACTGAGCAAGCATCATGTTGTAACTTATAAAATATATACATCTTATATAGGCCATGAAACAAGGTACCTGAGGAAATGATAGAATAACCATCATTTCTATCCTGAACTGTACATTTGTCATCCATAAATTTCACCATCAAGCTTGACAAGGCTAAGGCTGAAACTGACAATAAGTTCTTTTTAATGCTTGGCACATATAAAACTTTTGAAAGAGTAAATGCACCCCCATTTGCAGCAGTGAAGAGCACAACTCTACCAAGTCCTTTGACAGGATATGAGGAACCATTTGCACATGTGACAGTTCCTACACTTGGGAGACAGATTCTAGAGAGATGAGAACAAACCTTTTTGTGAAGTAATGTGCTTACTAGCACCACTATCAAAGTACCAAAGCATTTGATTCTGCCACCACTGACATGCATACAACATGAACCAAAGGTTCATAACTGCAATGTACAGTCCATGCCCAATCATCTTGAGCAAAACTTATAGATTCCTTCTTTTTTGTACTTGGTGCAGATGCATTAGCCACAGCCATGCCCGATTCTTTCTTTTTCTCCTCCTCTAGCCTTTTCTTGCACTCATGTATGTAGTACCCTGGTTTTAGGCTTATCATCTTCTTTCTCTGCATCCTTACCTGAGGATTCGGATTTTGGCTTATAGCCACCATGCGAAGAAGCTTTACCTTTGCCTTTGTGATTGGTAACAAAAGCTTGGTCACCAACTCGCATATTAGATCTGTTTTTCCTAGACTGCTCTTCTTGCAAGAGTACTTGAACCAGTTCATCAAATGTAAGGGCATTTGGATTTCCCTTCATCATGAGTCTAAGGATAGAGGTAAAACTCTGATAAGAATCCAAAAATGCATTGAAAACTGTGGGCACCAATGTACTATCAGGATATATCTCATCCAAACTAGCAAGCTACTCCTTAAAATCTTCGATCTTTGTCAAGAAGCTATCCATTGAGTCTCCCTCATTCATGTTCTCAGACTTCAACTGTTTGTGCAGATATGCAACACGTGCTTCATTGTGCACCTAGTATAATGTAGCAAGTGCATCCCATTCCGGTTTTGAAGTCTTACATGACCGAATATGAGGAATAATGCTTCACTTCACAGAAAGTGCAAGCAATGCATGTGCCTGTGCATCTCTTCCATCCCATCTCGTTTGAGCAGCAGTGGGAGGTATTGGTGGTGCATGTGGAGGAGCCACATCTGTATCATATTCTACTTCAGATGTACCTACAGCACTTGGTTGCACTGGTAGAGCTGAGTAGATAATAAAGTGTTATTGGAAAAAGTACGATGGTCGATGTTGTTGAAGACACTGTAGATGCTGTTGCATTCTAAATCTTTACTGCTACACAATCCAAACACCGAAAATCGAGCAGAACGAGTCCAAAATGATGCCTCTCCAAAATGTCTGCATAAACCTTGCGGTGCCCAAAACGCGCCCGAATTGCACCGCAGACTTTGAAAATTTTGTATACTTTGTATACTGTATACTTCGTATACAACACACTACAGTATACACCTTCTTCTCCTAAGAGGGTATCTTAATCGGAGACCAAAAAATAGGGTTGTGAGAGGAGGGGGAGGAAGACCACTAGATCAAGTGTCAAGGAAGCTAACTCTGATACCAATTGTTGGAATTAGAGTTAGGTTTTCAACAATGCACACACAAGATAGAGAAGCTTGAGAGCACATAAACTCACTAAAATAGTATGAACAAATGTGTGCCAGATACAAAAGATAAGTACACACCCCAAAATGAGTAAATAAGAGGGTGTACATACACACGGGAAAAAAAACCTCCTAGTGAGGGAAAAAATGCCTTGACGGTCCTAAGTGTGTTGACACACATCTCACTACCATATAATGCTATAGTACTTTCCCCTTATGTATGTACTCTTATCCTTTAGTTATATGGTTGTCAAGAAGAGAAGAAGATAGAAGAAAATTCGGCCATCCATCTATCTCTTGTGTCTTACTCTCTCTTCTATGTTATATGGTTGTCAAGAAGAGAAGAAGATAGAAGAAAATTCGGCCATCCATCTATCTCTTGTGTCTTACTCTCTCTTCTATGTGTGTGTTTGCTTGCAAAGAACGCAAGATCTCCCTCTCCCTCGCATTATCTTTATGGTATCAAAGCTCTAATTTGTGTGAGAGCTAAAGAGGCAAGTAAGAGGCAAGAATAAGTAAGAAAGGAAGCGGTACACGGGTAAGAGCATCATCATATCTTTCCCTTATTGGTTTAGATACAACACCCCTCGTGATAGCTCTTGGAGCTACACATCTCTAATTAAGGAGCTATCTTCACAGGCTTGAAGGTGCCTCTATGGTACATAGTACTTTGTACTAAAATTTTGCACCCAAAATCACGTGTCAAGCATGTTTTAGTCTCCATTATTTCACTGCAAGGTATTTTTGGAAGTTTTGAGAAGTTTTGGTTGAGAATTATCTCTAGTTGAAATATGGTAAGTGTGCAATAGTGCATTTTGGGAGTGTAGATAGTGTTTGCACATGTATTGTTGACATTGCATGTATGTACATATACTTTGGTCAGATCTGGTGACATACAGGTCATGCTAAAGTATGATTATTTGCAGCAGCACAGAAGAGACTGTTGTGTTATAGGTTGCATAAAGAAATTATCTGTTTGTAGGTTTCTGATTGTTGTAGGCAAACATGTTTGATGGACTCAATCAGTTTGTAAGTGAGAGAAGAACAACTTCCATGCCTAGAAGTTCAAAATGATAATTTCCTAATGGGTAAAGGATTTTGGGACTATGCGGAAGGAGACAATGAGGAGCCTTCAAAGTTGTCTAAAGAGAATGCCACTCCAGCAAATACAAAAGAATTCAAGGATTGGAATTAGGGTGCAAGTAAAGTCATATTGGATTTCCATTAGTGTCAGAGGCACAATGATAGGACACATACATGATGCCAACACTCTAGTAGTAGTTACATGACAAAACCTGGTGCATCTATTTCAAACCAATACAAAGGTAAGAAAATTGTAGCTAGAACAAGAGCTACATACTGTGGAAAAGAAAAGCATGTCTATCAATGAGTATGCATTAGAGATTGACAAGGGCATTGTTGAATCCCATGGGTCTTTCAATGTATCAGTGGAAGATGATGATTTGGTGAGTGTCTGTTTGAATGGGCTTGGCAAAGAGCACAAGCCATTCAAGACCTCCATTGGAGAATATTACCAACTTTTGAGACTTGGTGTCTATGCTAATCATAGAAGAAAAGTCTCTCGGTGTGAGGACTCTTCTTCACAAAGCAACAACGCATCAGAACATGCCTTCTACTCTAATTCAAGTAGAGGTAGAGGTAGACATCCTGGTCAAGGCCAAGGTGGTGGGGCCGATAAGGAAACTAGAATTTTGAACAACGATAGTCTAGTGATTCACAGGAGAGCAGGTAACAATCATACATAGGTGAAAGAGGCCAGTCTAGAGGTAGGGGGAGCCAAAGAGGCTGAGGTGGTTGGCAAAGAAATCAAAGTGCAAATATCATAGAGTGCTATTATTGTGGCAAACTAGGTCACATGGCAAAGGATTGTTATAAAAAATAGAATGACATCAAAAGTGTAAATTTGCAGCAAGGTAACTATACATCATCCAGTAACACAGGGTGGTGATAGAAGTGACCAGATATTTGTGATACATCACATGCTCAGTTCCAGTTACAACCCTAACCCTAATTCCAACAATTGGTATCAGAGCTAGCTTCCTTGACACTTGATCTAGTAGTCAACCTCTCTCCTCATGACCTTGTTTTTCTCTCTAATGTAGATATTGTCTTAGGAGAAGAAGGTATATACTATAGTGTGTTGTATACAGAGTTTCTATAGCATGATTCAGGTGCGTTTTGGGCACCACAAGGTTTTTGCAGACATTCTGGAGAGGCGTCATTTTAGATTAGTTCTGCTCGATTTTGGGTGTTTAGGCTATGTAGCGGGGCAAAGATTTGGTGTGCAGCAGCATCTACGGTGTCTTCAACATCGACCATCATACTTTAGTATCATACTTTAGTAACACTCTATTCTCTACTCTGTGTTATTTTTCTTACACTTTGCAAAGTGATTCAGTCAGTTGGTAGCCATCCCAGGGTTACATTCAGTAAATACTGACTTGCAGTGTTGAAAGATTTTGCATTTTGTAGAAAGTTATGGCTGGTAGTAGTGATTTATTCAACATGTCTCTGCTGAGGAAAAACTTGATGGGACCCATTGTGGTCCTATATGATAAGGCACGTACTGGTTGCTAAACGGCTTTGGAATGTGGTCAGTGGTAGTGAAACTCGTCCTATTTCACAACTACCAGTGCAACCATGTGATGCAGGTACATATGAAAATATAGATGTGGCTCCTCCACATGCACCACCAGTACCTCCCAGTGCTACTCAAACGAGATGGGATGGAAGAGATGCACAGGCACATGCATTGCTTGCACTTTTTACAAAGCAAAGCATTACTCCTCATATTCAGTCATGTAAGACTTCAAAACAAGCATGGGATGCACTTGCTGTATTATTCCAGGTGTGCAATGAAGCACGTGTTGCATATCTACGCAAACAGTTGGAGTCTGAGCACATGAACGAGGGAGACTCAATGGACAACTTCTTAACCAAGATCAAAGATTTTAAGGAGCATCTTGCTAGCATGGATGAGATATATCTTGATAGTACATTGGTGCCCATATTTCTCAATGCATTGCCAGATTCTTATATCGGAGTTTTACCTTTGCCCTTAGACGCATGATGAAGGGAAATCCAAATGGTCTTACATTTGATGAGCTGGTTTCAGTACTCTTGCACAAGCAGAGCAGTCTAGGCAAAACAGATCTTTTATGCGAGTTGGTGATCAAGCTTTTGTTGCCAATCAGAAAGGCAAAGGTAAAGCTTCTTCGCATGGTGGCTATAAGCCAAATTCAAAATTCTCAGGCAAGGATGCAGAGAAAGAAGGTGATAAGACTAAAAAGAAGGGCAAGTGTCAGGCACTACATAAATGATTGCACAAGAAAAGGCTAGAGAAGGATAAAAAGAAAGAATCGATTATGGTTGTGGCTGATGCATCTGCACCAAGTGCAAAGAAGAAGGAATCTGTAAGTTTTTCTCAAGATAATTGGGCATGGACAATACATTATAGTTGTGACCCTTTTGTTCATGATGTATGCATGTCAGTGGGGGTAGAATCGAATGCTTGGTACTTTGACAGTGGTGCTAGTAAGCACATTACTTCACAAAAAAACTTGTTCTCATCTCTAGAATTTGTCCCAAGTGTAGGAAACCTCACATGTGCAAATGGTTCCTCATATCTTGTCAAAGGAGTTAGTAGAGTTGTGCTCACTGCTGCAAATGGGGGTGCATTTACTCTTTCTAAAGTTTTATATATACTAGGCTTTAAGAAGAACTTGCTGTCACTTTCAGCCTTAGGCTTGACGATAAAATTGTGGATGACAGATGTATAGTTCAAGATAAAAATGATGGTTATTCTATCATTGCCTCAGGTACCTTGTTTCATGGCCTATACAAGATGGATGTATTTAAGAAGTTGCACCATGATGCTTGCTCAGTCTCTACGACTCGTGCTATTTGTGATGCAGAATTATGGCATCCACTATTTGGCCATCTGAATTATGGCACTTTGTTATGCCTTGTTATGCCTTCAAAGGCATGATATGGTGTCTGAGTTGCCAACTCTTAAGACCCCTACTAGACATGTATGTGGGGTGTATTCTTGGTAAAATGCATCAGGCATCATTTCCAAAGGATGGATCTGTGAGAGCTATTAAGAAATTTTAACTTATACAAAGTGATGTATGTGGTCTTATGAGGACACCATCTATTGGTGGATATCTCTACATCACTTTTATTGATGATTACTCTAGATATAGCTGGATGTATCATTAAAGTAGAAGTCAAAGGTTTTTATGTGCTCTAGGAACTTTGTATCCATGGTTGAAAATGCATGTGAAAGTAAAGTTGGCACCCTTTGTTCAGATCGAGGGGGCCTTAAAAATTCCTATCTCTTGGGAGCTTGGAGCTCTCTCTCCCTACAACAACTCTTGGAGTTTCTCTTCTCCTCTTGGTGGACCAATTGATTGGTCGGGCTTCACTACAATTAGAGAATCAAGCCAAACTTGGAGGTAAAATCAAAATTTTATGGTTTTTTTCAATTTTCTCAATAACTTTCTTCTTCTCAACCCCTCTCAAGCTTGAGAAGCTTTCTAAATGATTGTTTTAATTCAAATCATGCTTTCTCTTAAAGTCTTAATGTTTAATTAAGAGAAAGTTAATCTTTATGCTTATTTGTAATGCTTCTTTAAGTAAATCTCTCTCTCTAAAAGAATAGCCATCTTTATGGCTAAATCCCTTGAAAAAGGTTGCTTCTCAATGATAGTCTCTTAATTCAAAGCTAAACTCTAGGCTTTATAAGCTAGAGATTAAGAAAATGATATTTTCATGATTTTGTGCTATTAAAATAATGGTAAATTCTTTTAGATTATTTATGAGTAGTCGAAAACTACTCTAATTCATTCTAAATGAGAAATGGATTATCCTAACAATTTTGGAAAAGAGGAATGTTGAAATTAGCTTAATCTAGTGGGATAATCATAGTTATGTTTAATTTTATGATTTAAATTCATAGTTTGATTTTAAGCATAAAAGAGAAACTACTATCATATTTTCATTACAACCTTTTATTCTTTTATAAAAAAATTGAGAATTATCAATAATAGCATCAAAGCTATGGCAAAATTTTCAGAGAATAATACATATCTTATTTTTACGCATAATGCTAAAAGAGGACTTCCTACCATATTCTAGGATTGGATATCCTTTCCTATGCTTAAAGAATGATTTTCATCATATTCATGAGAAATAAGTTTTTTGTAATTATGCATAATTAATTGATTATGAGAAAAGAGTAATTTTTGGTAAATTTATTTTTATACAAAAAGAGGAATTTCCATGATACTTGAGATCCAATTAATTAAATGGTAAAAGAGGAATTTTTTGTAAATATATTTTTATGCAAAAAGAGAAATTCCCATGATATTTGAGATTCAAGTAATTAAATGGTAAAAAAGGAATTTTTGGCATAATTTAAATTATGAGTATTTATCAAAAGTGAAATTTTGAGCATTGTTAATTTTATTGGAAAATATGGGTAGAATTGATTTTTGTAAATCCCATGAATCTTTTACTCAAAAAGAAGAATATTGAATATATTTAACTTGAGAAATTTGAGAAAGAATATGAAAATATCCATCGAGAAAACTTGGATAATTCTTATTTAGAGAAAAGAGAATTTGGAATCCCTAGGAGGATCGAGGATCCAATGAGTAAATGGAAGTTTAGATTTAGTTCTCATTAATGAAGCTTAAGGAATGAAAATACAATATGTAAATGCTATTTCTGAGTTTGTACTATTCAATTCTGATAAGGTTTATTTTCCGTTTTAAACCTTAACAACACTCTGATATGTAGATTCAATGGGATCGAGAAAAAGTACCTTTAACTAGGCCAAGAAATTGGCAGAAGCTTAGAAAAGTCCTATCGGTATCGAAAGTAGAAAACGGTACTAAAAGTGGATGTGATAAGATGTGCTGTGGAGCTGAATGAATGTAAATGAATGTGATGGGATGTAAATGGATGCGATGTGATTAGATGAGATGTGAATGTGATAAGAGGAGATGTGAATGTGATGCGATAAGATGTGAATGCGATGTGATAAGATGTGAATGTGATGTGAGGAGATGTGAGTGGATGTGATGAGATGTGGATGAGATGTGATGTGATGTGATGTAAATGGATGTCGATGTGAAAGAGATGTGATGATATGTGAACGGGTGTGATGTGATGTAAATGGATATCGATGTGAAAGTGATGAGATGTGAATGAGATGTGATGTGATGTAAATGGATGTCTATGTGAAAGTGATGAGATGTGATGATATGTGAATGGGTGTGATGTGATGTAAATTGATGTGAAAGTGATAAGATGTGAATGAGATGTGATGATATGTGAATGGGCGTGATGTGATGTAAATGGATGAGAATGAGTTGTGAAGTGATAGTGTGCATGTGAATGAATGGATGAATGTGGATAGATGTGAATGTGAATGAATGGATGAATGTGGATAGATGTGAATGTGAATGCATGGATGGATGTGGATGAATGTGATGTGATGTGAATGGATGTGATCAGATATGGATAGATGTGGATGTGAGGTAACGTGGATGGAATGAATAAGATGTGATGTAATTTGGATGGAATTAATGTGATGTGATGTGGATGGATGTGAACAAGATATGATAAGATGAGGGTGGATGTGACGAGATGTGAATGAATGTGTGATGTGAATGGATGTGATGTGGATTGGGGTAGATGTGAATGGATGAGATGTGATGTGAATGCACGACTGTTAGGGCGTCGGATGAGCGAACTGGGGAAAGTTGAATAGCACCTTGGGGTTCTTTTGTTGCTCCTTGTGGAAGAGCTTATAGGCTCATTTCTTTTGATTTGCAGGTACTCGGGGTTGATTCAAATGGGGGCGCGGTGCTTTGTAATAGTTCTCCCAGATGTAGGGCTTCAGTAAGAATGGGTGCCTCCAAGCCAGCTGCTCACCCATGAGATCAAACGCTATGGGGCAAGCAATGGGTAGGTGGCCGATGGTAGCCACCTCTTTGTTTGGGGGAATGCTTGCGCCACCAATTGCAATGATTTGAGTCAATGTATGGACGTAGGACATGGATGTCCATGTGATCCATGACCCTTGTGAGAAGCTGTGCTTGGAGTTGCCATCCGAGAAGGATTTGAATTTTGTGCTTGAACTCTGTTCTAAATACAAAATGGGAAGATGTGACATGAATGAGGAGATGGGAGCATTATATATAAATGCAACATGGGAGAGTTAGTGCCTTTGACTAAGGGAAAGTAGACAATTAGATGTAAGTGAGTGTATAAGGTCAAACATAACTTAAATCGATCAATGAGAGTAGATATAAGGCAAGATTGTTTTGCAAGGAACTACAACAGAATGAGAGTCTAGCAACGAAAATAGCAGCGCTTTTATAATAAGAAGGGTACATAGATGTTGGGGTTATTTTGTTGTTATAAATGGTGCTATTTTTTCTCCTTGAGCAGCAATCGCATCGTGTGGAAAATCTAGTCTTCATTGCCTTCCTTTTCAGTATGGCACATTAGGATTTAGTTTGTCATACTTCTCATTGCTCCACAATCATGGCATGGAAGGATCACTCTTGCTTCTGGCCTTGCTCTTTGTCTCACAATGTTCGTAAGTTTTTCATAAACCTTTCAAGAAAAAACATTCATAGAACATGAAAAATATCATAAAGTGCCACTTCATCAACCAAATGCACCACAATATTAAAGAGAATGCTGATGAGAGGGAGAGCTTGAGTTCCTTGCAAGTAAACACACACACACCAAAGAGTGCAAGACACAAGAGAGATGGATGGCTGAATTTTATTCTATCTTCTTCTCTTCTCTACAACCGTATAACAAAAGATAAGAGTACATACATAAAGGGAGATCTTGAGTTCCTTGCAAGTAAACACACACCAAAGAGTGCAGGACACCAGAGAGATGGATGGCTGAATTTTATTCTATCTTATTCTCTCCTCTACAATCGTATAACAAAAGATAAGAGTACATACATAAAGGGAAAATACTCTCCTATAATAGCATACAAATGGTCGGTCCATAGTATGAACCCAACTATATGGATTGGAACTATAAATATGCCATAACTCTAGTACTATAAAGTGGTTGTCACATAGCCTGCCATCCACTTGCGGCATATCAACCATAATCTTACCAACCATGCCAATGGCGCAAATGGAGAAGCTATCACCCAAGAGGTCATCAATGGCCACTATAGCACTAATTGAGCTCGATATCTCAACACTCCCTCTTGAGCTCAACTTAACACACTGCACTCCAAGTAAGATCCTAAACCTATGGAGCTTCTCTGTGCCGAATTCCTTCATGAATATGTCAGCCACCTAATCCTCTGTGTTGACATATACCAAATCTACATCACCTTCTAGAACCGTCTCCCTCACAAATTGATAATGCACCTCAATGTGCTTCATTCTAGCATGGTATACTAGGTTACTAGCCAATTGTATGCTACTCATGTTGTCACAATACATGACAACTTCCCTATCCACAAGTATCACCAAGTAGCTTTTGAAACCAAGCTACCTCACAAGCTTCCATAGCAGCACCCCTGTACTATGCCTCTATACTTGACAAGGTAAATGTTGGCTGCTTCTTATTTCTCAGACTCATAGTTGCACTCCCAAACGAGAGCATAAAACCACTAGTAGATCTCCTATGTGAAACACTTCCAACCCAGTTAGCGTCTGTGTATCCATGTAGCTATATCTCTATACTAGCCTCATACAAAAGTCCATAATTAGCTGTGGACGTTATGTACCTGAGAATCCGTCTAACCACATCCAAGTGTGGAATCTGAGGGGCTTGCATAAACTAACTCACAAGTCTAACATCATAGCTCAAGTCTAGCCTAGTAATGGTCATGTAGATCAAGCTACCCACTATATGCCTGTATATATTGGGGTCACAAAATCTCACCTCTATTTGTGGAAAGCTTTGTGTTTTTCTCCAATGGCACTGAAATAGGCTTATAGCATGCCATACCATACAACAAAAGGTGAATACATTCTACATTCTAAATAGTCCCATCATGGAGAAGTGGATTGGGAGATACAAGGATGCAATCAAACGACAAAAGGATGAGAGAAGAGCTTTTAGAAGAGTAAATAGATGCTTGCCATTCTCGCTTGGCTTAGAACATCTCTCCCAAATGTGATCAATATAGAATGGCTAAGGCAATATCGATGGCATGAAAAAATAGAGATATGATCACAAGAGAAGAGCATGAGTATGCATGAGGATGTGACCCTCAAGTAAGTATATTCTCTATCTCTCTCATGCTTCGATTGTTATATACCTTGTTTAATGCACGATACTAAATATCATTCTTTTCTTTAATGTTAGTACAAAATTTATAATGCAATATGGTCAAAGGGAAGGCACTTTCGCATGGAGCATGTTGATTCTAAAAGAAACATATTTCATTGTGGTGTAATGGAAACTTTTGACCAAGTAAGTCGAGCTAGTAAACATGATACCAATGTCCTATAGGAAAATCTTGAGTATTGTGGAACTATTCAAGATATACATAAGGCTGTATGTAGAGTATTTAGTTCATTCATCTTTGATGTCAAATGGTTCAAGTAGAGGTGCACAAGCAACCATGAAGAAACATCCAAATGGGTTTTTTCAAATTGATTCCACCAAGTTTTGTAATGATGAGAAAGATACTTTCATACTACCTCAACAAGTCTATCAATAGGTTAGTAACCCAACTAATCCACTTTTAAATCTTCAAGTAGTATAATGAAAGTGTAACCCCTTTGCTTTGTGATTTTAGATTGTGTTTCACGTTGTCGATCGAATTGATCCAAAGTGGTGGTATGTTATAGAAGTTTCTCCTCATTTAAATGTATCTTTCAAGATCAAGATGTTGAGCCCAAATGTATGGATGAGATGCATGGTAAGTACTACCTCAGATTGACTCATTGGAAGAAGACAATGATGAAATTGAAGAAAACAATTTAGAGGACACCAATCAAGAGCATGAGGAACATTAATCTGAAGAAGATGATGAGTAACCTATCGATTCATGACAATGCTCTATTGGATAATTATAGTGACATGGAACCCCGTCTTTTCATTAAGCTTCCATTAGATATAGAGATTGTTGAAGTAACATAAATGAATCTATTACAAGATGGGATAGATTCATGATCTTAACATTGTTTCTATAATTATTTCCCTTCAAAAGTTTTGAACTATCTTTTTTTTTTCAAACATGGCTTTAAGGGTTCTAATGGATGTTTTTTAAAACTAATTTTCTGTATGTATGTCACATGTATAATCTAATTGCAATCTTCAACAACCTATCATAATTTTATGTATGTATGCCAAATGTACAACCTAATTGCAATCTTTAAGAACTCTCTAAAATTTTAAATCACAGTATAGTATTAAAATTGCAATCTTTAAGAACTCTCTAAAATTTTAAATCACAGTATAGTATTAAAATTTCACTATTATGCTCGCTTTTCAAACAGCAAAATTACAGTATATCAACAAGATTTCACTGCTATAGTCATTGCTCGGCAACGAAATTTCGCTGCCAAGCAACAAAATAGAAGCAAAATTTTTCTACTATTGTCACTGCTGGGTAGCGACAAAATGCCCCGACATCTTGAAGACCTAAATACTGCTAAAACGCTACTAGAAAATGTTGCTATGCCTTGGACATGTTATAGTGAGGGCTATGTGTAAACCTATAGCATTGACTATCAGGAGACATTGAGCTTGGTTGCAAGAATGGCACCGTGAGAGATATCATTGATATACCTATAGGGAAAGGTTGGTATTATTAACATTCTATTTCATACCAATGTAGATTTTTCACTTTATGTAAAAGGATAGATAGAGGGATCATGCTATTAGTCATTTATGTGGATGACTTGATTATCACTCGTTGAGTGATACTGACATTTTGAAAGCAGAAGTTTGAGATCAAGGATTTGGTTGAGCTGTGCTATTTCTTGGACATAGAGATGGTGAGATCACCTCATGGCATTCCTTGGACATGTTATCCAAGTATGGTATAATAGGCTATAAGCCTATTTCATTGCCATTAAAGTAGAACACAAAGCTTTTCACATATATAGGTGAGCTTTTAGAGAAATCCACTATTTACCAGTGCATAGTGGATAGCTTGATCTACATGTGACCATTACTAGGCTAGACTTGAGCTATGTTGTTATACTTATGACCATTACTAGGCCAAACTTGAGCTATGTTATTATACTTGTGATGAGTCAATTTATGCAGGCCCCCACACGAAGCCACACTTAAATGTGGCTATATGGATTCTTAGGTACATAAAATCCACAGTTTGAGTAGTTTTATAGACAAGAGATCTACCAATGGCATTATGTTTTCTTTTGGGAGTGTTGTTATGAGTTGGAGTACCAAGAAATAGCGGATAGTTTCCTTGTCGAGTATAGAGGTAGAGTACATGACCATTGCTATGATGTCTTGTGAGGTAACTTGGTTTCAAAATCTACTTGCGGTGAGTCCATGGATAGGGCTATTATTGTTTATTGTGATAATATGAGTAGCATTAAACTGGCCAATAACCAAGTATACCAAGGTAGGATGAAGCACATTGAGGTGCATTATCACTTTGTGAGAGAGAAGGTTCTAATAGGTGATGTAGATCTAATATATGTCAACACAGAGGAACAAGTGGCTAATATCTTCACAAAGGCACTTGGTAGAAAGAAGCTCCATAGGTTTAGGAGCTTACTTGGGGTGTAGTAAGAGGAATTGGGCTCAAAGGGGAGTGTTAAGATATCGAGCTCAGCTAGTGCTGTGGACATTGATGATCCACCTAGGTGATAGCTTCTGCACTTATGCCATTGGAATGATTGGTTAGATTATAGTTAATATGCCACCAGTGGATGATAGACTATGTGAGAGCCATATTTGAATTAGTAGAGTATGGCGGCATAGTTATAACACCACCTCATATAGTCAGGTTTTTATTATGGACTGACCATTATATGTTATAGTAGGAGATTACTTTCCCTTGTAGTATATACTCTTATATCTTTAGTTTATATATTATAGTAGGAGAGTAATTTACCTTATTGTATGTACTCTTATCTCTTTAGTTTATGGTTTGTAGAGAAGAGAAGAAGATAGCATGAAATTTAGTCATCCATCTCACTCATGTCTTTCTCTCTCTCTTGTGTGTGTGTGTTTTCTTACAAGCAACTCAAGATCTCCCTCTCCCCCTCATTATTTGTATGCGTGCATAGAGCTTATTGCATTTTTATAAGAGAATTTTGCATGCATAGAGAGATTTATCTGTGCGTAGAGTAATATATACATGCATAGATCTCATATGATCCGAGAGTGCCGGGGTGTGTGACAACATTAGAAAAAAGAGTGTTGGGTTTAGACCTTACTATAAGAGAAAGGAAAGCTAGCAAGTGAAGGCCTAACCGAAGAAGAATGATGTCTACAATGAGAAAAAAGAATATAACAAGAAAATTTCTTACACAAATGCAAAGAACTATATTGATTCATAGAGCTCACAAAGAGCCCTATGCACGTAGAGCTCATAGAGAGCTCTATCCATAAGGTAGAGCACTCTATACATGCATAGAGCCATTAAATAGCCCTATGCATGTATAGAGAGCTAATTCCATGAAAAGAGCCATATGCATGCATAGAGCTCATAGAGAGCTCCATCCATAAGGTAGAGCACTATATGCATGCATAGAGCTCATAGAGAGCTTCATCCATAAGGTAGAGCACTATATGCATGCATAGAGCTCATAGATAGCCCTATGCATGTATAGAGAGATAATTCCATGAAAAGAGCCTATGCATGCATAGAGCTTATAGATAGCCCTATGCATGTACAGAGAGTTAATTCCATGCATAGAGCACTCTATGCAAACATGGATATCTCTATCCAAAAGGTATAGCACTATATGGAAACATTTGAGGTCAACCACCTACTACACAAATATATTAATAAAAAGCATAAGAGTGTTTTCTATAGCTCACTCTAAGCTACAAAGAGAGTTCTATATGTAGAGATTTTATACATTGCAATCTCTCTTATATATAAAGGTGCAATATTAAAAAAACAAGAAGGTGCACTACACAAAGAGAGATTGAAGGCATGCGACTGCAAAAGGTAACCATGAAATATTGAGAGAAATTAGTGAGAGATTGGTGCAAGTAGTGATAGTGGTGGCAATGACCATGGCATGGCTATTTTCACACCTATACATGTAGCTATTAGTGTAAATTGCCTTTTGTATAGCCGCATAGATAGCCACATTGACGCAGTAAATTGAATTCTCTCACCAAGCATTGTAGTACCTCTCATTGCATGACCTTATTACCTATATTGCTCTTCCATTATCTCATTCATCTTCTTCCTTCCCTGCTCTTCGATTAGCATAGTTCTCTCAATCACAAGGTACGTGTCTCCTCCCTTCTATATTTTTCAATGAAAATGTTTATATTTTCTATGTTCTTTTAAATTCCTCTTCTCCAATCCCTCTCTCCTACTATTTAATATTCCTTTGTTTGTTTATGTGTGTTCGATGTTGTCGTATTATAAAGACTCTTTAGTGGATGCTCTCTTTACCTAGCTCTTGAGGGTGAGCTACAACACTAAACGTAATTCTTTTATATTATGGTTTTATGGAAGGTAATCTAAGCTATGCATACCTTATGGATAGAGATCTTTTTAAGCTCCATTCATAAGGTAGAGCCCTTATGCAAATGAAATAGCCTCTATATTGCATGCTTATGCATGCATAGAGTGCTCTACAGATGCATAGAGATCAATGCATAAGGTAAGAGTCCTTATGCAAATGTAAAGATCCATGGATAGAGCAGTCTACATATGCATAGAGTGCTCTATCCCTAGATATAGCTCTCTATGCATAGGGCTCGCTGTGAGCTATATGCCTACGTATAGCTCTCTATGAGCTCTATGATATGTACACAAATAAACCCTTGATGTATCTAAAAATATTGTGAACCTATCTTATATAGAGACGATTCCTAGTATGCATGCATGTGCAGTGTTCTGTTACGTCACTGCTAGTGGGAGAACTGAGTAGTTGTTTTATTTTGTTAGATCATTCGAGAAAAGATATACATTGAGACCTAGAGACCCATTATCTAATGTCACACTTTAAAATTAAGATTTGCCATTGCTAATTAAGTTATTCGAGAAGTAATCGAGTTTATGACACAAATGTGGCATGTACATATACATTCCTCACAGAAAGAATGTTTGTTGAAAGCAGACAAAGGGGAGCCGCGTCTAGAGAAGGCGCAGCTCCATCACGATGTTTTTTTTTAACGAATTAGTACACAAATTGCAGAGGACTGTACATGCAAAAGGTCCCTCGAGCCAATAAATGGCAAGGGAAAGCATATGAGGAGGTGGTGGAGGTGGTAATAATACGCTTGAAAAAACAAGGAGAAGCTCCAGGATGAATATATTATCCAATGGAGCCGCGGCGGCGCGGCCCTTCTTTCATGGTTAATATATATGCTAAGGGTACTGGTTTCCTGCAAAAGTTTGGCCGAATTGCCAGTTAGAGTCGGCGGCGTCGTAGCTCACGCAGGATGCGCCGTCGCTTGTCACGACAAGGAAGGAGAGGCTTTGGCCCACCAGGTTGGTGGTGCATTGCCAGTTCTGCCCCCAGTTCCTTGTCATCTTAATCCACCCCGTGTTGGAGCCCTTGATGCGCACTCCCGTCACATCCCCTGCGCCTCCGACGTTCGTAACCAAAACTAGGTTGAAGTAAGGGTTCCCATTCATGGTGAACTCGATCCCCCCACTCTTGTTGCACTTCACCCTGCACTCCAAAAGACAAAAAGTGAACTTGCAGGATTATGGAAGAGGCAATTCATCATTGCCCATTTGTAATTTTTACTTATATTATCATCTTCCTTACGTAATCATCCTTTTTAGCTTATGCAAAGTCAATTGATTAAGCCCATATGATTAACTTCTTTTCGAATTTAATAAATCGATTCCTTCATTATTTTAAGCTGCAAGTGGACATGAAGAACCTTCTGAATTTGACGGGCACAACGCCTGCGATGGCCTCGGCGATCTGGATGAAGGCAGGCTCGGCCATATCGAAGTGAACGCGCGGGGGGTCGCACCACCCGCCGAGGCTGCCGGTGGGGCAGAAGTTGGTGGCCGTGACGATGATGCTGCCACCCGTGCAGCCCGCATTGGCCCCGTAGCACTTGAGCTGGAAGCACGCCCCGCACCTTATACCCCCTTTAAATAGCGGTGCGCTCAGCGCCGTCGTCGCCGTCCCATACCCGGTGTTGTACAAGTTTCCATAGCCACAAGCCCCTCCTGCACGTGCCACCAAAACATGTTTATCCTACGTGCGTCGTCTCTCTCTCTCTCTCTCTCTCTCTCTCATTCATTCTTACCCCCCCCTCCCCTCCCCGGGCGCACAATATCACTCGAACACCCCGTCACTCACACAAAATTTGTTTGTTATTACATATGTGCATGAGAAGTTTCTATTTAGTAACTCTCTCTCTCTCGCGCGCTAGTCACAAGCACCTCCTGCACGTGCCACCTAAACATGATTATCCTACCTGCGTCGTCTCTCTCTCTCTCTCTGATTATCATACACACCACAATATCACTCACACACACCCTAACTCACACAGACACGCAACAAAATTAGTTTGTTATTACATACGTGCCCGAGAAGTTTCTATTAGTAACCCTATCACTCTTCCTCTCTCTCTCTCTCTCACGCTAGCCACGAGCACCTCCTGCACTTGCCACCAAAACATGTTTATCCTACCTGAGTCGTCTCTCTCTGTCTCTCATTCTCATACCCCCGCCCCCCCGTCCCCCCCCAAAAAAACACAATATCACTCACACACCCCTCACTCACACAGACACGCAACAAAAGTTGTTTGATTTTACATACGTGCATGAGAAGTTTCTATTTAGTAACACTATCTCTCTCTCTCTCTACACAATCACTCACTCTAGAACATCACATACGCACATAGGCAACAAAATTTGCTTGTTATTACATACGTGCATGAGAGGTTTCTATGGACTTGCACACTACTGCACGTCTGAAGAGATGAAATTTTGAAGCTAAAGTACTGCCTTCATCGCTCTATGATCAGCTGCTTTGCTTTTTTCACTTAATCCCTGATTAAGAAAGCTAGCTAACAGCAAATGATATCCAATAAACTCCATGCACTTACCCATGGTGCCGGAAGCATCACTACCACCATAGAATGTTGCATGGCCTTTCTTCCACTTGAGAGAGGGGGAGTAGTCTCCAGCACAGTCTCTTACAAGAAGCAGCATTGATAGAAGCAACGTGAAAACAAGTGCTAGGTACTGGTTCATCAGTTGAGCCATGTTTTTTCTCCCCCGTCCGGTTAGAAAGGGGATAAAATTAGCCAGGTAATTAGTGTGTTGGGGGATGTTGATTAAGCCAAGCTTGGAGAGGAGCACAAAAAGCCTTGTAATGGTGGCGACAAATTTTCGCCCAAGAAAGTTATGTATTATAGGAGCTTGTGCTTGTGTAGAACGTGGCTCCAATTGCTTCTCATGACCGGCCCAGCCTCTTTTAACGTGCCCGCACAAAGGATATTCTTTCAAGTGGATTTTCCTCCTATTTCCCCCTTCCTAACGTATAAGCGTATGTCTAGGCCTAGGCCTAAGGTTAATTTTTCAAACCTAGCACATTAGTTAAATATAATATATATCCTAGAAGATTTTGATTAATTTCTCACTTCTGGTTGAGCGTTACAAATATCACCCCAAGACTACTATGCCCTTGGGCAATTTTTCATATCTAAGAAGGGAAAAACCTTTGATATTTTTACTTGCTAGCATCCAAATGAAGATGTCATCAGCATTCGCGCAATAAGGAAATCAAAAAATTACATTAAACCTTTGATAAAGGTTTAGAGAAAGAAAACCTTTCGCGTTGAAATCTTCAAAGTCTTCTAAAGTGCCCATTATCCTTTGCTTCTAGGATCAAAAATTTGGCCTTGCTGCCCGCCTTGGTTGTAGTCTTTTTTGCATACAAAAAGAGCAAGCCTTTGCCAATTAGTCTCCCTTTTCCCACTCAGCTCCTTGGCCACCTTCTCGACGATTACATCGTAACAGAATTGCATGTGCTATTGTGCTAGTTATTGGCGGCGATCCCGCGAAAAAGCCTTGAGCTATTCCTCATTTATTCATCCATCCCCAACTGTATTGATACCTACGTTTCTCAATGGAATCATCACATCAATCCACTGTGTGTTGCGGTCATCGCCCTTTATTAAAGTATTTACCTCAAAAATTCCTTGCATCATGGGTCATTGTTAATTTGCGCGTTTGCAAAACTCTCACCTCTTTTTTTTTTTTCCCAAGATTAAGGTCTAGGCGCATGTTCCTAAAGGCGTATAAGCATGCGAGTACTATGGTGAAATGGATGCAAATTGTACTTTTAAACAAACATCAAAGCCAATGCATGAAATATTTATAAAGAGTTTGGTATGTATTTGAGGGGAACAATGTTCACATAAATCGGTTTTGTAGTGTACTTTTTTCAGCTGAAATTTTAAAATCTCAATTAGAATATAGTATTACCTTTAATTTTAAATGATAAAATCTAACATATTTTAGTTATAAATCCCGAAATTAATATGGTTTTTAGAGATTTTTAGGTCTGAATTTTAGTTAGGTTAATTTTAAGGGTTTAAAAGACATTAAATTAAAAGTTGAAAAAAACATTAAATTAAAGGTTGAAAAGAATATTTTTTTCTAGCACTTGATGGGAATTTGTATTTGAACATTTTTATTAAAGTGCACTCTAAACAAACATTAAAGGCAAAGGGTACTCTAAACAAACATTAAAGGCAATGTCTTGACTTGATGGGTACCTATTGCATTAACTATTTCTAAAGAGTTTTTCTTTTGTATGATTAATGTGAAATTGTGTTTGAACATGTCAAAATGTATGCTAGCTTCTAGAGTTAGGTGTAGCGGAAAGATCAACAATGGGTTACGACATGGTTTGCGTATACATGGCTGGAATGTGAAGCCGTATTCATGGAAGGCCAAGGCTAAGGGCTAAAAAGAGCGAGCTATGCGCATGTTACCTCAAAAATGCACGCGGTGCTTGCATGGGATGTCTAAAACAAACGGTTTAATTTGAATGGAAGGCACATGATGAAAAATTTAGGCGTTGCTTCGCCGCAGGTTTCTTTCTCTTACGTGCTGAATGATGACTCCTCCTACGGCCATGAATATGAATATAATGGCTGGTTTTGACCCCAGATGGGCGGACCGATGCATTATTACAGGCCCACCAACTTTCCTTGCAAACTTGCGGTTTGTCGTGAGTCTCTCTCTCTCTCTCTCAGGCCGTGCCAATCTTCTCCTCCCTTAGCCCTCGCTTGTTTCTTCCATTCCTCCGTGGTCGGCAATTCTGCACATGCTTACCCTTGAGAGAACACCTCCCACCGGAAAAAGGAGGAGCACGAAGCCCCAACAGCGGCTCTCACCTTGACTTTTTAACACTTCGTGTTTGACCAAAGCCACGCCAATTATATCACCTTATTAGAATCTGTTCACTCCATCCACCACGAGGCACGAACCCCACCGACCCCCCTCCGGTTCGGGGATTTAGTTCCCACCACATTGAATGCCACGGACTGGCAATTTGTAAAGTTCGTTCAACATTTTAAAAATTATAAAATTTATATTGGAATTAACAGGCAACGATTGGCTGAGACTTAGAAAAAGCTGTCCAAAACGTGTAACGTGAGGAGTTTTGAAGTAGAAAGCTAAGTGTTAAGAAGGTGGTTGATTTGACCAGTCCTTTAAGATGTTGGTTACATTTGCCATTGGAGGATAACTAAAGTTTTCTATTTACTCTAGGCCACCACCAATGTACGATTGATGTCATCTAATTACTCGGTTATTTTCATGGAAATGCGGCTCTGCCAATGTAGAACAATAACATTTTGAAGTTTTCCTCTTGGAAAGAAAGAAAGAATCATCATCTAGTTCAAGCATTTTAGACAGTTGAATATTTGTTTTTCAAAAAGAAGAGCAAGGGGAGCGATTCCTGCATACAATGTACAAATAATGTAACCAGGGAAGCCACCAGGGAAAGAAGAACTAGGTAAATGGCTTGATGAAGAGGTTTTGCATGATAGAGTGGTCTCGCAAGTTTTTTACTTAGGTAAAGTCTTCTTTAACGTCGTGTTTGTGAAGGCGGAGACGGTCATCTCCAAAATCCTTCTCTTCCTGGGAAGAAACTTGTGTTTTCAATAATATATATCTATATATCAAAAAATAGAATTGAATATTTGCCATAAAAAAGTAAGTCATCCCATACCTCACCCTAACACCTCAATTCAGCATCATTACAAAACCCCTTGTACGCAACACATAAACAAGGGGCTATATATGTTTTATACTACACAAATAGAAGAGGGTAATGGCAAGAAGAAGAAGTATATATTTTCTCAATTATTTTCCTTCTTTACCTTCCTCTCATGACTACACATAAAAAAGAGGAAGAAGAGAAGAAGATGATGATGAAGAAAAAGAAGAAGAAGAAGAAGAATCTAGGTTGCTCCTTTTTCATCAATGTAATAATATGAAGAGAATAACAAGAGAAAGAAGAAAAATATGCTAATTAGCATTGTTTTCTTCTCCTCTTCCTAACCCAAGGAGTGCATGTAGTCACAATTCCTTTAATGTACTACAATGAAGAAATTAGAATTTTGTGGACAAAAATTAAGGAGGAAGAAGAAGTTTAAAGAGAAGCTACACAATTGTCTTGCGATGTACATTTTTACTTCAAGACTAAGCTTTACCATAAAGCTAAACATCCTTATCCTTGCATTATATTCTCTAAGAGAGAAGGTGAGGGGTGGATCTTGTTGATGGGAAAAAGAAGACCTCGCTTCAAGCTTGAGATGAAGAGGCAAAAACTTACGAAAAAACATAAATATAAGTAGACCATGCATGTGTGTGTGTGTGTGTGTGTGTGTGTGCATATGCATGAGAGAGAGAGAGAGAGACAGAAAGAGAGAGAGAGAGAGAGAGAGAGAGAGAGAGAGAGAGAGAGAGAGAGAGAGAGAAATAAAGAAAAAAAAAAGAGAGAAAGAAAGAAAGAAACTTTTATTGGCATCTTTAAAAGACCACTGATCCTGGTAAAACAGAAAAATAAAACACTAGAAAAAGTCTACTAGCTACAAATTGAAGTAGCATCCTTAGGAATACATCATCAAGAATACAATAGCACGATGACGAGATGATGTCCCAAGGTCCAATGAACATCAAGCTAGGGTGGCTGGTGGAGATGTCTCATCATCATTCTCAGGAAGTGTGAAAAGGGCATCAATGTCCAAATCTTATGTGTGGGCATATTTGTATCACAGGAGCATCTCCTGGACTTGGAGCTGACGAGGACGGAGTACCTATATGGCCGAATAGGTCTTGGTTGCCTAGCTTGTTGCATCTAAACCACCCGGTAACACCAGGGAAATGGAGATTCTCTTTGTGTGCATTGTGTGACTTGTCTAAGAGGTGGGGGGTCATGGATGGGTTCCTCTCTCAAAAAGCGGTGTTGGTGAGAGGATTCCTCGCCTCTAGGGAACAAAGCGTGCATGTGCAGTCCACTCTATCAATACCCTCAACTCTCTTAGTTGCCACTCTAAGACTGTGTGAAGAGACTCAGATCTACCCAATACTTATCATCATGGCATGTGGCATATGTTAGAATAGGTACCCATGATTTTGAAAGAAGCCATCAGTTGTGATCCATAGGAAAACCTCTCTGTAAAATTTCATCTTGATCCCAAGGTGCCTGGGTGCATGCCATGTGATATGCACTACAAGGAAAAGCGATCGTAGGCGCGTTTATAGACGTATTTTGACAACGTGGTTAAAAATGTTATGGGCGCGTTTATAAGTGCGTCTACCGATAGGTATCTATAGATGTACAGCTGCATTTTCTGCACAGGCAGCTCTGTGGTTTAAGGTTTTGCTTACTTGTACATAGAACGAATCAAGATCAGCAAAGATATCAATATAAAAATTTAAATTAAAGATAGATATGCACAAAAAGATTTGTGAACACACTTCGAATATTGATTAAAGAAGATGAGAAATTATATTTATATCCAAAAATTTGTCCATACATGATCGTAGCCACATAAGGCTTGAATAAAAAACATAGATACATAAAGAAGATGAATAATTTCATCTTATATCCAAGAAGTTGTCCATACATGATGGTAGCCACATGAGGCTTGAAAAAGAAACATAGTTACATAAACCAAAACTATACATGAAGAAAAACTAGCGAGCGACTACTCAGAGGAGTCATCACTCTTCGAGTCATCTTGTCCACCTTGTGCCTACACAAAGTGAAGATATATATAAATAAAAATAAAAAGTATTACATGCATTGGTGTTCTCCTTGCTCGATTGTATTGTTCGTCAAAGATGATCCCTTCATCGTGAAGGTAGTCCCATGTATCTCCTCTACTATGGCGACGATGGTAGCCAGTATCTGCTGGGGTAGGATCTCTACCCCCACCCACAAAGTCACATTACATCACAAGACAAACATTATAACATGACTCAAATAGAGAGAATACAAAGAAAAGACATGAAGTTGCATTATACATACAAACTCGGCCTCCCATGATGCACGACCTCCAGATTCCAAGTGCAACGATCCATATCGCTCCATTTGTATTCGCTGCACTTCTCTGTGTTGTTGCTCGTTCACTACTCCTTCTAAGAGCTTCTTCTTGGCTTTCTTCCACTCACCCTTATGAGCAATAGATAGCTTACGGTGTCCATTTTGTCCGGCATCTATTCGGACTTTCTCCTCCTTTGCATGTCTCCTTACTAGAGACCTCCTATTCTTAACTATGTCTTTGATTTTGTGTCACGTCCATCTACTGTTAAACCTTTGGTCATGAGGATTAGGATACTTCTTGTGGACAGCTTTAATTCAATCATCCACTAAGCTTTCCCTTTGCTGCTTAAAATGTATAAAGCAATCTTTATAGTGTGCAAAAACTACTTGGCGCAAGTAGTTTACCACCTTCTTCCCGAGAGTCATCAACTATGCCACCCACATCTGTGATATCATAATATGATATATCACCATGATGTGGTGGTGACTTTGAAGAACTCTCCCCACCCCCAAAGCACTGCCCTAGGCATCCTCTATCTCCTCTACCTCCACTCTCAGTGCTAGCGTGAGGTACGATCGCCACTATCTCCACGACTACCCTACCTATACGACGACGACTGCCACTCTCATGAGAGCCATGATGACTGTGAGGTGTCACATCTCCTGAAGGTGGAGGTGTAGGAGATGTTATAGCACTAAGTGGGGCTCATAGATGAACGGTGAATGTAAAGGTAGGTGAAGTGCATGGCAAGGGTAAAGTGCCCGGCAAGGGACTTTGTTGGGCTGTGGGCGGCTGCTAAGTACTCGAGGGTGGGAGTATAGCCAAATCTGCCATCTACCTCCTTAGCAAACTGTCATTGAGACTCGATGGAGAGCCTCAACCTATGGGTCTGTGGGACAAGAGGAGGAGGACCCATGCCACATCTATACAAACAAAGAGAATATTAAAAAAGCCTTATGCAAGCACTATGTTTAAAGTACTATGTATAAGTTTAAAACACTATGCATTATGTTTAAAGCACTATGCGTTATGCAAGCCATTACGCAAGCATTGCATAAAGCATTATGCATTAGGCCTTATAGATAAAGCATGCATGAGGCCTTATGCCTAAAGCTATGCATGAGGCCTTAAGCATAAAGCTTATGCATAAAGCACTATGCATAAGGCCTTAACTCGGCCTTAAGCATGAGGCCTTAAGCATAAAACTATGCATGAGACCTATGCATAAGGCTTATGCATAAAGCACTATACACAAGGCTTTAAGCATAAAGCTATGCATGAGGCCTTATGTATAAAGAACTATGCATAAGGCCTTAAACATGAGGCCTCAAGCATAAAACTATGCATGAGGCCTTATGCATAAAGCTATGCATGAGGCCTTAAGCATAAAACTATGCATGAGGCCTTATGTATAAAGCTTATGCATGAGGCCTTATGCATAAAGCATGCATGAGCATTATTCATAAAGCATTATGCATAAAGCTTATGCGCAAACGTACAAAACAAATCCCCAACATCCAAGGGTGCAATAATAATAGAGGAAAGAGAGGAAAGATATGAAAGCACTTACCTTTTTTTCGTGATGTTGAAAGAGAGGATTAGAGGACCTTTAAAACCAACAAAAGGGTGAGGAAAATATTAGTAATGCATACATACAAAAGCTTATGCAAGCTATGCCGCTATGCAAGCCTTATGCAAACTACGCCGCTATACAAGCCTTATGCAAGCTATGCTAAAGCTTATGCATAAAGCATGGAAAGGCCTTATGCATAATAAAGCTTTAAGCATAATGTTTTATGCATGAGGCCTTATGCATAAAGCTTATGCATAAAGCATTATGCATAAGGCACTATGCATAAGGCCTTAAGCATAAAACTATGCATGAGGCCTTATGCATGAGGCTTATGCATAAAGCTTATGCGCAAACCTACAAAATAAATCCCCACCAGCACCCAAGGGTGCAATAATAATAGAGGAAAGAGAGAGAAAAGCTATAGCCATAATTATAAACATAATTATGATTATTTATCTTACTTAACCTAGAATAACCATTCCTCATTTTTAAAATTGTTAGTATAATCCCCTCTCAATTCAGAATGAGTTCATGTGATTTTTCCTACTCATAATCAATCTAAAAAGACTTAATCATCATTTTTACTAAATTAAAATCATGAAAATATCATTTCTCATTCTCTAGTTCATCAAGCCTAGAGTTTAGATTGAAACAAGAGATCATCATTGAAAATCAATCTAAAAAGACTTAATCATCATTTTTACTAAATTAAAATCATGAAAATATCAATTCTCATTCTCTAGCTCATCAAGCCTAGAGTTTAGATTGAAAAAAGAGATCATCATTGAAAATCATCCTCTTACTAAGGATCTAGCCCAAAGACACTCACCTTGACTTGATCTTCTACATGGCCAAAGGCTTCGCAAATCTAATTAAACATCTTCAGGTGTGGGATGGGATCTTCAGTCCCATCAAACTTAGTTATAAATCTCAAGATGTTAGTAGGTTTGTTTTGCCAATCTTGGTGCAGGTGAAAGTTGTACTGGTGCTGGGACATTGGGATGCTCGCAGCAGCCACCCCTCTCCCCATTTCCATCTCTAATCTCAACATTTTTGGTGTCATCCCTACCATGGCTGGAGTGGGTGTAGTTTGAGGAAAGGTTGGTGGAGAAGCAGGGCTAGGAGAATAATATACCATTGGAGGCCCTTATCTGATAGGTGGGTTAGCATGTGGGTTAGCATGTACCCCTTGTGGTCCCACGTGTGGTACCCACCGTAGACTCCTTGTGGTGCTAATATACAGGCGGACCGGGTTGATGTGAAGGGCCTAGGTAGACCCTTTCCCTTTGGTGAGATGTTTCTGGTCCTTGATATGATAGACCTAGCCCTAGGTTTTGTATAGGTCTTTGGGCCTTATAAGGATCAGCTACACCTAAAATAGGCACGACTAGTGGTTCAGTTTGGGTCTATTGGCTTTCACTTTGCCCTTGCTTTTGCTCTAGGATCTAAAGACAAAGTGGGCTCGCTTTCTTGTGGTTGGTCCATATTGCGGTTCCTCCAACTGTGTATTTCCCAGGATAAAATTGTTGAGCCTCGAAGTAAAACTTCTCTGCGAATGTATGGGAGAGGTAGGAGCTTGCTCTTGGACAGATGGGGTCTATCCATGCACTGAAGTTCAGGCTCTCATGTCTCGAGGTCAGGAGTTCCTTGTCTTGTTCTGGGGTGGTCTTCGCTTTCACTTGTGCTATCAAAGACAAGCACCGTTTGACTCCACGCCGTATTGACCGATGGGTCCAACCTTATAAGCAAGGGAGCTTCAACAGAGTTTACTTTGTCGAAAGAGGGTTATTTTGCATCAATATACCTGATCGTAGGTGTATGGAAATGTGGAACTGTTGTGCCAAACCAATATATGAAAAGGTTTTTTTTTTAGGAAATGATACGGCCGTACGCTTTGAAGGGAATGGGTGTACACTTTCAAAATGAGAAGGGAACACATATACGCTTCTTAGGGAAAGATGGTACGGACACTCACTTTCAGAAGAGCACGGGTGTGCGCTTTTGAAATGAAGGAAGGAATGGGCGTTCGCTCAAGAATGGAAAGGAACAAGTTTTCCAAGTTGGGTTAAGAATGGAACGGGCGTGGCGAAGATTCCACGTACGTTCACTTCCAAAGGCTGAATGGAACAGGCGTTTGCTCCCATAAGAAGAACAGAGGGAATGTCACGAGCGTGGCACGTTCGGAATAGTCGTGGAACTATCAAATTTGAAAATTTTTAAGATTTGTCTGGGAATTTAAGGTTATAGGTCTGACAACCTCCCATAATATTCTCTGACAATTCAATTACACCCACTTGATTGAATGCAATTAAATTCTCAATTTAATGCAAATATTCTAATTATCAATGCAACTACCACATTCAAGCAAAAAATCTTACTAGATTTAGTCAGCAAAGGCAAGGAATGGGCATGGTAGATGTGCCACCGCCGTGGCCTATCAAGTGAATGGCCGTTCACTTCTCAGAGCAGCCAACAAAGTGCATTTTTGCCTAGTTTTTTTCTCAAATTCTTGCTGATTCAGTTATTTTTCCACTAATTTTCTATGTTTTTGATTCAATAGAGAGCTAGAACTAATCTCTATCTATCTATTGGTGCATACAATGCATAATTAAAACTTACTAATTAAGATTAATTTATAGATTAAACTAAGATGCAAACTTGAAGAAAAAAGGAATAGAAAATCAAGGTTTTGCATGAATGTTAAGGGCAATGTGAGAGCACTTGCTATGCTCGGTGAAGATTTAAACACTATAATGCTCGATTAACCTTCAATGCTCCCAATATAATCACCATCAAAAACCCAAAAAAAAAATCAAACAACCAACCGGTGGATTTGCACTCCAATCAAGCTAATCAAAGACACTAGCAATGTGAGATCCCCGCCCTCTCTGCGCAACGAACTCTGGAGTTCTAGCAACGGAAGTAGCAACCTCACGTGCACGGTAGAGCTTCCCACTCAGGGCCTCGCCCCACAAATGTCTGGGCAAGGGACTAGTCGGGCGGCTCTTCCAAAATCGAACCTGAAAAAAAATTTCCTCACCCAAAAAGCATAGGCGATTCCTCTAGGAAAAATCTTCTAACGTAGTCAAGAGCCTTAACTATCCTTTATATTCCGACCGAACCCTGGGGTCACATGGCCAGTTCAAGGAGGAACTTGCACTTGGTTCATAAAGACCAACGCTTTTTTTCCCATCAAAAGAGGCACAGCCGTTGATTCTTTTCGATAGAACAAGAATTATCCAGCGGCTTACTTCAACTATAGTAACTTGAACAGAATTGAATTTTACTATAGGAATCCATCGATCCAGCCTATCCCATGGGTTGGCCAACCGCCCAACCACTGTATTGATAGGATCCATTATAAAACTTTGGTTAGGTTTTGTCCCGAGTACCAGGAAAAAGAGTTCCTAGGTCCCCTAGCTGGCACTCATGCAAAATTTAAATAGACACACCACTTACGCACCTGATATCAAATTACCTTTTCTTAATTCAACTATTTCCAAAACAGCATTGCAATAAAACCATAGTGTTTCCATCATAATCCTCAGTATTCCATTTCCAACATCTAATTCCAAATTTTCCACTTTCCAACCATAAAATCCAAATTCTAGTCATTCCTTCCTCAGTGTACCTATGGCATCATCGGCACCCAGAATGCTCACTACCTGGTCAGCCCCTCTAGGCTCACCTACTACTTCACTAAGGGGCCTTTTTGATAGTTCCTAGCCCATAGTCTCCCCATAGTACCCATGAATATAATCAAGTATTCCATTCATTCCTTCCTCAGCATACGTATCGCACCATTGGCAACCAGAATGCTTACCACCTGGTCACTCAAGGGCCTTTTCAATAGTTCCTAGCCCATAGTACCTAGGAGTATAATCTTATAAAATCCATATGGACTCTCTGTTGAAGGTCAGCTAGATCAACCAACAAGATCCATTTAAAGAGCCATGAACTCATCCGTTTGAAGACCAGCAAGGCCAATCAATCAGATCCATGCCCGTGTTCAAAAAACAACTCCAACTCATTTTGTTCCTCAATGCATGCATGGGTATCCTAGGCAACCCAGAGCTTGAGCACCGTATGGTCAGCACCCTTTAGGCTCCTTCGTAGGTGACCTAGCACTTCACTCATAGGCCACGTCCTTGGCCCCTCATCCACCGTAATCGGAAGCTCACCATTTAACCGAACTGAGGCTAGTCAAGACCTCGACCGATCTTGCCATGCGAGATGTCCTTCTTTGACTCTCCATCAGCTTTTGCAACATTTTCCACTTAGGTCCCTACAACCTTACTCCATAAGATAGTCAAAATGCTTCCCATAGCATTCTTAACGTAAAACAATCTTTAAAAAACAGGTTTCACATACAAATTCAGTTTTCAAACTAAATTCCCATCTTTCCACATCATTCCTCATCATTTCTCATCATTTCACATCAATTCACATCACATCATTCCACATCAATTCACATCATTCCACATTCATTCACAGCATCCTACATCATTTCCACATTCATTCACATCATTTCCACACTCATTCGCATCATCCCACATCATTTCCACATTCATTCACATCATCCCACATCATTTTCACACTCATTCGCATCATCCCACATCATTTCCACATTCATTCACATCAACCACATAAATCCACATCAATCCACATGACATCCACGTCAATACACATTGCTTCGCACATCAATCCACATCAATCTCATCAATCCACACATCCCACACATCACTTCTCATCACTCCATATCATCCCACACATCACTTCTCATCACTCCACATCATTCCACACATCCCACACATCACTTCTTATCACTCCACATCATTCCACACATCAATCCACATCAACCATATCAATCCACACATTCCACATCACCCACATCATTCCACACATCACCCGCATCATTCCATATCCTTCTACACATCACCCGCATCATTCCACACATCACCCACATCATTCCACACATCAATCCAATTTTCACAAATAAGATGGTCTCTTTTCGCTTTGAGCGAATCAGGTTTGATTATCAACTTTCCTTGATCTAGTTATCAAATTTTTTTGTTCCACAATCAACCAGGTTAAAAGTACAGTTATTCTACTTTTTTTACTGACAAAACTTTCTAAGTCTCGGCAAATTACTTAGCTCAGTTAAAGGTAACTTTTTCTCGACTCAATTCAATTAAGTCTAAATTTCCATTCACTTTTGGATCCTCGATCCTTTCGAGAATTCCATATTCCTTTCCCAAGGAATATAGGAATAAGTCGGTCACAATTATTTATGTTCATCCAACTACGCATGTTTCTGGTCTTTTTCTGGGAAATCCTTTTCCCGTTCAGAATGTACCCAAGATTCTATTTTTCGAGAATATCCTAAACTTAAATATGTTCGTGATTCCTCTTTCTGATTAAAAATTATCCATGTTTTCTCGATGCATTCCTATGAATATTTTCACATTCTTATCTCAATTTTTCCAATTCTTCTTTTTGAATAAAAGATTTATACATACGACCTCATGGGATTTACAAAATCAATTTACACTAGCAAATAATTAATCTAAGATGAGAATACAAAGGAATAGGGGTCTATTTATAAGTGAGGGAGGCCACCAATCAAGTCCAACTGGATCTAGAGGCTTCCAGCTTCAGTTTGATCTAATTTGGACAAGTTTTGGATTAGTTAGGCCCACTTTTATGGTCTAGTTTGAAAGAGGTGAGAGGAGAGATGAAATATCTCATTTTTTTGATTAAAAATTTGGGGTAATGATGGAGATTCTAGGAACCTCCTTCATGAGCTCCACTCACCCTCTTGAGGTGTCAAAATTCCCATTTTTTTACTACTAAGTTCCAGTACTAGTCAACTCTTCATCTTATGTGAGAATTTACTCATTTTTGGGGGATTTTCTTTTATTCTTACATTTTTCTTATTCAAACACTTGGATTAATCCTATAGGCCCATTAGAACACTCTTTGGACCTTAATCCATAATTTTCAGAAAATAGGTTCCCTTAGGCTAAGGTGTCTAGTGCACATTTCAATTAATTACTAATGCACATTGGAAAACTCTTTTTAAACTTCTGTTTTAGGGAATCTCTTCCTATTGACTGGAAGAAAATATTTATCCAAAAATATTTCAAAACTGTATTATCTCTCTCTAGAATATTTTCTCTCTCTAGACCAAAAACAAGGGAAAACAAGATCTTTTTCCTGAGGGGGGATGATTACAAGAGATTGAAGGGGAGGTTACATCTTTACATCATCAAAAGCTGGAGAGAGGAATCTTACATCCTACCCCACTTAAAAAACGCGAGATGTCCTCATCTCGGCTAGAGGACAATCTCAGAATAAATCATCTTCTTTCTGCGAGTTTGGTTATTAAGGCAGCCTTTAGCTTAACAAAAACACTTTGACATTAAGCAATCCACTGAAATGGAACATTCTTCTTGAGAAGGTCGGTCAAAGGAGATGCTATCTGAGCATATCTAGGTATAAAGATTCGATACCACCCAGTTAATGCTAAGAATTCTCTGACTTCTTTCACTGTCTTGGGCTCTGGCCAAGACGACTGCTTGGATTTTAGCAGTGTGAAGAGAATTTCCATCCTTAGGTATTATGAATCCCAAACCAACATAATCTATTGAGAATGTATATTTACTCTTCTTTGGAAAGAGTTTACACAGATGAGCTTCATGATTTGCTGCATTTTTAAAGTATATTAGAAAGTCATTGAAGACGACAAGAACAAAATCATCCAATTATTCTCTAAGAATATCTTGCATGAAAGCTACCCTTGGGATATCTTGATCCATGATCATGTTAATTACAAAAATTCTTTGTCAAGTCCCTTTTTTCAACTTAACTAAGACACTCAATAATCTCAGGTGAAAAGACCACTTTATTTAGAATTTGAATCCAAAAAGGAATTAAACTTTAGATCCAACTGATTCTGGGGTTCCTTAAAGTTTGGTCAACCCTCTCAGAATCCTAGGATAAAGATCCCTTCTATAAGAAGAAACATACATACCTCATTATCAGAAAATAGATCATTCATATCCCTAACACAATAATGGTCCATCACACCAATAATTCCAATTAACATCTGGACATTCCCCACAGGAATTTCAATTATACAGGTTCTCAATTTGTTATTCCACAATTGGGTCCATTGGGCCAAAAGGTCAAATCTATCACAGCAGCATGATCCACTAATCCCATAGTGATCTACTGAAAGTCTTGATCATCTTCTAAGCTACTGACATCATCACTAGAATTCTCTCCATTCATCGTTATCATAACTTAGTCAACTTATCTACTTTCAACTAGAATTCAAAAATCATCATCCTCCAATCAGAATCCAAATCAATTCATCAGAATTCAAAAATCATCATCCTTCAATCAGAATCCAAAAATCATCATCCTTCAATCAGAATCCAAATCAATTCATCAATTTTCAACCAAAACTTTAAAATCATATCAACCAGCATTCGAAATCATCATCTAGGAGTATTTTTCCTCATAACTTCAAGGTCTTAGATTCTCTCATATATATTATCAGTATAGAGCTGCAGTTATACCCATCGTATATACGGGTATTCACGGTTGTTATAAGACAAATACCATCATATCTAGGTCTCAATCAAGTCCGAGATTCCACACAGTTGTAGTACTTCTATCTAAAAAACCAATTTTCAATTTATGAATTTCCATTATGAATATGAATTTGTATGAATTTCAACACACAATTACAATCTTTCATTGGTAACTCATAAATTTTTGACATTTCTTGCTTCTTGGTTTATCAGCTTCAACCAAATTGCTCTGATACCAGCTGTGAGATCCCTACCCTCTTTGTGCAACAACGAACTCTAGAGTGCTGGCACAGTGGAAATAGCAACCGCATGCGCAAGGCAGAGCTTCCCACTCGGGGCCTCACCCACGAATGTCCGATCAAGGGACTAGTCGGGAGGCTCTTCCAAAACCAAACTCGGAAAAAACTTTCCTCACCCAGAAAGCATAGGTGATTCCTCCAGGAAAGAGCATGCTACTTAACTTGCACAATTTCTTGAATGGAAAATCCTAATTGTCACCTTAAGCAATGAGTGTTGGAATGTACCTGATGGGGAATCACCTTAAAAAATGCGTCGAGCAAGTCGAGAAGTAGATCAAAACTCTGAACATGAAAGCCACCGATGTAGCATATGTAGCCCAACATGAGAGAACCCTCAGGAAGGGTGCATAAGCAAGGGTAGAGGAGATAGAAGCGAGGGTAGAGGAGGCACGAGAGCAAGCTGAGGCCGTTGAAACATTGGCAGAGATAGAAAAACAGAAAAGAGAAGAAACAGGGAAGCACACCAAGGAGTTGAATCAGCAACTTTGAGATATTCAAAATGGATGGGGACGATGCAAAGGAAGAGCTAGAAAGGACGAAGCAGACACTTGCAAATCAAATAGCCAAAAAGGAGCTCCTCTACAAACGACTCTGTAGCATGCAGAATGCATTGAACATTGAGAAAGATGATATGATAGAGAAACTGAGAAAGGAGAAAGCAAAAACTAGGCTACTGATGCAAGAACTGCAAAATAATTTCAATGCCAGGAAGGATGCAGATGAGGCAACGAGCAGCCACAGTGAATGACACAATGAGACTGCCCAATATTGGCGAGACAGGTTCGATTCCTTGCAATTGACCTACAATGCGGCTGCCGATGAGCTTGCCTTTTCTCTTCAGAGTTTTGAGAAGCAATCTCTGACCTTGATTGAAACCCTACATAGAAATGATGTCTTGGAACGGGCCTACGAGCGCCATAGTGCGCGTGGTGGTTCTAGTAGGGCCGAGGGTAGTGAAAAGAGGAGGTCAGGCCTTAAAAGAAAAGGGTTCCGCAGTGATAAACAAGGGGATCGGGACGGACCAGGAAGGACATGGTGGTCATTGGTCTAAAAAACCGTGACCATCCAAGAAGAAAAGAGACAGCGAAATCCAAAAGAAAGAGAAGTATATTAAAGTGCGAAAGGAAAATCGCTGCTTTAATTGCAATGAAGTAGGGCACACGAAGGCTGAATGTCCAAAGCCTAAAGCCAGCACGAGTGGCAACAACGAAAAGATGGTAAATCTTCTAGGCAGTTGCATATAGTGCAGAGACTCCCTCTCACTTCCGCAGAGTTCAGAGAGGTGACAGTGTGTCATTGTGATGAGCATCATGCTTGTTCAGTGACACCAGTGATGTGGCAGCCTACTGTAGGTCCACATGACATGGTGCGCATGTACGGCACCATAGGTGGCCGTAGAGTCACAGTTTTTATTGATGATAGAGCTAGCCACAACTTCTTAACTACTCGTTAGTCAAGAAGTTGGGGTTGACTGAGACCCGGAGTGATCATGAGTATACTGTTGGCCTAGCCAACGGATATGACAAAACGGTATGGACTACCGTAGTATTGGGGGTCCCATTATCTATAAAGGACTACGAGGCTCCGCTTGACTTTCAGGTCATGCACTTAGCCAGAGCAGACGTATATCTAGGCAGGGAGTGGCTATATGGCTTGGGCCCGAGTCTAGCTTGGAATTACTTACATAATATGCTATGTTTTGAGCACGGAGGTAGAGTCATTACCTTGTAGGGCGACCGTACTGTCCCTGCCACACCACTTATTTCCTCCATGGAGCTGTGTACAGCGGTCCAGAGACCAGATAGCAGAGGTATATGCTTGTTACCCTCTTTTGAATTCTATTTCCGTAGATGAAATGATAAATGATGTTTGCGTAGACAAACAAGGAAAACAAGATAGCCTTGGAGAAGACCCATTGTTTGAAAACCCTGTTTGGCATGCATGTGATTCAAACAAGAAAAAATCCAAGGTGAATGAGACATTAAAGAAAAAGTACGTAGATACTTTAATGAATTTATTAGAGGAATTTCAGGATGTTTTTCCTGATGATTTGCCAGATGGTTTACCACCATCTAGAGAAGTAGACCATGGCATCGAAGTTATGCCAACATCAAAACCTATAAGCAAACCTGCTTATAGGTTAAGCCACTCCGAGGCACAGGAGGTGGAAAAACAATTAACGGAATATTTGAACAAAGGCTTCATTCGTCCTAGTTCAAGTCCGTGGGCATCGCCTATTCTTCTGGTAAAGAAGAAAGACGGATCTATGCGGATGTGCATAGACTATAGGGCTCTTAATCAGATAACGATTAAGAACAAGTATCCGATGCCATGCATGGATAAGCTGTTTGATCAACTCTATGGATCAAGATACTTCACAAAAATAGACCTGAGATCTGGGTATCATCAGGTTAAAATAAAAGCAGAAGATGTTGCGAAGACAGCATTTAGGACCCGTTTCGGGCATGTTGAGTTTTTGGTTATGCCATTTGGGCTAACCAATGCTCCAGCGATGTTTATGACACTGATGGACAGCATTTTACGTCCATATCTTGGAAAATTCGTAGTAGTTTTCCTAGATGATATTCTTGTGTACAGTAAGACACAGAAAGAACACATAGAGCAAATGTGAATTTTTTGAAACAGAAATTCACTACCTTGGCCATATTATATCCGCCGATGGTACGCGGATGGAGCCAAAAAAAAGTACAGCCAGCACCGAAGAATCTCGAGGAACTACAGATTTTTCTTGGCATGTCGGGGTTCTACCGATAGTATGTGAAGGACTACGCGAAGATCGCAGTCCCGTTGACTGACCAGTTATGGTCAAAAACTAAAAACATTAGTTGGGGGGACGCCCAACAGAAAAGCTTTGATAAGCTCAAGGTGACCGTAGCAGCTACACCTGTTTTGACTATTGTCGATCCAAATGAGCCGTTTGTTTTGGAAACAGACGCTAGTAATGAGGCCATTGGGGCCGTACTTATGCAAAGGGGATGCCCAATTGCATTTGAGAGTAAAAAGTTAGATCGTGCGTAGCGTAACTACTCGGCTTACGAGCGAGAGTTACTAGTGATAGTTCATGCACTGAAAAAGTGGAGACACTATTTATATGATGCTACTTTTGAGGTCCGGACGGACCATGAAAGTCTGAAATGGCTTTCAAGTCAAAATGAACTGAAGGGTAGAAAAGCTCGGTGGGCGGAGATTCTACAGGAGTTTGACCTTCAGATACGTTACCAGAAAGGTAAGTATAACGTAGTGGCAGATGCACTTAGTCGCATGCCACAGATTAATAAACTTAGTTTCACAGTCTTCAAGAATGATTTCTTGGAGTCACTACGTGGTTTATGTGAGCTTGATCCATCTTTTACAGAGATCTGGCGCGTTGTACGCGTACGCACTTCTTCATAGACGCGACCACCTCCCTCGTTAGCACGTATTGCTAGTCCGGAGAGACTGGCCGAAGGTGCAACGGGAAAAGAAGCGAGAGTTAGTCCGGAGAGACTAGCCGTGTCTTCTGGGTATAATTTAGAGCCGGAGAGCTCTGACGTAGGCCCTTCATCACCTTTGACTGCCATGGCTTCAAAGGGGAGTGATAAACTTCGTCGAGGGGAGAAATATGCTAATTACTCCATTGACGACGGGTACTTACTCTACAAGGGTAGAATATGTGTACCAACTATTGGTGACTTTTGGGCCCAAATTCTTAAAGAAAGTGATGATAGTCCAAGTGCGGGTCATCCTGGGATTCAGAAGACCTATGCACTAGTAAAAAGACAGTTTTATTGGCCTAGTTTGTTTAAGGACGTCCAGACTTATGTGCTGAAATGCAGTAAGTGCCACGTCAATAAACATGAACGTCTTAAGGTTGGAGGACTACTCCATCCGCTGGAGATTCCTCAAGGGAAATGGGAAAGCATTTCCATGGATTTCATTACCGGTTTACCCAAGACGAGTCGAGGGAATGACTCGGTGTGGGTGGTAGTGGACAGGTTAACTAAAATGGCAAAGTTTATTGCCACGAAGAAAACTGTTAAAACGCCAGAGTTGGCAAAACTCTTTATTGAACATCTCTACAAACTATATGGCCTGCCCGCAGATATAGTGTCGGATAGAGATAGAAAGTTCAACAGTCATTTTTGGAGGGAAGCCTTCAAAAAGTTGGATACTACTGTGAGTATGAGTACGGAAGATCATCCGGAATCTGATGGTCAAACTGAAAGAGTTAACCAAATTCTAGAGGATATGTTGCGTTCTTATGTTAGTAAGAAGCAATCTAATTGGGAAGAGTACTTGCCCTTATTGGAGTTTGCCTATAACAGCTCCAAACACTCAGCGACTGGATTTACACCATTCATGTTAATGTATGGATTCCAGCCGAGATCTCCGATGGCTATAGGCCTAGAAAAGGAGAAGATTCAATCTGTCAAGGATTTCCTAGAAGATATGAATGATATGCTCAGAACCGCACGTGAGAGCATTCGTAGCGCTCAGGATCGCGCTAAAACTTATGCGGATAAAGGACGTAGAAAGGTGACCTTTGCCAAAGGTGACTTTGTATTCCTCAAGGTTCCTGCGCAGTCAGAAACCATGAAAACGGGAAAGTGTAATAAACTTTCTCCCAGATATTGTGGTCCTTTTAAAATCCTTAAGAAGATTGGGGACGTAGCATATAAACTTAAGTTACCGGAGAGTTCTCAAGTCCATCCTGTCTTCCATGTCAGTAAACTGAAGAAATCAGTTCACGGGTTAGAGAACGCAGTTTCTCCAGATATTTTGGTGGACTTGATAGAGCCACCAAAGATACCACATGAACCTGAAAAGATTCTACAGTATCGTGACAGACAAACCCGACATAAAGTGTACCAGGAGGTACTTGTTAAATGGACAGATAGGGATGAGGAGGTAGCTACCTGGGAACGCCGTAGTGCAATTTCCAAAAGGTTTTCCCAGTTTATTTTCGAGGACGAAAACTCTTCTTAAGAGGGGGGTAATGTCACATAGGCTGTAACGCCTGTGACCGACGGCAGACCGGATGGCCATGTCCGGGGTTCATCCGTGGGAGAGGACGCCCATGCGAAGTCATGGGTGGCCAGGCTAGTGTGGACGGCAGGCCACACACTATATAGCCTAGGGGATGAGGGGCAATCCTCATTCTTCCTCTATGGTTGGGTGGTGAGCCAGAGGCCGTCCCCTCCTGTGGTAATGCCCGTAGTGGCGTTACAGGTATCTAACAAGGGAAGTAAGAGGGAACAAATGATTAGCACTAATCACTCCCAAACCCTAACCCTAAGCATACTACACATGCTAGATTAGAGTTGCAAGAGAGAGGGAGAGAGAGAACACTCCACTTCTATTGCACAAATGGGAGAATGAGTTACAAACAAGAAGAAGTAGCTTTTATAGTTCCAAGCCTTTTCCCACTAGGCGCCGCCCGAGAGTACGTGACCCGGGGTGCCCAAACATAGTTACAAGGTTTTTCTCTATGGTTTGTCCAACTGACCAAGATCCTCTTGTCTGTCCTTTGAAGCTCTATACTTGGGAGCGTATTTAGGGTGTTTCCCTCATCAAATGACATGATTTACAATATAGCACGGGTGCCCATTACATAAGTGTTGTGAGGTCCCTGCCCCCTCTGCGGTGCCCATGCTGGCAATGGAAGATGCGTCGGCCTCCTGTGCAAGGCGGGAATCCACACTCGGGGCCTCGCCCACCACGGATGTCAGGGACGAGAGGCTAGCCTGGGCGGTCCTTCCGAGACCGGCGGGCCCGAAAGACTCTCCTCGCCGAAAGGCATGGGCGATTTCGTCACCAAGGGAAAAATCTTCTAACGGGTAATTACTCTAATGAGTTAAAGTCTTAACTAGTGAAACTGATGTGACCGAACTTGAAGTCACATAGTCAGATCAAGAAGAGAGTTGCACTTGGTCCATGGAATCACCACTTTTATCCTGATTTTTACGAGGCACAACCGCCGCTTATCCCCTCCCACAGAACAAGGTCTTCTCAGGATTAAAACTAATAAACGTAACTAACCGTATCTAGTTGTTTCTCAGGAATCCTCCGATTCAACCTAACCCCATCTAGCCCATGGGTTAGCCAACCACTTGCCGACCACTATATTGGTGGGATTCCTTTATAAATATTTGGTTGTGTTTTTGCCCGGGTACCGAGGAAAAGAGTTCCCAAGCCCCCTAGCCGGTGATTCATGCAAAAATTAAGGTAGGCATACCACGTACATACCCAATATGAAATTACCATTTATAACAGATTTGACTGGCTTTAAAACAATCCTTCAATAGAAATCATAATATTTCTCATCATCATTTTCCAAAATTTTAAGTCCATTATATTACAATAATATCCTCTGGACTCTCCGTTGAAGACCAATTGGCCAACCACAACGAGATCCAGTATCAAAATTTGGTTCCCAAAAATCTTTCCTTTTAGTCCATCTGAAATCTTCCTCGACGTACGCATGGGTGTCCTAGCAACCGCGAGCCCGTGCATCGCCTGGTCAGAACCCTCTAGGATCCTCCTTAGGTATCCTAGCACTTCATCAGGGACTGCTTCGTCGGTCCTCGCCCATCGAACCGCACACCATTTTAACTGTACCGAGGCTGGTCAAGACCTCGGCAGGCTTTACCGCAAACGACGTCCCTTGACGACTCCTGCCAGCTGTTCCAACGAACCTACTCTAAGAAAAACGTAAGCCAAATGCTTCCTCTCCAGCATTCTGGTGTAAAACAGTCCTTTGAATTTTAAAAAAAAAACAGAGGTTCCAATGCAAGTAAAATTGCAGTTTGAGATTGGCTCCAAAAACCCTTTTTCCATAATTCCTAATTTCATAATGAGGATCCTTGATCTCTGATCAGGGTAATCTACCCATCATTCAGTCTGATTGTCCAAATAGATTCTTGGTGAGTTCGGTCAGGAAAAACTTGTTTAGTTCCGGTAGTCTATTCTTTGTAATTAGAACTGGAATTGGTCACGAAGTTTTTACTTGATTTAGATCAAGAGACGGACAAGTAGCTATACTGTCTGTCCCTCTCGTAGTCTAACCAATTCATTCGGTTTAGTTCTACAAGGATTTTCTTCAGATAAACATCTAGTTTTGGGTAAATATCCATTTAGTGATTTTACCAATTAAAATATCCAAAGATATTCCTTCTATCACATAATTTCTCAACCTTAATTCATTAGGTAGAATTATGGTGGAATTTCATCTTTTGACACTAAAATTTAATTCAAATTCATCTTTTCTTAATTATCATAAAAATTCTAAATATCATACCTTTTTAAAAAAATTAAACTTGAAATCCCTCTTTTTCTCATTTTATTGAGTGCAATCCAATTATCATGGGAATTTCTCTTTTACCGCATAAATTAAATCTACTTGAAATTCTTCTTAAAAATTACATAAAAATATCCATTAATTCCATTAAGCTAAAAATTCCACTTTTCTCATTTAAATATTTGAATTCAAGTATGGTGGGAATTCCTCTTTCATCATTTAAACTTATCTATGCAAAAAGATAAATTTAACTAAATTTTCTCTTAAAATTTAAATAAAAATATCCATTAATTTCTTTACACTAGGAATTACACTTTCCTCATTTAAATATTTGAATTCCCATATGGTGGGAATTTATCTTTCAACTTATCTATGCAAAAAGATAAATTAACTAAAATTTCTCTTAAAATTTAGATAAAAATCTCCATTAATTCCTTTACACTAGAAATTACACTTTTCTTATTTAAATATTTGAATTCCAATATGGTGGGAATTCCTCTTTCATCATTTAAACTTATCTATGCAAAAAGATAAATTTAACTAAAATCCTTCTTTAATTTTTAAATAAAATATACATTATTTTAGCATCCCAATTTTTCTCTTACTTCATTGGAATACATGGATTTCCATTGTCATGGGGATTACTCTTTTAACATAAAAATGAATTACTAGAAACTCCTCTTTTTTCTAATTAACTATTTATGCATAAACATAAAAATCAAATTTTCCATGATTATAATGAGAATGATTCAATTAATCTAGGATGATTAATCCTAGAATATGGTAGGACGTCCTCTTTTCATATTATGAATAAAAATGATTTATGTTTTTTCAGAAATTTTACCATAGCTCCGCTGCTATTCTGATAATTCTCAATAATTTTGAAAACATAAAGTTTAGTAATATCATCTAATAGAATAACCATTAATTGGATCAATATCCAATTATGGACTTGTTTCCTAATTTTTCCATGAATTAAATAGCATAGAAGCATTAAAAAGTCACTTATTTGGCCTCAATTTGACAAGCATAGAAATTACTTTTAGATTAGAGAATTGCTTCATGAGAAGCTTCATTTGAATATAGGATAGGTCATAGGAATGACCATTCTTTGGGGGGGAGAGAGAGATGCTTAAAAAAAACATTATAATTTAAGCATAAATGAAAATTTATGTGTTTTATCACTACAATTCATTAAAGAACTTCAATTGTATTAAAAAGCCATTCAATTGAATGCTTCTCAAGCTTGAGAGGGGTTGAGAAGAGATAAAATTTTGGTGATTTAAAAAAAAGACCATAAACCACACTTTACCTCCTAGATTGTTTGATTCTTTAATCAAAGTAGAGGCCCCCAACCAATCAATTGGTTTGGTATGTTGATGAAGACTCCAATGAAGATTGAAGAGAGAGAGAGAAGCTCCAATCTCTTCAATTTGTAGATGAATTTTAGAGGATAATAGAAAATAAGCTTATCTTAGAGTAATACCGGCATAGTTTAGTTCACAAATGAGAATACAAAAGAATGAGGGTCTATTTATAAGTGAGGGCGGCCACTAATTGAGTCCAACTAAGTTCTAGAATTTTCCAGCTTCAGTTTGGCTAAATTTGGACGACAAGATTTGGACCACTTTGGCTCCCTTTTTAATTTGGTTTGATCCCAAAGAGAGGAAAGATAAAAATATCCTATTATTTTTTAGTTTAAAACTCAGCCACACATGTGAAATAGGTGCCTCCTTGAAGGGCCCCCTTCTCCTTACCAATGTGTCAAAAATGAATGATTACTCTAAAATATCTCATTTTTTTATTAATACTTCATAATTTTTAACTAATAAATCTAGTACTCAGTCAACTCTTCATCTTATGTGGGTATTTACTCATTTTTGGGTATTTTCTTTTGTTCTTTGGATTTATCTTATCCCAACACTTGGATTAATCTTATTGGTCCATAGGAACCTTAATCCAAATTTTTTTAAAAAACTTGACCCTTAGGCTAAGGTCTTCTAAATCATTTTTAATTAATTCCAATTGCACCTTGGAAAATCTATTTTGATTTTCTATTTTAGGGAAACATTTTTTTGATATTTGTAGAATTTATTTATCCAAAAATATCCCAATATTGATTTACCACTCTCTAGAAATTTTTATCTCACTATGCCAAACAAGGAAAAATAATATTTTCTTGTATTCAGAAACATATAATGATTACAAGGGATTGAAGTAGAGGCTTATTTGTTATTCAGGTTGAGGAGGAATCTTACATCCTCTCCCACTTGAAAAGTGCGATCTCACAAAGTGCGGGTAATCCTTCGCCAACTCTTCTTCTTTCTCCCAGGTGGCATCTTCTAGAGGGAAGAACTTCCACTTTACTAAGAATTCAATGAGGACTCTACTCCTGAGAATCTTCTCCTGAACGTCAAGGATTTCCTCAAGTTGGAGTACCATCTGGCCTTGAGTCGGAGAGATCAATTGTTCATCATCAAGCATGTGACTCGAGCTAGGTACATACTTCTTAAGCAAACTGACATGGAATACATCATGTATCTTGAGATAGGGAGGTAGAAGAATCTTGATAGCATACGGCCCACAATATCTGGGAGAGAGCTTCTTAAACTTCCCTAAGGATAAGGAACTTCTTTTTGGTCATACTCGAATGAAGACCATATCTGACTCTTCAAACTCTCTCTCTGACCTCTTTTTATCTGCATAATGCTTTTGTCTTGGGCTGCCTTTATATCTTTGCAGATTGATTGCATTTGCTGGTCCATGTCATCAAGCGTTTGTCTGGACATTTTGACTCTAATCAATGGGTGTCAGACCAAGTCAATGGTGTAAGGCAATCTTGTCCATACAAAGCTTTGAAAGGACTCATCCCAATTCTCTGAGATAAGAAGCATTGTAAGCAAATTCGACCAGATGCAGATGACTTAACCACTTCTTGGGTTCCCTGCCCCGTAGCATGATCGAAGGATATCTTCTATTACCTGATTCACCCTTTCCGTCTGGCATCTGTTTCGAGGTGATAGGCTGTGCTGAGATCCAAGAAAGTTCCTACTGCTTCAAAGAACGCAGTCCAGAATTTCGATGTGAATTTGGGATCTCTGTCACTTACTATCCTCCTGGGTAAACCATGCAATCTGAAGATCTCCTTAAGGAAAACTCTAGCAACATCCACTACAGAGTATGTTTTTCACTGGAATCAGATGGGCAACTTTGGTTAGCCAGTCAACTACCACAAAAATGGAGTTGTAACCTGATTGCACTGAAGGTAATCCAGTGACAAAGTCCATACTGATGCATTCCCACTTCATCTGTGGAATGTCTAGAGACTGTAGTTTCCCTAGCATCTTGACTCTCTCTGCCTTGTCTCTTTGGCACATCAAGCATTTTCGCACATGATCAAGTACATCCTTTTTGAGTCCTGGCTAGAAGAAGCTTTTCTTCATAGACGTATAGGTTTTTATAAACCCTGGATGTCTAGCTATCAAGCTATCATGGGCTTCTCTCTGAATTCTTCCCTTTATTCCCTCATCATTGGGGATACACAGTCGATTATTATAATACATGCATTCTTCATTCAGTTTGTATCCAAGAACTCGACTCATTTCCTGAGGAGTCTTGCTTTCCTGCATCAGAAGGGTAGTAATAGGGGCAAAGAATTTGTCCTGCAAGATTTTCTCCTTTACTTCATTGATCAATGGATTTGACACCACTATTATTGCAAGCAAGGAGGCTTTTCTGCTGAGTGCATTTGTAACCACATTTTCTTTTCCCGATCGATACTTTATTTCAAAATCAAATTCCTGAAGGGTTTGCATCCATCTCCTTTGACGCATGTTGAGATCCCTTTGGGTGAAGATTCACTTTAGACTTTAATGATCCGTCATCAAGGTGAACCTTTGTCCCAAAAGATAATGTCTCGACAACTTCAGAGCATACACTACTGAGAGTAAGTCTAAGTCATGGATGGCATAATTCCTCTCATGTGTTTTGAGTTTTCTGGATTCATAGGCCACTACATGACCTTCCTGCATTAGAGCACCACCTAAGGCAAACCCACTGGCATCAGTAACTACCTCAAAGGGTTTGGTAAAATCTGGCAATTTAAGAATAGGGTTGGTTACTAAGGCTGTCTTTAGCTTGTCAAAGGCACTCTGACACATTGCAGTCCACTGAAAAAGTGTACTCTTCTCGAGAAGGTTAGTTAAGGGGGATGCTATCTGAGCATACCTAGGTATAAAGATCCTATACCATTTAGTTGACCCTAGAAATCCTCTGACTTCCTTTACTGACTTAGGTTCTAGCCATTCTACGACTGCTTGGATCTTTGCGGGCTCAGGAGAAATCCCATCCTTTGCCACTATGAATCCCAAGTATTCCACCTAGTCAACAGAGAAAGAACATTTTCTCTTCTTTGCAAAGAGTTGGTGTTTCCTTAGGATTTCCAGGACCTTACGCACATGATGTTCATGGTCTGCAGTATTCTTTGAGTATACCAACATATCATCAAAGAAGACAAGAAAAAAATCATCCAAGTATTCTCTGAGAATATCTTGCATAAGATGATTGAATGTCACCGGGGCATTAGTCAATCCAAATGGCATGACTGTGAACTCATAATGCCCATAGCGAGTATTGAATTCTGTCTTTGGGATGTCTTACTCCTTGATTCTGATCTGGTAGTACCCGGATTTGAGATCTATCTTTGTAAACATTTGGGTCCCATTAACCGATCCAGAAGTTCATCAATCCTAGGAATAGGATACTTATTTGTAATTGTTAATCATTCAGTCCTCTGTAGTCAATCCTAGGAATAGGATACTTATTTGTAATTGTTAATCATTCAGTCCTCTGTAGTCAATACAAAGTCTTAATGTTCTATCTTTTTTCTTTTGAAACAGAACGAGACATTGGGTCTGACGAATCCCTGTTCTAACAGTTGTGTTAACTGTTCCTTAAGTTCTATGGCTTCAGGGAGGACTGGCATTTTGTATACACGTTGGGCTATTGGCTGAGCTCCGGGGGTTAATTCGATCTCATGATCTACTTCATGAGATGGAGACATCTCAGTCAGCTCTTCAAGAAACACATCTGCATACTCACTTAAACACTCTGGTTCTTTAGCCTTGCATTTTATGTCTACTGGATTCATTTTAATGACATACACAGCTTGCCTCTTTCTGAGCCCTTTTAATAATTTGGAAGCCTTGACTAATTGTAGCACTGGGGATCCAGAAATTCCAATTCCTTGAACTTTATTCCCGTGAAGGTCAAGGAAAGAGATGAAGAATTCGTTTATCCCTATTAGTTTTCAACAAAGCTCTTATATCCTGTGATGTCACTGCCCCCTCCGCTCGTGGTGCCCATGCAGGTGTGGTGGAATCGGCGTCCGCCTCCCACGCGGGGTGGGGATCCACACTCGGGGAGTTGCTCGCGGATGTCCGGGACGAGAGGCTAGCCCAGGCAGTCTCCCTCCAAGACCGGGGACCCGAAAGACTCCCCTCGCCGCCCGGAAGGAACGGGCGATTCCGCCAAGGGAAAAATCTTCTAACGGGGAATTACTCTAACGAGTCAAAGTCTTAACTAGTTAAACTGATTTGACCGAACCTGAAGTCACATAGTCAGATCAAGAAGAGACTTGCACTTGGTCCATGGAATCACCGCTTTTTTTCTCATTTACGGGGCACAGCCGCTGATCCCCTCCCACAGAACAAGGTCTTCTCAAGATTTAAACTAATTAAAGTAACTAATCATATCTAGTTGTTTCTCAAGAATCCTCCGATCCAGCCTAACCCCATCCAGCCCATGGGTTAGCCAACTACCCGACCACTATATTGGTGGGATTCCTTTATAAAGATTTGGTTGTGTTTTTGCCCGGGTACCGAGGAAAAGAGTTCCCAGGCCCCCTAGCCAGCGATTCATGCAAACATTAAGGTATGCATACCACATATACACCCAATATGAAATTACCATTTATAACAAATTTGACTGGCTTTAAAACAATCCTTCAATAGAAATCATAATATTTCTGATCATTATTTTTTAAAATTCTGAGTCCATTGTATTACAATAATATTCTCTGGACTCTCTGTTGAAGACCAACTGGCCAACCAACAAGATCCAGTATCAAAATTTGGTTCCCAAAAATCTTTTCTTTTAGTCCATCCGAAATCTTCCTCGACCTTAGCATGGGTGTCCTAGCAACCGCGAGCCTGTGCATCACCTGGTCAGAACCCTCTAGGATCCTCCTTAGGTGTCCTAGCACTTCACTCACAGACCGCTTGGTCGGTCCTCGCCCATCGTACCAAAAGCGCACCATTTTAACCGTAGCGAGGCTGGTCAAGACCTCAGCAAGCTTTGCCCTGCGAACGACGTCCCTTGACGACTCCTCGCCACAGCTGTTCCAACAAACCTCCTCTTAGAAAAACATAAGCCAAATACTTCCTCTAGCATTCTGGCGTAAAACAGTCCTTTGAATTTTAAAAAAAAAATAGAGATTCCAATGCAAGTAAAATTCCAATTTGAGATTGGTTCCAAAAACCTTTTTTCCATAATTCCTAGTTTCATAATGAGGATCCTTGATCTCTCATTAGGGTAATCTACCCATCATTCAGTGTGATTGTCCAACTAGATTCTTGGTGAGTTCACTCAGGAAAAGCTTGTTTAGTTCTGGTAGTCTATTCTTTGTGATTAGAACTGGAATTGGTCACACGAAGTTTTTACTTGATTCAGATCGAGAGATGGACAAGTAGCTTTACTGTCCGTCCCTCTCATAGTCTAACTAATTCATTCGGTTTAGTTCTACAAGGATTCCCTTCAGATAAACATCTAGTTTTGGGTAAATATCCATTTAGTGATTTTACCAATTAAAATATCCAAAGATATTCCTTCTATCACATAATTTCTCAACCTTAATTCATTAGGTAGAATTATGGTAGAATTTCATCTTTTGACTCTAAAATTTAATTCAAATCCATCTTTCTTAATTATCATAAAAATTATTCTTTTTAACTAAATATCATACCTATTTTTTTTAAATAAACTTGATCTCCAGATTTCGCAAAAGTCCAAGCAGTCATAGATTGGCCTAAACCAAAGACAGTGAAAGAAGTCACAGGATTCTTGGGATTAACTTGTTGTGGTATAGAATTTTTATACCTAATTATGCACTCATAGCTTCCCCCTTTAGTAATCTTCTCAAGAAGAATACCCCGTTTCAATGGTCTACCAGGTGTCAGAGTGCTTTTGATAAGCTAAAGACCGCCTTGGTAAAACCAATCCCGTTCTGAAGTTGCCAAATTTCTCTCTACCCTTTCAGGTAGTGTAACTGATGCCAGTGGTTTTTTCCTGGGAGGTGCGCTCATGCAGGAAGGTCATGCAGTGGCCTATGAATCCAAAAAGCTCAGAATGCATGAGAGAAATTATGCTATCCACACGACTTGGAGCTACTTTCTCAGTAGTCTATGCATGAAGTTGTGGAGACATTACCTACTGGATCAAAGATTCACTTTGATGACAGATCATCAAAGCTTAAAGTGGATCTTCACTCAAAAGGATCTCAACATGCGCCAAAGAAGGTGGATGCAGACCCTGTAGGAATTTGATTTTGAAATCAAGTACCACCCAAGCAAAGAAAATGTGGTAGTAGATGCCCTCAGCAAGAAAGCCTCCTTGCTTGCAATCATAGTGGTGTCAAATCCATTGATTAATGAAGCAAGAGAGAAGATCATGTAGGATAGATTCTTTGGCCCTATTGCTACCCTACTTATGCAGGAAAGCAAAACTCCTCCCAGGAGTTGAACCGATTTCAAGGGTACATCCTGGATGAAGGAATTATGTAATATAATAGCAGGCTATGCATTTCCAATGATGAGGGGACTAAGGGTCAAATTTTGAATGAAGCCCATGATAGCCTTATAGCAGGACATCCAGGTTTCATCAAGACCTACATATCTGTAAAGAAAAGCTTCTTTTGGCCTGGACTAAAAAAGGATGTACTTAATCATGTAGGTCAATCATGCCTGATATGTTAGAAAGTCAAAGCCGAGAGAGTAAAAATGCCTGGAAACTTACATCCATTAGACATCCCCCAGATGAAGTGGGAATGTATCAGTATGGATTTTATTACTGGACTACCTTCAGTGCAATCAGGTTACAACTCCATCTTCGTGGTAGTTGACAGACTAACCAAAGTTGCCCATCTGATTCCAGTAAAAGAAACCTACACTGCAGTAGATGTGGCCAGAGTGTTCCTCAAGGAAATCTTCAGATTGCATGGCCTACCCAGGAGAATAGTAATAAGTGATCGAGATACCAAATTCACGTCAAGATTCTGGATTGCATTCTTCGAAGCAGTAGGAACTTTCTTGGATCTCAGCACAACTTACCCCCCAAGACCGATGGTCAAACAGAAAGAGCGAACCAAGTAATCAAAGATATACTTCGGTCAAACTGTGGGTGGCAGGGAACCCAAGAAGCAACTAAGCTATCTGCACCTTGTCGAATTCGCCTACAATGTGTCTTATCACCCAAGTATCGGGATGAGCCCTTTCAAAGCTCTGTATGGACAAGATTGCTTAACACCATTAACTTAGTCCGACCCATTGATTAGGGTCGAGATGTCCAGATAGATGCTTGATGACATGGAGCAACAGATGCAGTCAATCCGCAAGGATATAAAAGCTGCCCAGGATAGACAGAAGCCATATGCAGATAAGAAGAGGTCAGACAAAAAATTCGAAGAAGCAGATATGGTCTTCATTCGAGTACGCCCCAAAAGAAGTTCTCTATCTCTTGGGAAGTACAAGAAGTTATCCCCCAGATTCTGTGGGCCATATCTGATTACAAAGAAAGTAGGTGACTTAGCCTATGAACTTCTTCTACCTCCTCATCTCAAAGTACATAATGTATTATTTCATGTCAGCCTACTTAAGAAGTATGTACCGAGCCCGAATCATGTGCTTAATGAGAACTCTTAACTTCTTCAACCCAAGGACAGATGGAACTCTAACTTGAAGAAATCCTTGATGTTCGAGAGAAGGTTCTCAGGAACAGAATTTTCAGAGAAAATTTTAGTCAAATGGAAGTTCTATCCTTTTGATAATGCCACCTCGGAGAAAGAAGCCGAACTGATGCGGGATTGCCCCCAGTTTGCAAGATGAGGACATCTCGTGTTTTTCAAGTGGGAGAGAATGTAAGATTCCTTCCTAGCCCTCAAGATGTCCAGTTTCTTCCCCTGTAATCAATCCCCTTTTCAAAATAATAGAACTTGTTTCTACCTGTTTTGACCTAGAGAGGGAAAATGTTCTAGAGAGAGGTAATTCAATTTTTAGATATCTTTAGATGGAAAAATATCCCTTCTTATTAGAATAAATTCCCCCGAAATAGAAATTTAAAAAGAAATTCCTAAGGTACATTAGAAATAAATTATAATGTGCACAAAAAACCTAAGCCTAAGGGTCCAGACTTTCTAAAAATTTTGGATTAAGGTTATTATCGACCAATAAGATTAATCCAAATGTAGGGAGGAGATAAATTGAAGAATAAAAGAAAAACCCTCCCAAAAATAAGTAAATGCTCACAAAAGAAAAGAGTAAAAAACCTGAATTTTGACACCTCAGAGTGGGGATCTCCCCTCATGAAGTAGGTGCCTTTTTTCTCATCATTACCCCCAATTTTTAATCAATAATATGAGATATATTATCTCTCCTCTCTCCTATTTCAAAACTAGCTCCAAAAAGTAAGCTGAACCGACCCAAAAATGGTCAAAAATTGACTCAACTGATCTGGAAAATTCTAGAATCAGTTTGCTTGGCTAGAGGCTCACTTTTTCCTATAAATAGAAGCCTCCCCTTTGTAAAAGCTAAATGGTGTTTATGCACTGTTACTCTACTCCTGTTCTGAGTCATCGATATTGGATTTCTTAATAATTCAATTGTTTTTGGCCTAATCCTCTCTAAAGTGAATTGGTGGCCACTCTTGCTTCGAACAAGAGTAGAACCCTCACCCTCAATCCCTCAAGCCAAAGGAGAGCTTTCAAGCTCCATGTAAGCTAATTTTCTTACTTATTTATAAATTTTAAATCTATGGTTTTCTTGATTTTTATGTTTTGTAGTTAATTGAATTAAATTCAAATGCTATGCCTTGATGAAAAGGCCACCCCCTTCTCTTCTTTACATTCCAGCCTTTCTTAATCCTAGAAAGATTAACTAAGGGATTAATTAAACTCTTCTTATTGTTTACCCTCTTGAATTTAGAAAATTTTGTAGATTAGAGTTCTATGAATCTAATTTGGGTTAATTTAAGTTAAATAAAGAATGAAAAAAATGAGAAATGGTCAGCCATACAAAGGAGGTTATGGCAAAAGTTTCTAGAATTTTGTGAAAAAGAAAGTTTGTTTTTATGTTATTCCAAAAGAGTAATTCCTACCATTTTTGCATCTAAAAGAAATATTCTAATTACTCCATGTACATATTCACCTATGAATATGCATGGATATCACTGATATTAATTATTAAATTTGATTTTTATGCATAGAAAGATGCATAAAGGATATTTTTTATTATAAAAGTGTTATTCTTATTAAATTTAATTTCTATGCATAGAAAGATGCATAATGGATTTTTTTAATTATAAAAGTGTTATTCCCATTGAAATTGATTTTTATGCATAGAAAGATGCATAATGGAATTTTTTTAATTATAAAAGTATTATTCTAATTAAATTTAATTTTTATGCATAGAAAGATGCATAAAGAAAATTTTTTATTACAAAAGTGTTATTCTTATTAAAATTGATTTTTATGCATAGAAAGATGCATAAAGGAATTTTTTTAATTATAAAAGTGTTATCCTTATTAAATTTAATTTCTATGCATAGAAAGATGCATAATGGAATTTTTTTTATTATAAAAGTGTTATTCCCATTGAAGTTGATTTTTATGCATAAATAGATGCATAAAGAATTTTTATATCAAAAATTAGAATTCTCTTAAATTCTATGTTTAAATTCTTGAGTATTTGATAAATGAATAATTAAATACTCTAAAGAGAAATTTCTATCGTTTTATATTAACATAGATTGTAAAAAGAAAATTCAAAAAATCTATCGAGATCGAAATATTCAGATAAATGATTAATTTATTCCTCATTAGAATTCATAACTAATTTAGAAATCAGTTAAGTTAATACTCAAAGAAAGAAATTCAGTAAAATAGTAACTGAATTATCAAACCTTTTCGAGAAAGATAGTTCAGGAAAAATTTTATCCGACTCGAACCGTGAATCAGACTATGACCAAGACCAAACTCTTCCGTCCATTTCGAGAGGAAAGAAGGTGTGACCAGTTTAGAAATATATACTCAAAACTCCCACCAAATCTGAAACTAAGTTTGAGACCCTTCGAATTGATTTATGGATCAAGGTTACAGAATTCGAGGAATTCTGGTATGAAATTCAAAATTCTGTTCAAGAAGTTTTGGGGATACTGATTCAAGAAATACTCATTGTATTCGAAAGAAAATCAAACTGAAAACTTGCATAAAAACCCTGTTTTCTTAAAGGACTGTCTTACGCCAGAATGCTAGAGGGAGCATTTGGTATATGTTTTTCTAAGGGAAGTTCGGTTGCAAAACAGCTGGTGGGGAGTGTTCAAAGGACGGCTCACACAGCAAAGCCTGCCCAGGTCTTAACCAGCCTCGGTATGGTTGAAAAATGGTGTGCTTCTGGTACGATGGGCGAGGGCCGACAAAGTGGTCCCTGAGTGAAGTGCCAGGACACCTAAGGAGGATCCTGGAGGGTTCTCACCAGGCGATGCACGGGCTCGCGGTGCCTAGGACACCCATGCGTATGTCGTGGAAGATATGTATGATGGACAAAATGATTATTGTAATCTATTACTGGATCTCCTTGCTGACTAGTGGGTCTTAACGGAGAGTCCAGAGTGATACTATTTTTTGAGAAACAAGGGACTGGATGGAAATTTTGAGTTATGATATCTGTAACCAATAACTGTTTGTCAATGGATTATTTTATATGTTAAAGTTTTAAAGAGGAGTGTGTGCATATCTGTATTCGAAAGCAAAAGTTAAGAAAGGCATTCAATTATGGATGGGTGAGTAATTGTCTGGTTCTACCGATTCGAGTGGTTGGGGGTGATGGAACCCATGGGCTGGAATTAGTGGAGTTTTAATAATTAAATTGAAATAATAGGAATACGCTTTGAATTCGAGTAGTTAAATAAAACCCTAAAGAATTTCTCAAATGAGTAGATAACGGTTGTGCGTGATTTCCGTTAGGAAAAAAGTGTTGATTTCCTCAAACGATTAGATCAACGGCTGTGCCTGATTTCGCTTAGGAAAAAGCGTTGATTTCTTCAAATAATGTCAATGATAGTTTTCCTTCTATCTGGTTTAATAAGGTGAAGGATAGTTTAATCTCTTGGACCCGTTAAAAAATTTGTTAAGAAAATCAAAAAGGTGGAATCGTCCCCGTTTTCTAGGCAAGGAAAATTTTCTCGGTTTCGGTTTCGGAATGACCACCAGATTAGTCTCGTGTTCGGACATTCGAGGGCGAGGCCCTGAGTGGGAAACCCTGCTCCGCGCAAGAGGAAGCTACTTCCGCTGCTAGTAGAGCAACCGGGAATCCGGTGTGCGAAGGGGACAGAGGGGTCTCACAGCCTAATTTATTATAAAACATACAGCATAAAAGGATAAGTGAAAGTAAGTGTGTTTATCTTTGTCTCCTGCTTACTTTACAAAAGTGACTCCCCTTTAAGGGCCCTTAGAATATCCCACCCTCTCCCTAATGAGTGACTCTTGGGGCATTCATCAGTGGAAGTGTGATTCAAGCTTGATGCAAGAAAGAAATAAAATCTTTGCCCATCTGGTAATAGTAGCACACATTATGGAAGTATTTGCTACCTCAAAGGCAACCAAACTATGTGCTTTGAGAAATAAGGGGGATGGTCAAAGGTAGTTCCTTTTAGGTGGATATGCTCAAAAATATTCTCCTCAATGCATTATAGAGCTTGCCCCTCCTCATATAATCACTGGAAGTGATGATCCCTTCATGTCTTCTTTGGAGCTACACCCCCTCAACAATACTTGTGGACCTCCCAAAGTGCTCTCCTCACAAGCATTAATGAATTATGGGACCACAAACAATTCTCATGATTTGAGTTGTGTTCAACTTTCCCTCTCCCCATCAAGGGTTTGAGGTAAATTTAAAATAGGGTTTAGTCTTGGCTTACAAAATTCTTATATTTTGAGTTTTAGTCCAACAACTTTGTTTGCAAAGGTTTTATATGGTTGAGTGGTTTGAAAAGGGCGGTTGAAAATTAAGCATCTCAGTGGATAACGGTATACCATTAAAAGCTACCCTTATTTTGTAGGATTTTGTTTTTCTACGAGAGGTCCCCTCGCGCCCCTTTATTTTTACTCGAGTTGTGACCGGTCATCACCGGAATCAGTGGTTGGATGGTAGGCTTGGGCCTTGGCCCTTGGGTTGCGTAGAGCCTACTTTAGGGCAATTTATACGTTGACTAGGGCAATTTATACGTTGACTGCCGACGTTCAGATGGATCATGCCGACAAACGTGTAAATTCAAAAGGTTCCTCTAATCACGAGAGCTGCGCTGCATAAAAGTCTAAAGCAAGCCCACGTTACTAGTTTTGGTATTACTTTTCTTCCCACCAACCGCTTCCCTTCACGCACTCCTTTTCCTTATAATACACGCTTGCGGCTTAAGCACACTATTGTGTAAGTATTGAGCGCCCCTCCCCTCTCTCCCACACACATGCACAGGCGTATTGTGGTGTATGTAAGCGCTCTCTCTCTCTCTCATAACACACATTGTTGCCCACTCCTCTCTCTCTCTCTCTCTCTAAGCGCTCTCTCTCTCTCTCTCTCTCTCTCTCTCTCTCTCACTCTTTCACACTCTCTCTCTCACACAAACACACACACATAGCACACGCCCAGGCACATTGTGTAACCCCCTTACCCCCTTCCCCCCTTTGAGTTTGCAGCCCTTCCCGCCGCAATAGAGACAGGCATACTTCCCCCGCCCTCAGTATAGAGACCCTCATAAATGGCTCTTACTTGCTACATCAGTTTATAAATATATAGTTAGTTACCTTCTCACTCAATTGACGCACTGCAACTACCTTATGTGGCAGATGCATGAATTCAAGGGTTTTGCACATGGTGTTTGAGAGAGCTTGGGAAACATGCCTTTTACAAGGTCTTGGGTCTTATTTGCCACCGTCTTCCTTAGCCTCATGAGCTTGCTTTGTGGGGTGGCCTCTGCAAAAAAAGAAGAGGAATGCTCTGTTCTTCTCCGAGTACTCAGGCAATCAAATTTCTCCACCAACTGCAATTGCCAACAGCTCAGCTTACAGTTTGTGTCTTGCAAAGACAACTGCAGCCAGGAGCATCATTTTGTGAGCTGCACAGGCAGGTTCATATCCGAGCTTCACTTGAGCAATATGAGCCTAAGCGGGAACATCAAATGGGTAGGATCTCTTAAGCAGCTCACATATCTTGATTTGTCTCTAAATAACATGAATGGCAGCATACCTTCTACAATCTGGAGCTTAGCAAACCTCAGCCACCTTAATATTTCCTCAAATAAATTGAATGGGCATGTCAAATACAATTTCAGCAATTCAAATCAGTATCCTTTGGAGACCCTTGATTTTTCTTCTAACCAAATAGAAGGTCCCTTGCCTCATAATCTGTGCACTCGCTTCCCAAATCTAACCCAGGTGATTATAAGTTCCAACAGCATAAGCTCAGCTAACCTCTCCATGTGTGAGAAATTAGAGAATTTGGATGCCTCTTTCAACAGGTTGCAAGGGTTTCTACTTGAAGATATCAGAAGCAAAAGCTCGTTGAGGGTTATTGATCTGAAAAACAATAAATTGAATGGCTCTGTACCAAGTCTCAAGGGGCTGGTTAATCTTGGTTATCTGGACTTGTCTTTCAACAATTTTAGTGGCAAATTTGGAGAAAACCAAGAGCTTCGATCCAATATATCAAAGCTCAATGTTTCCCATAACGATTTACAGGTGAATTTGAGCGCATTCATAATCAAGAAATTTGGGCTATATGCTTTCTGGCCTAATAGTGCTTGTACAGAGTGCTTTCCTCCATCTCCATCTCTGGCGGCCGGTACTGATCGCCTTCCTAGCTCCCGTGTGAATCTTGGAGTCGCCGCCATTGCTGGCATTGCTGTCGGCGCCACCGTCGGAATGCTTCTGATAGCAGCCCTGTCTTCAGTTTTGATCCGGAGGAGGAGACGCAAAATGACGTGGGCTATTAGCAAGCCGCCGTCGCCGCTTCCGCTGCCGTTCAAGCCCGTGCCGGAGATTGGTCCATTCTCCTTCGAAGCCCGTTCCGGCACGTGGGTGGCGGACGTGCACGATCCGACGGTGGTGGGCGTAGTGATCTTCGAGAAGCCGCTGCTAAATCTCACGTTCTCGGATCTGCTGCAGGCGACAGCGTCGTTCGACAGAGAGTCGGAGGTGGGTGATGGATCTGGCCTGGTCTACAAGTGCGTGCTGCCGGGAGTGTTGGAAAATGAGGCAGTGGCCATCAAAGTGCTTGAAGAAGGGCGGCGATTGGAGGCGGAGGAGGCTGAGAAGGCGTTTACGGCAATGGGCAAGGTGAAGCACGAAAATCTGGTACCTTTACTGGGCTTCTGTATAGTGGGTGAAGAAAAACTGCTCATATACAAGCATATCGAGGGGGGTAGCCTAGAAGATCTACTGCATGAGGTGCCGGAAGGAGGACAGCTGGAGTCGACGGAAGATTGGAGCAATATGGATTCATGGGATGATCGAGAGAGAATAGGTCAGGATCAGTGTGTGGTTAAGATCAGCAAGCTCATTTGGGAAGACAGGGTAAAGGTTGCGCTGGGGATTGCCAGAGCATTGGCTTATTTGCATAACGGATGTTCACAGCAGATAATTCACGGTGCCGTAAGCTCAACTTGCATACTGTTGGATGCCGGAAATGAGGGTAGGCTGGCCAACTACGGCGGCGGTTGGGGCCTGCGGAGGCAGTTAACGCCAGGCTACGTAGCGCCGGAGTGCTGCAACGGGCAGAACCACCGCACCGTAACGGTCAAGTCGGACGTCTACAGCATCGGCGTCGTGCTCATGGAGCTGGCGACGGGTAGGCGCGTCCTGGGCAACTACGCTCCTGGATGCTCCAACTTGGTGGAGTGGGTCCGGCTGCTTATGAAAGAGAAGCGGGCACAGCGGGCAGTGGATCCGGGCCTGCCCGAGCGCACCCACGTCCACGTCGTTGACGTGATCAAGATGGCGTATCTTTGCACCGCCGATACCGCCGCCAAGCGCCCCTCCATGCAGCAAGTTGTCGGCCTCCTCAAGGATCTTGCCCCCCACTGATTTATTTCCTCCTGTACAAAAATATTAAATATTCAACGAATTTAGTCCATTAACACCATGCGCGTGTTGACACTGTTATAACAATTCAACATCACATGCATATTTGACTCTATCTCCTGCCAAGTTACCGGCTTCCAAAAGAGAGTGGACGTCCGAGTCCCGAACGGATTCACCAAAAGGCTTGCAATAAATATTCTAAGCAGTTTCTTGTTTTATAAATCTACATAAAGTAGTAAGCATTATTAAATCCATAACACTTCATCCTAAACTAGTTGGTATGTAAAATGCTTGATTTGTTTTTTATCAGCATTGTGTGTGTGTGTGTGTCTCTCTGTGTGAGAGAGAGAGAGAGAGAATATTCCTCTCTAGTGTGTGATTTCAGCATTACATTGTCTTTTCACCATTAGGCCTGAAAGAAAGTGAAGCAAATAGAAAACATAGATGTAGGCCCAAGTACAAGACCTGTAAATGCTGGAAACTGATGTTTATTTTGCTGAAAATTGAGTGCCTATCTTAAAACAAATGATTATTGATAGAGTTACTCACTCCTTAAGGAAAGATACCATCACTTTCAAATGTCCAAGGTTGTAACACTATCAATATAGACCTAAAACCTAATTCAAAGTGGAAACACTAATGTTGCCCAATTTAATGCTTAGTCAAGTGTAGTTTTCTATCAAGAAATGGGTATACACCAATGTGAACAAGGTGAAACTTCAAACTTACCATTTATGAAGATTGTGTTTCCTAATGTGGGAACATCAACACAGAAAGACTATGGTGTAAGAAAACACAATAGTGGAAGCATGATCTTCAAAATACAAAGGACTGAATTGCAAAAACAAGTGGGAGGTAAACAATATTACTGCTTGTAAACTTTGATTTACAAATTGATGGTTGTCCGCCCAACCATGTGCTCCAGGTAAGGAGCTTTGATGGCCATTTAGACACACTCTTGCTGCATAGGATGTCTTTCTTACAAGAGTGCTTAAACACAATGAACTTGATGATGAGCATAAGCTACCAAACTACTATATATATAGTGTTGAAAGTTGGCATAGACGTAGGTCGACCATGTTGAAATATACAAGTGAATAGGGTGTGTGCGGGAACAAGCCCTTAGCAAGAGGCTGTAAAAGAGAATCTGTAAATGAGTGAGAAGCTGTGAAAAGGTGAGAAGTATCTACTGGGAGAGAATAAAGGGTAGCATGAGAAGATTTAGGAGGTGTGGAGATATTCTGGGAAGAGATGGAGAGAATCAAGCAAAAGAGGTGGAGTGAATCAAGGAGAGATCAGTGGGATTAGAGGCTTGGATGTAAACTCTATAAATTGAGGCATTGGCCTAATGAGAATTTGTTGGTTTTTTATTATCCATGCCTACATTAAGCTATTAGTTAATTGCTCACTAATTATGTCTTGATTATTATCTAATCTCTTTTCTAATGATGTTGATTCTAGCATTTGATCCACCATAGCTCATCGCATTGCTGCAAATTTAACATGGTATCAGAGCCTAGCTTAGAATCCATCAAATTTATGAGCCCATTATCTTGCTAATCAGCTAGCTAATGAGGATTAGTAGATAATCAAGTTTTTTAACCTCTTTTTTCAAAGAGCTTCTATACCCCCAGCTAGTGGAGGGGCTTGATCTCCCTCCATGCTTAACAATAGGCTTCAAGCCTTTAGCCACACATAGCCATACCCCTTGTGCTTTAGCCCATCTAAACAAAACGTCAAACCGCCGTGTAGATACAATGTGTCGAGTTCCTCTTGGCCCCAGGGGCTTTCAAGGGTGCTCTACAAGCTGGTGAAGACAAATTTTGATTTCATCAAGTCTTCAGTGACTTTGGTAAAACAGAGAGATTAAGCATTCAATGTTTGGTCAAATCTTGTGTTTCTTGGCTTAATCCTCTACTACTAGACTAATTGCTATTGATGGCTTTGAAAGGAGTTGAGCTCATTTGAACTTTAAGGCCCTAGATCTGGACTCCCCGCATACTCTGTTTTTTGCACACAAAACAGAGGATTATTTTGCTAATCAGTGACTAATCAGCACACTAATCACTGTATTTTGGTGCAATTGAGGGTTCAAATTAACCATTGGGTATCTGGTACAGATCCCTATAACTTCATATTACAATTCGGAGGTGGTTTGATACTCCAACCATTCAGTACAGATTTGTTACCCTTTGTTTTATGTAATTTCTAGTGAATTTATGCTGATAAATCTGTTGTAATCATCACTTAAACACCAGATTGAGTTGTAAAAGGGTATACACTGCCCTTGAATATTGAAATTGGCTCAAGAGGTAAGACCCCCTTCACATCATCATGAGCATGGCACAAGAAATAGCCAAATTTAATGGGGAGCAGTTTTATACATGAAATTGGATCAAGAGGTAAGACCCCCTTCACATCATCATGAGCATGGCACAAGAGATAGGCAAATTTAATGGGGAGCAGTTTTATACATGGCAAACAAAAACCATGTATTTGCTCATGAGGAAAAATCTGTGGTGGGGGCTAGTTGACGAAAGAGATGAATGCCCAGAGGTGAGTGGGGAAAATGAGTGGAAGAGCAGAAATGAGAAAGCATTAGGACTTATCGCACTCAGTTTAAATGATGAAATCATTCATCACATCACATGGATACAATGGGCAAAAGATGCATGGGATGAACTCAATAAATTATTTGGCACTCAAGCAAAAAATTCAAAGATAAATCTGTTAATGCAATTCTATAAACTGGATATGAAGGAAAGTGAACCTTTAATCACACACTTAAACAAATATAAAAGCATTAAGCAACAACTGGCAGCCATTGGCAAAAAGGTAGAAGATGATGAGGCACTAGCAATGCTTCTGAAGAGTGTGGACAAAGGTGAATATGAAAACATTGTAGCAACATTAAAGAATGTACCTGAATTGAAGCTGCACGAGATAGGGGTTGCAAGATCAGGGTGTCTAGTTTTATCCAGTTTATGCGCTAGACTGGGACAATACTTGGAGAGAAAATTTGGGCGGGCAAGGTACTTCAAATGAGATCAAGAAACTAATAGAAACTACACATGCACTCAAATTAACCCAATATAACTTAAATTAATATAAACTAGTATAATTAATTAAAATTAATAAAAAATATGATGAAATGATTAAAAAATGATCTTTCCATACTAAAAGTGATCCAATTTTTTTTCATAGATGTACCATTACAAGTACACTAGTGCCTATAGGTTCTAGATGATTTACATCAAAAATGTAATTTTACTAATTAGATTAATAATATTTACAGGCCGTCTAACTGCTTGGAAGAATTTTGGAAAAGAGATCATTAAAAATCCAACCATTGGATTTGCAATTTTGACTCACCACCACATTCTACTAATGTCTCAATATGTACCACTCTTTTGATCCACAAGATTGAGCATTTTAAGTGGTAGTTATTGTGGGTACAAAAAGTGGCATATATTATAACACTTTAAAGACCTTGAAATATTTAAAGAAAATAGAAAAATAGCTTAAAATTTTCTCAAAAAATCAAGTTAAGCTCCATATTATATGTAGATCTAAGATCCAAAGTGGGAATCTTATATGCGTTTATATATAAAAGATATTAGTGTTTTACGGAATCATTCCAAATTTAGGACAGGGTGTATTCATTGACTTTGTACCTAAGGAAATGAGGGCTTTCGACTATTTGATGCTTAATCATTCCAAATTTAGGACAAGGTGTATTCATTGACTTTGTACCTAAGGAAATGGACTTTCGACTATCTAATGCTTAATCCAATTATGCAACTATATTCCCAACTTTGCATGTGATGATGTTTCAACAAAAGAACTTGAGAGGAATTTCCTTCATTAGATAGGAAAGATTAGCCACTAAAGGTTTAAAAAATGCATGTTTTGTTACTGCCTGAGTGGAGAAAACTGGGCATCCTAGTCCTTCAACCACCCATAGAAGGAGCTCTACTAGAGCAAGAGACCAGGGTCAAAGAGAAGAAATGGTTGGACTCAACAGTTGGAGAAGAAAAAGCATTCTTCACCCGAGAAGGATTCTCTTGAGGACGAGGACCAGGAAGAGGCAAAGTAGGAGAAAGGACCTTCACTTGCCACAACTGTGGAAAGCCAGGACACATGGCAAGAGACTGCTACAACAATCCCAGTGGAGAAGGAACGACATCGACAAACTGCATGGAGGCTCCTAAGGAAGTGGAGTCAGATCATCTTTTTTGAGAGAGAGAGAAAGAGAGAAACCCCACAACCCAATGTAACCTGCCCCAACAGAGTAAAACCACCTCTGAGCTACCGATGATGTAGGCCATGTGGTAGATGTATGTGTGAGCACTTTAGTCAAAGTCACGGGCACTTGTAGTAGCCTTGGACACATAGAGAGAGACACAGTGTCAAGGACTATGAGTTTAGGGACTTGAGGCACTGGTCGGACTACCAACAAGTAACAGGGAAACTTGGTATAGGGTCTAGGTGTGCTAGGATTATTCACTTGAGGGGAGGTGTTGAAATATACAAGTGAATAGGGTGTGTGCGGGAACAAGCCCTTAGCAAGAGGCTGTAAAAGAGAATCTGTAAATGAGTGAGAAGCTATAAAAGGTGAGAAGTATCTACTGGGAGAGAATAAAGGGTAGCATGAGAAGATTTAGGAGGTGTGGAGATATTCTAGGAAGAGGTGGAGGTAATCAAGCAAAAGAGGTGGAGTGAATCAAGGAGAGATCAGTGGGATTAGATGCTTGGATGCAAACTCTATAAATTGAGGCATTGGTCTAATGAGAATTTGTTGGTTTTTGATTATCCATGCCTACATTAAGCTATCAGTTAATTGCTCACTAATCATGTCTTAATTATCATCTAATCTCTTTTCTAATGATGTTGATTCTAGCATTTGATCCACCATAGCTCATCACATTGCTGCAAATTTAACAGGCCATGTGGACCAACCCATGACTTGGTCCAAAATGAACAAGCACCCATGTCATTCGACTAGGACCATATTAGACTATAAAAATTTCTTGTAGGAACTAAATGTAACTCCCACATCCATCTGAGATTATATGGACCCTCACAAGCCTCGTAACCTGAGAACAATGTGTTCTTAGTGTGCTATCTAGCACTCACTAATGTGGTCACATGGCCTACTAGGAAGAGTGCCAACCATGCATCATAATCAGAAATTGTCTCCTAACCATTTGGCCACCATAATATCATCTAGAGTCTAAACTCGAAACTATCCCCATAACAACTTCTCCTCTAATATAGGGGGCCTTACAAAATAGGACATATCCATCACCCGAAATTAATAATAGGAGGGTGGAGAATTGAGATAATTTTTTTGCAACATACCCATATTAGACAAAGCAACCACAAGTAGGGTAAGAGAGAAGCCATGATTGTAGAAACTAAAATAACGGGGACGTGTACCATAGTTTACCACAATTTTACAATAGCTTTTTCTCATGTAAGGGGGCTTACAAAGTAGAGCACATCCATCACCAACATTAACAACATGAGGGTGGAGCATTGAACAAATGATTTTCCAACATATGGATCCTAGATACGAAACCACAACTAGGGTATGAAAGACTCCAAGAGTGGTGGCATGTGCCACTTCTACAACGTGCTTATTTTTCCTTTTTGCAACACCATTCTATTGGAGAGTATACTTGCATATGAATTATCTCTTGATTCCATGCTTTCTCAAGAAATCATTGTGAAATCAAAGGAGAAATACTCTCCTCCACAATTTGCTCTCACAGGCATTTTATTTGCATAAGTTTTCTCTTCTCGACAAAGGCTTTAGATCTATGAAAATGCGAAAACACCTCACTTTTCTCCTTTATGAAATAAACCCACACTTTTCTAGTGTAATTCATCAATGAATGTAACCTAATACCTGTAACCTATAATTGTTGCAGTCTTGGTCGGTCCCCATACATATGAATGAATAACATCTCTGGGAAAGCATGTTTTGCCTACTTACCAAGTTGGCATGCTTCACATACTTTATGCATACCCTCACCTTTAAAATTTGGCAAACCTGCACAATATTTTGGGCCTTCATAGATTTTAGTTATTGTATATTCATATGAATCATACTCTTGTGCCATATGTCAACATTTGCAATGACACATGTTCACCTTAGGCATGTTTACACTTATAGTAAATATCGGGCTGCCTTTGTTTTACCTTTACAACCATGTGGCACTAATTTTTGAATTCTTCCACAAAAAAGCCTTGAGGATTGAACCTCACTTGTAGACCTTGCTCAACCATCTGTCCAACAGAAACTAGGTTCTTTGTAAAATTTAAAACACGAAGTACATATGCCAATTACTTCATTTTTCCATCCTAAGATAATAACACTTTACCAACATGTGAAATGGGATGCAAAGTATCATCACTTGTTTAAACATATCCTCATTTTGGCATTTTCAAAGCTTTTCCTCGAAACATTCTTGAGGATTGACTCTCACTTTTGTTGAGATATCGAGCTCGTCTAGTGAGGCGGTGGCCACCCACTGATGACCCACCTGGGGGATAGGCCCCACACTTACACCACTGGCATGGTTGGTGAGATCATGGGAGATATGCAGCCAGTGGGATGACAGGCTGTGTGACAGCCATTCTAGAGACTGGCATAGTTATAGCGCCAGCTCATTTAGTCGGGTTCACACTATAGAGAACCCATGTATGTATTGGTTGAGTACCTTTCATATTATGTGTACTCTTATCTTGTATATGGTGTGTTGAGTGTTGAGTAGAGAAGAAGAAGATTTTCAGCCTCTCACCTTGTGTGTTCTCTATTAGGGTTTTGTGAGTGTGTGTGTGTGCCTGCAAGAGCTCAAGCTCTCCTCCCCCCTGCATCTTTTCATGGTATCAGATCCTGGTTCGTGCTAAGGGCTGAGCTGCAAGCAAGAGAACCACAGGAAGCGGTACGAGGGTAAGAGCTTCAACTACTCTTCCCTATTGTGTTGGTGACTACACCCTTGTCGGGAGCTCTACGGGAGGCACCAGCAAACGATCTCCGATTGAGGAGCTTTCTTCGCGGGAGTGAAGCTATAGGGCAACTATACAGTCCTACGGACTCTAATTTCCGGGCCGAAAACGCGTTTCGGGCGCGTCTGGACCTCCGTTTTTCAGAAAGCGGGCGATTTCGAGCACTGCGGGTAAGTCATCGATTCTCTGCAGAACTCTGTTTTAAGAACTGCAGGAAGACAGATTGACTGTGCAGACACTGTGGGTGCTGCAAAGAGGTCTACAGTTGCCATTGGGTGTATGTATGCACATTGAAGTCACTGGTTGTGACATTTGAGAGTACTACAGTACCGCTGTGCAGAAAATACAGCATTTGTGCAGGAAAACCAGAGTGCAGGTCCTGGTAAAATTGTGTGTTTGGCAAGATGTCTAATGATGGCATAACACAGATTGTGGCTGAGAAGCTTGACAAGAATAACTTCCATGCTTGGAGGTTCAGGTTGACGAATTTCCTGATGGGAAAAGGCTATTGGGACTACATAGAAGGTGAGCATGAAGAGGCACCGGAGATACCGGATATAAATCCGATTGCTGCAGATGTGAAAGAGTTTAAAGACTGGAACCAAGGAGCCAGGAAGGTTATGTATTGGCTTTCCATTAGTATACAGGACACCATGATTGGGCACATTCAGGATGCCAAGTCCCCCAAGGAGGCGTGGGACACCTTGGTAAAGCTTTATGAAACAAATACCAAGGCACGTAAGATACAGTTGAAGAATGAACTTCATACTGTGGAGAAAAAGAGCATGTCTGTGAATGACTATGCATTGAAGATAAAGGGTATTGTGGAATCCCTTGCATCTATTGGTGTTTCAGTAGATGATGATGACAAGGTGGAAGTCTGTCTACGTGTTCTCGGGCCACAATACAAGGCGTTTAAGACGTCTATTCAAACTCGGGAAAACATTCCCAACTTTACAGATTTGGTGTCTATGCTGATTATCGAAGAGAAGAACTTGGGTGAAGACCAACAGTCTTCACAAAGCAAAAACAGTTCAGAGCAACAGGCCTTCTACACGAGTTCAGGAAGAGGACGAGGTAGAGGAGGCCATGGACGCGGTCAAGGAGGTGGCCGAACAGGTAATCAGAATTATGGCCAGCAGCAGCAGCAACAACAACAGTCCCAGAATCAACAACAACAACAACACGCAGGTGAAAGAGGCAAATTCAGAGGCAGGGGGAGTCAAAGAGGCCGTGGAAATTGGCAAAGGCAGTACAATGATGCACGTGAATGCTATTATTGTGGTAAGCCTGGACATGTGCAGGCAGAATGTTATAAAAAGCAGGCTGACATGCAAAATGGGAAAGTGCAGCAAAACAACTATGCATCCTCAAGCAGAAATAATGAGGATAATGAGAGGTTGTTTGTTATGCAGCATGTCGTGAATGCCATGTCTGAAAATGTTGATGCAGCACAAAAAGATAATGTATGGTATGTGGATTCAGGCGCTTCAAACCATATGACGAGTCATGGGGAGTGGTTCAAGGAGATGAAAAACCCGGAAAGACTAGGTTTTGTGGAAACAGGGGATGACACTGCTCATCCAATTGCCCACGTTGGAGATGTGCCATTGTCTATGCAGGATGGCAAAGTGAAGTACCTTGCAGATGTACTTCATGTACCGAACATAACAAAGAATCTGGTTTCAGTTGGCCAGATGATTGAGCAGGGTTTGCAGGTTCGGTTTAACCCTGATGGGTGTTATGTTGAAGATTTCAAAGACAAGTGCAGGTTGGTTGCAAAAGGCAATAGAGTGGGCAGAATGTTTACGTTGAATGTAGACATGCCTGAAATGAGTGCTGCGATGTTTGCAAATGGTTCAGGAGTTGTTGCAGACACAGACATATGGCATAAAAGAATTGGACATGTAAATGTGCAGAGATTGAAGTCTATGCAGACGAAAGGAATTGTGACAGGGCTGCCAAAATTTAAAGTGGAAGGTATGCAGAAAATATGTGAAGCATGCCAATTTGGGAAGCAAACAAAGCATGTGTTTCCACGTAACAGATATGTGAGCAGAAATGCACTAGATGTTGTGCATTCAGATGTATGGGGTCCTACGAAGACCGTGTCTATGGGAGGCTGCAGGTACTATGTCACTTTCATTGATGACCACACAAGAAAAGTGTGGGTATATTTCATGAAGGAGAAGAGTGAGGTGTTCACTCACTTTCAGAATTTCAGAGTTTTGGTTGAAAAACAAACAGGGAAATATGTAAAGTGCCTAAGGTCAGATGGAGGGGGAGAATACTTCTCCAATGAGTTCTCTGAATTCTTGAAGAAGAATGGTATTCGGAGACAGTTCACATGCAGATATACTCCGCAGCAAAATGGAGTTGCTGAGCGGAAAAACAGGCACATTGCTGAGATTGCGCGAGCATTGATGGAAGAGAAGAATATGCCGCATTGCTATTGGGCTGAGGCTGTTTCTACAGCAGTATACATCATGAACAGGACTCCAACTGCAGCCATACATGATGTAACTCCAGAGAAGAGGTTTACTGGCAGAAAACCAGATTTATCTCATCTGAAAGTCTTTGGATGCATTGCATATGTGCATGTGCCAGATGAGCTGAGAACTAAGCTGGATCCGAAAGCTGAAAAATGTGTGTTTATTGGATATTCCCTTGAGCAAAAGGGATACAGGTGTTATAACCTTGCTACACGTGAGTTGAGGGTAAGCAGGGATGTTGTATTTGATGAGATGAGCAGCTGGTATGCTGCTGAAAAAGAAGCTGTTGGGGCTGATTTGAGTGGAAGTGTGGTTGCACAGAATGCAGGTCAGAGCAATCACAGTCTTTGAGTGGACCAAGAGAGTCCTCATCTAGTGGGTCTGTTTTGATAGACCATGGAGTGGCAGGCTGCGTCATAATACCAGCCCTGCAAATGTGATTACTACATCACGTAAAGAAAAAGAGAAAGTGGTTGAGCCCCTTGGTATGCCTGACATTTCTGCAGGACATTCTCATGTTGATGGAGAGTCTAGTGGCTCAGATATGAGCCTTGATGAGGAGCTTGGGATCCCAGCTATGAGAACACCTGGTGTAAAGAAGGCTATGGAAGCCATGAATGAAAAGCTGCGAAGATCAGGGAGAGTGAAGAACCCTGTGCAGAGATTTACATATGATGGTTATGTGGCACATCACTATGCATATATGGCAAAGGTTGTGCAGGTTGTTGAGCCCACATGCATTGATGAGGCTGTTGGAAATGTGTGTTGGGAGAAAGCTATGGATGAGGAGATGGATGCACTATATGGAAATGAAACTTGGGACTTAGTGCAATTGCCTGAAGGCAAGAAAGCCATTGGATGCAAGTGGGTGTACAAAGTTAAACATAACAGTGATGGAAGCATAAACAGGTACAAGGCCAGATTGGTAGCCAAAGGATATGCGCAGACATATGGGATTGATTATGAGGAAACTTTCAGCCCAGTTGCCAAGATGGCAACGGTGAGAGTTGTGATAGCAGTGGCTGCGTCAAAGCAATGGTCTTTACATCAGATGGATGTAAAGAATGCATTCTTCAATGGGGATTTGCAAGAAGAGGTGTATATGTTGCAGCCACCTGGTTATGAGGATGTGGGTCACCTCGAGCATGTTTGCAGGTTGAAGAAAGCCTTGTATGGCTTAAAGCAAGCACCAAGAGCATGGTCTGACAAGATTTCTGAATATCTTGTCACTATTGGCTTTCATGTAGCCAATGCAGATTTCTCATTGTATGTGAGACATGGTGATAGAGGAGTTGTGCTTGTTGTCATCTATGTAGATGACTTGATCATTACGGGGGACCATGATGCAGAGATCTTTGATGTAAAGATCTTGCTTAGACAGAAGTTTGAGATGAAGGATCTGGGGGAGCTCAGATATTTCTTGGGCATTGAGGTGATTAGGTCACCACATGGTATTGGATTACTGCAGAGACAGTATGGCTTGGACATGTTGTCCAAGTATGGTATGACAGGCTGTAAGCCTATTTCTGTGCCATTGGATCAGAATGGCAAGTTGAGTGCAGATTCAGGAGAGATCTTGGAGGATCCTACTATGTACAGGAGCATAGTAGGAAGTTTGATCTACATGACGATCACCAGACCAGATTTGAGCTATGCTGTTGGGTTGGTGAGTCAGTTTATGCAGGTTCCACGGAAACCGCATTTGGATGCAGTGAGACGCATACTGAGGTATGTGAAGTCTACTTTACATTGTGGACTATTCTATGAGACTGGGACAGAGATATGTGTACATGGGTACACAGATGCTGATTGGGCTGGTAGTATCTCAGACAGAAGATCTACCAGTGGCTTTATGTTTTCTTTGGGGAGTGCTGCTGTTACTTGGAGCAACAAGAAGCAGCCTACGGTTGCTCTATCCAGTACAGAGGCCGAGTATAGAGGAGCTGCTATGGCAGCATGTGAGGTAGCTTGGTTGAGAAAGCTACTTGCAGATTTGGGTCTATCAGTGGATAGACAAGTTGTCATTTTCTGTGACAACATTAGCAGTATACAGTTGGCCAGGAACCCAGTATTTCATGCTCGTACGAAGCACATAGAGGTCCACTACCACTTCGTCAGAGAGAAGGTCTTGGCAGGAGACCTTGACCTTGTCTATGTCAGCACAGAGGATCAGGTAGCTGACATCTTCACCAAAGCATTGGGTACAGAGAAGCTCCGCAGATTCAGGGCTTCGCTTGGTGTACATGAGATGGAGTTGAGCTCGAGGGGGAGTGTTGAGATATCGAGCTCGTCTAGTGAGGCGGTGGCCACCACTGATGACCCGCCTGGGGGATAGGCCCCACACTTACACCACTGGCATGGTTGGTGAGATCATGGGAGATATGCGGCCAGTGGGATGACAGGCTATGTGACAGCCATTCTAGAGACTGGCATAGTTATAGCGCCAGCTCATTTAGTCGGGTTCACACTATAGAGAACCCGTGTATGTATTGGTTGAGTACCTTTCATATTATGTGTACTCTTATCTTGTATATGGTGTGTTGAGTGTTGAGTAGAGAAGAAGAAGATTTTCAGCCTCTCACCTTGTGTGTTCTCTATTAGGGTTTTGTGAGTGTGTGTGTGTGCTTGCAAGAGCTCAAGCTCTCTTCCCCCCTGCATCTTTTCAACTTTGGAGACCTTGATCAACCATCTATCCAATAGATACTAGATTCTATGTAATATTTGGAATATGAAGTACACCTATCAAGTACATTTTTCCATCCTATATCGACAATGGCACTTTACCAACATGCACGATGGGATGTGTACTATCATCACTTGTTTTCACACATATCCTTGTTTTTTGCATTTTCTACATATCTCCAAACCACTCACCATGACTAGTCATGTGGTTAGAGGTGTCATAATCCACATACCAAATATCTCCCAATCTTGACACATCTCATATGATGGAACTGAGAAATGCTACATCACAAACAATAGTGACATCACCCTATTGTCACCTTGCTATAACTTTTCATTTTTGGTATCATTCTACTTTGTATATGATGGCATATTTATGGACCATCCACACCTTCCACCCCGGTAGCACCTTCACCAATGACGGGTGAGGTGAGGATGTGGCCATTAGGAAAGTGGATATATTAATCATTTTGTAGCTTAACATGGTTTCACCACCTTGCCTACCATAATATGCTTACTCGCTCAAATTGAAAAGATGCAGGGGAGAAGAGAGCTTGAGCTCTCTTCTCCCCTGCATGGAAAGTGGATATATTAATCATTTTGTAGGTTAACATGGTTTCACCACCTTGCCTACCATAATATGCTTACTCGCTCAAATTGAAAAGATGCAGGGGAGAAGAGAGCTTGAGCTCTTGCAAGCACACACACACTCACAAAACCCTAAAAGAGAACACACAAGGTGAGAGGCTGAAAATCTTCTTCTTCTTTACACAACACTCAGCACACCATATACAAAGATAAGAGTACACACAATATGAAAAGGTACTCAACCAAATACATACTAGGGTTCTCTATAGTGTGAACCCAACTAAATGAGCTGGCGCTATAACTATGCTAGTCAGAATGGCTATCACATAGCCTGTCATCCCACTGGCCGCATATCACCCATGATCTCACCAACCATGCCAGTAGTGTAAGTGTGGGACCTATCCCCCAGGGTAATCAGTGTCCACCGCCTCACGACGATGAGCTCGATATCTCAACACTCTCCCTCGAGCTCAACTCCATCTCATGTACACCAAGCGAAGCCCTGAATCTGCGGAGCTTCTCTGTACCCAATGCTTTGGTGAAGATGTCAGCGACCTGATCCTGTGTGCTGACATAAAGAAGGTCAACATATCCTGCCAAAACCTTCTCTCTGAAAAATGATAGTGGACCTCTATATGCTTTGTGCAAGCATGAAAAACTGGGTTCGTGGCCAACTGTATACTGCTAATGTTGTCAGAGAAAATGACAACTTGTCTATCCACTGATAGACCCAAATCTACAAGTAGCTTTCTTAACCAAGCTACCTCACATGCTGCCATAGCAGCACCTCTGTACTCGGCCTCTGCACTGGATAGAGCAACTGCAGGCTGCTTCTTACTGCTCCAAGTCCCAGCAGCACTCCCCAAAGAAAACATGAAGCCACTAGTAGATCTTCTATCTGCGATACTACCAGCCCAATCAGCATTTGTGTACCCATGTACACATATCTCTGTCCCAATTTCATAAAATAGTCCACAATGCAAAGTAGACCTCATATACCTCACTATGCATCTCAATGCATCCAAATGCGGCTTTCGAGGAACCTGCATAAACTTACTCACCAACCCAACATCATAGCTGGTGATCATCATATAGATCAAGCTTCCTACTATGTGCCTATACATAGTAGGATCCTCCAAAATCTCTCCTGAATCTGCACTCAACTTGCCATTCTAATCCAATGGCACTGAGATAGGCTTACAGCCTGTCATACCATACTTGGACAACATGTCCAAGCCATACTGTCTCTATAGTAATCCAATACCATGTGGTGACCTAATCACCTCAATGCCCAAGAAATATCTGAGCTCCCCCAGATCCTTCATCTCAAACTTTTGTCTAAGCAAGATCTTTACATCAAAGATCTCTGCATAGTCCCCCGTAATAATGAGGGCATCTACATAGATGACAACAAGCATAATCCCTCTATCACTGTGTCTCACATACAGTGAGAAATCTGCATTGGCTACATGAAAGCCAATAGTGACAAGATATTCAGAAATCTTGTTAGACCATGCTCTCGGTGCTTGTTTTAAGCTATACAAGGCTTTCTTCAACCTGCAAACATGCTCGAGGCGACTCACATCCTCATAACCAGGTGGCTGCAACGTATACACCTCTTCCTGCAAATCCCCATGCAAGAATGCATTCTTTACATCCATCTGATGTAAAGACCATTGCTTTGACGCAGCCACTACTATCACAACTCTCATTGTTGCCATCTTGGCAATTGGGCTGAAAGTTTCCTCATAATCAATGCCATATGTCTGTGCATATCCTTTGGCTACCAATCTAGACTTGTACCTACTTATGTTTCCATCATCACTGTTATGTTTTACTTTGTACACCCACTTGCATCCAATGGCTTTCTTGCCTTCAGGCAATTGCACTAAATCCCAAGTCTCATTTCCATATAGTGCATCCATCTCCTCATCCATAGCTTTCTCCCAACACACATTTCCAACAGCCTCATCAATGCATGTGGTCAATGCATGTGGGCTCTACAACCTGCACAACTTTTGCCATGTATACATAGTGATGTGCCACATAGCCATCATAGGTAAACCTATGCACATGATTCTTCACTCTCCCAGATCTTCGCGCAGCTTTGCATTCATGGCTTCCATAGCCTTCTTTACACCAGGTGTTCTCACTGGTATCCCAAGATCCTCATCAAGGCGCCACTAGACTCTCCATCAACATGAGAATGCCCTGTAGAAATGTCAGGCATACTGAGGGGCTCAACCACTTTCTCTTTGCCTTTATGTGATATACTAATCACATTTGCAGGACTGGTATTATGACGCAGCCTACCACTCCATGGTATCAACTGAACCACTAGATGAGGACTCTCCTGGTCCACTCAAAGACTGTGATTGCTGTGCAACCACATTTCCACTCACATCAACCCCAGCAGCTTCTTTTTCAGCAGCATACCAACTGCTCATCTCATCAAAAACAACATTCGTGCTTACCCCCTCAACTCACATGTAGCAGGGTTATAACACTTGTATCCCTTTTGCTCAAGGGAGTATCCAATAAACACACATTTTTCAGCTTTTGGATCACGTTTTTTGCCAGTAAACCTCTCCTCTAGAGTTACATCATATATGGCTACAGTTGGAGTCCTGTTTATGATGTAAACTACTGTAGAAACAGCCTCAGCCCAATAGCTATGCGGCATATTCTTCTCTCCCATCAATGCTTGCCGCATCTCAGCAATGTGCCTGTTTTTTTGCTCAGTAACTCCATTTTGCTTCTGCGGAGTGTATCTGTGTCTCCGAATACCATTCTTCTTCAAAAATTCAGAGAACTCATTGGAGAAGTACTCTCCCTCTCCATCTGACCTTAGGCACTTTACATATTTCCCTCTTTGCTTTTCAACCATAACTCTGAAATTCTGAAAATGAGTGAACACCTCACCCTTCTCCTTCATGAAGTATACCCACACTTTCCTTGTGTGGTCATCAATAATTGTCATATAATACCTGTAGCTTCCCATAGACATGGTCTTCGTAGGACCCCATACATTTGAATGCACAACATCTAGTACATTTCTGCTCACATTTCTGTCATGTGGAAATACATGCTTTGTTTGCTTTCCAAATTGGCATGCTTCACATATTTTCTACATACATTCAACTTTAAACTTTGGCAGCCCTGTCATAATTCCTTTAGTCTATGCATAGACTTCATTCTCTGTACATTCAGATGTCCAATTCTTTTATGCCAAATGTCTGTGTCTGCAACAATTCCTGAACCATTTGCAAACATCGTAGCACTCACTTCAGGCATGTTTACATTTAATGTAAACATTCTGCCCACTCTATTGCCTTTTGCAACCAACCTGCACTTGTCTTTAAAATCTTCAACATAACAACCATCAGGATTAAACCGAAACTGCAAACCTGCTCAATCATCTGGCCAACTGAAACAGATTCTTTGTTATGTTCGAAACATGAAGTACATCTGCAAGAAGGTACTTCACTTTGCCATCCTACATAGACAATGGCACATCTCCAACATGGGCGATTGGATGAGCAGTGTCATCCCCTGTTTCCACAAAACCTGGTCTTTCAAGGTTTTTCATCTCCTTGAACCACTCTCCATGACTTATCATGTGGTTCGAAGCACTTAAATCAATATACCATACATCATCTTTATGTGGTGCTTCAACATTTTCAGACATGGCATTAACGACATGCTGCATAAGAAACAACATTTCATTATCCTCATTGTTTTTGCTCGAGGATGCATATAGTTGTTTTGCTGCAATTTCCCATTTTGCATGTCAGCCTACTTCTTATAACAATCTTCCTACACATGTCTAGGCTTACCGCAACAATAAAAGCATCCATGTGTAACATTATGCTGCCTTTGCCAATTTCCACGACCTCTTTGACTCCCCCTCTCTGAATTGGCCTCTTCCACTTGTGTGTTGTTGTTGTTGTGAATTTTGGGACTGTTGTTCTTGCTGCTGCTGGCCATAATTCTGATTACTTGTTCGGCCACCTCCTTGGCCACGTCCACGGCCTCCTCTACCTCGTCCTCTTCCTGAACTTGTGTAGAAGGCCTATTGCTCTGGACTGTTTTTGTTTTGTGAAGACTATTGGTCTTCACCCAAGCTCTTCTCTTCTATAATCAACATAGACACCAAATCTATGAAATTTAGAATGTTTTCCCGAGTCTGAATAGACATCTTGAATGCCTTGTATTGTGGCCCGAGACCACATAGACAGACTTCCACCTTATCATCATCATCTACTGAAATGCCAATAGATGCAAGGGATTCCACAATACCCTTGATCTTCAATGCATAGTCATTCACGTACATACTCTTTTTCTCCACAGTATGAAGTTCATTCTTCAACTGTATCTTTCTTGCCTTGGTATTTGTTTCATAGAGTTTTACCAAGGTGTTCCACGCCTCCTTGGGAGACTTTGCATCCTGTATGTGCCTAATCATGGTGTCCTGTATACTGATAGAGAGCCAATGCATAACTTTTCTGGCTCCTTGGTTCCAATCCTTGAACTCTTTCACATCTACAGCAATCGGATTGATCTCCTGTATCTCCGGTGCCTCTTCATGCTCACCTTCTATATAGTCCCAGTAACCCTTTCCCATCAGGAAATTTGTCAGGCTAAACCTCCAAGCATGGAAGTTGTTCTTATCAAGCTTCTCAGCAACAATCTGGTTTATGCCATCATTTGACATCTTGCCAGACACACACAAATTTACCAAAAACAACACTCTGGTTTGTCCTGCACAAACTGCTATATTTATTGCAGCCGTACTGTACTACATTCAAATGTCACAACCAGTGACCTCAATGTGCATACATACACCCAATGGCAACTATTGACCTCCTTGCAGCACACACAATGTCAGCACAACCAATCTGTCTTCCTGCAGTTCTTAAAACAGAGTTCTACAGAGAATGGATGACTTACCCATCGCAGTGCTTGAAATCGCCTGCTTTTCGAAAAACGGAGGTCCTAACGTGCCCGAAACGCGTTTTCGGCCCTAAAAATTTCGTCCAATAGGACAATATAGTTGCCCTATAGCTTTACTCCCATGAAGAAAGCTCCTCAATCAGAGATCGTTTGCCGGTGCCTCCCGTAGAGCTCTCGACAAGGGTGTAGTCGCCAACACAAACAGGGAAGAGTAGATGAAGCTCTTACCCTCGTATCGCTTCCTGTGCTTCTCTTACTTGCAGCTCAGTCCTTAGCATGAACGAGGCTCTGATACCATGAAAAGATGCAGGGGAGAAGAGAGCTCTTGCAAGCATACACACACTCACAAATCCTAAAAGAGAACACACAAGGTGAGAGGCTGAAAATCTTCTTCTTCTTTACACAACACTCAGCACACCATATACAAAGATAAGAGTATACACAATATGAAAAGGTACTCAACCAAATACATACTAGGGTTCTCTATAGTGTAAACCCAACTAAATGAGCTGGCGCTATAACTATGCCAGTCTTCTCTAAAATGGCTATCACACAGCCTGTCATCCCACTGGCCGCATATCACCCATGATCTCACCAACCATGCCAGTGGTGTAAGTTTGGGGCCTATCCCCCAGGTGGGTCATTAGTGTCCACCACGTCACTAGATGAGCTCGATATCTCAACACAAATGGGCACTTAACTTTTGTAAGATGATGTTGAAACATATAAAGTTCCCTTACCATACGCTTGATGTCAAATAGGAAAAGTCTGAGGACTAATTACACATAGTTGCTTAAGATTAGTAATAATAGGAGGTGAGATCTTTTTTAAGTTTGGTTGGCCTAGTGTGAAAACTAGCATTTTTATGTAGTTTTCGACAATAAGAATTGCACAATCATTCCCTTGCAGTAGTTTTATTGTGAGCTCTCCTTCTTTCTTCCTTTCATGTTATTATATTCTTACATGCCGGATAAATTCTTATTCTAATAGGCGTGGTTACAGGTTTTCCTTTTTCATTGGAACCTTCACAAAGGACCATCTCGTTTTATCTCCATTTAGGCATTGAGATCTCTACCTTTACCCCATTGGGAAAGGAGAATTATGGTGTGATAATGTAGTGAGGACATGGCGATTGCATGGATGAGCAAGTGTACCCATATAGGGAAGTTATAGAGTACAGGTCTAAGGAAAAATACATGCTTTGGTAAGGCTAAAGTAAGCTCTCAACTTGAACACTCATTTTAAGATAGGGACCAAAGGAGAGTCCAACTAGTTGCTGGCATTGTCCGACGGGGAGAGATTGAGATACTAGGATATACATCTCTCATGCAAGCCCTTGTGTTATTCATTATCATAAATATGGCTCCTAATGTCCAGACATATCAAGAGCCTACCCCATTTTGTTAGAAAGGCCATGGCTTTGGAGCAGGAAGATCAAGTACACCAACTACAAAAATGACTAGTGTACCTTCAAGAAGGGAAAAAGGAAAGTCAAAGTGTTAGTGGTAGCCAAGGATAAGTTAAATCTAGATACTAGCCGACCTGCATGTAGAAGGATTGAACTAGCTAGAAGGAATAGAGGATGAGGAGGAGGAAGAGCATATTCTAAGGGAGAACCCATAATTTCTCTCATTATTTATCTTGGATTGGGCCCACCACTGCTCCCCCTGATCAACCTTCATCTTCGACACACCCACCCATCCTCCTTACTACCGCCCTCGGTACCACACCCTCTACATCGAAAAATGCTTCCCCCAAAAAACCCCAACCCTCCACCCTCCCGAACCCCATTCCCCTAGAAAAAGGCAAAATTCCTCCCTATCCCCCAAGAGGTGGATCCTCCACTTAATCCCCTCAACTGGCACGACCCTCTGGATCACACTGAATTCAAACACGCCATCCAAATCCTACTTAGCCTACCAATTCCAGCAAGTATTGTTGACAAAGGTCACTCACCGCATGGACATTCACGTTCTTCGACTTTACATTGATGCCAAGCAGGATGCTTGGACAAGACAGAACACACACTGACAACGTGGAGGCTACATGCGGCTCAATCTAGATGCCCGGCCCATCATGTTCGATCTTATGGGCAAACAACCTATCTGGAGGTGCCCCTTTCTCTTCAAGCCTCACATCTGGGCCAAATACTGCAAGGCCCCATGCGACCTCCACATCAACCCAACATATCTCCCCATCTACCCACATCATGGGTATGGGACCTATTCTGCAATGATCAGTAGTAGAACCCAAAGCTTCAATTTAACTTCCCTTGGTTCAACCACCCACTTCTAGCAATCTATAAACAAAAGAACACATGATCACTCGGATGACCGTGTTTACTGTCAAGAAGCTTGACCACACACATACGTGCACCTTTCTCTCTCTCTCTCGTGATCAGAACCCAAGGCAAGGACTGCTGGAATCTCGTGTGCAGCGCTGTTTCAAGCAAGGGGAAGGAGGAATGTGATGAGAAATCAATGTAGGGGTTCTTGAAACCTTGAATTGTGCATGGCTAGGGTCTAGTGGACACGTGAACCAAGTGTGGTTTAGCTTTTTTTTGAGTCGTGGGCTGCTACAGCCACAGACAAGGGAAACAAATCTATTGCAAGATTGCAAGGCGGGTTGTGCTATGTGAGCTATGAGAGGGAGTGTGTGATGTGTTAATAACGGAAGTGGTGGCAGTTGTGAACTTGTCTTTGTGTGATTGCTCGCCTGTTGATGTGATCAGGCTGGAGCTCGACAAGCTTTTGTCATTATTTTCTGTGTTTGTGTTTCGACAATTGTAAGTTTCCCTCTGTACTCCGCCAATTGAGTTGCAGATTAAGCAATAGAGGTGTCTTGCTTTTTTGATTTGAGCCTGTGGTGTGATGGTGGTGGATGGATGAGGCTACAGGAGTAGGGATATGAGGAAAGGTCTGGTCTGCTCTACTGATTTTCTTTCCAGCTAGAGAAGCTGGTGGTGCCCCTTGTGCTTGTGAGAGTGTTCCAAAGGTGGTGAGTCGGCGAGCTATAGCGGCCTTCCTGTGTTTTTGAGCTGCCTCACATCTTTTTGGTGCCCCCACTGAGGAATTTCTCAGGTATTGTTTGACTGAGGATAGCTCTGCTATTTTCTTCAGTTTACCAGGGTTTTCTTGGGATTTGAGGTGAAGTTTGGGGGTTAAAATGATGTCTTATCCAGAGTTTTATGGTAGTCCTAATGAGGATGTGGCAGATTTCCTAGAAAAGATGGAGGTTGCATGCATAAGCAACCATATCAATGAGTCGGTATAGGTGTTGCGGCTACTGAGCATCTGTTTGAAAGGGGATGCAAGGACCTGGTATAGAGCTTATGAGGAGTCATTGAGGGTTGTTGTTCCACATCTTGATATGACTGAGAATGGATTAAAGACAGCACTTAGCAACAGGTTTAAGAAAGTAGAAGACCCCAACAAGGTTTGGCATGAGGTGCAAGCTCTGACACAAGGTTTGGCATGAGGTGCAAGCTCTGACACAAGGTGAGTTGGAATCAATTGATGATTATTTGAAGAAATTTTCTTTGCTGTGGGAGACTTTATGCAGGGCTTTAGGGGAAGATCAGGTACCTCCTGATATGATGAAGAAAAACAAATTTGTAGCCGGGCTTAAGAGGAGTATTCGCTGGAAAGTGGAATCGAAGAAGCCCAGGTCTTTTGAGGATGCGGTGGAAATTGCTAAATCAAAGGATTGGAAGTTGCAACGGATGAATCAGCTGGGGATGATTCTAGTTGTAGCACAGCCGGAGATTCATAGAGTGGAGGCTACACCCATGAATGCAATGATTGAGAGGATGAAGCCCACTGAAGCTCAAGCTATGCAAATGGTGCCACAAGCTAGTCAAGGAGTACCTATGGTTCCTGCAGGTTCTGATGAGGGATTGCGACAGGATATGAAATAGATGGTTGATCTTATGAAGAATTTGAGCTTAAATTTAATGGGAAGTACAGGTGGTGGACGTGGTAGAGGCCGAGGCAATAATCATGAAGGGGGAGATGGACAAGCAGGGTATGGACGTGGTCGCGGTAGGGGTCGTCGTTTCATCCCTACATGCTGGAACTGTGGTGAGCTTGGTCATCTGAGTACAGATTGTGATAAGCCTCAGCGAATGGGTGGTGATATGTACCCATTACCTTCACAGTTACCTGACAGATCAAATGACTATGGTATTGATATCAGGGATCAAGCAGGCCCCAGTGGAATCATAGCTGAGGAGAAGGGGAAGGCAAAGGTCATGAATGTTGTTACTCTAGAGAATGTTCAGGTGAGAGAAGAAGGGGATGTGATGCCCATTGGCAAGCGCACAACGGATGAAAGAGAAGGAAAAGGGGTGGCTGGACCCAGTCGTAAGAAGGGGAAGCAGCAAGAAGGAGAAGATGTGAAAGCCAAAAGGAAACGGAAGCCTCGTAGAAGGTTCCAGGTGTCAGACATCCCGCTGGGGGATGGGCAAACCAGCTATGACTTGAAATCTGATTTGGTGAACAGGAAGGCCAACATCACCTTTGGGCAGTTGGTGGAGATGGTGCCAAAATTGAGAAGGCAATGGAAGGGACTTGTGAATCCAATGGAAAAGGAGTCAGAGAAGAAGTCAGTCAAAGTACTATCTCCAGATATTTGCCCTATTGTGGAGGTGTGGAGTAAAGGTGTGGAGTCAAAGTACTATCTTTAGAAGAGCTTCCAGATATTTGCCCTATTGTGGAGGTGTGGAGTAAAGGTAGGAACCTTGGTCAGGCCTATATAGATGGAGGAGCTCAAATCTGTGTGATAACCCAATCATGTGTGGAGCAATCAGGCTTGAGAGTGTCTGGGGTTTTTGGTTTTCGAATCAGGATGGCTAATCATCAAAAGGTAAAATGTCTTGGTATGATAAAGGAATTGGAAATTGAAGCTTTTAATGTCAAAGCTAATGTAGATTTTCATGTGATGCCTGCGGGTCTTGGTGCTTTTCCAATTAATTCTTGGACGACCCTGGTTGCGAGTGGTGGGTGCAGTACAAGACTGGAGGTATGGGACCATTTCTTTGCATAATAAGCAAGGTAATAAAAAATCTTTTGAGATGCATAGTAGGAGATCTTTGAATGATGTGTGGGAGAGGCCACAGGATTCAAGTGAAGAGGAAACTACCACCACTACTTCTGAATCAGAGATGGATTCATCGACTACTACTGTTTCTAGTGGTGAAGAGGCAGATAAGGCTTTCCTAATATCAGAGCAACAAGGTAATGAAGATAAAGAAGTGCAAGAAGTGGGTGCTGAGGGAGAAGATACTATGGGGTCATATGAAGTGATCGAGGAATTACTGCAGCCAAAGATAGAAGTGAAGACTGATTGAAGGAATGCTGAGTTCGGATCTCTCGAGTGGAGAAAAAGTTAGGTATGTTAATATGCTGTCTCATTTTCCAGAATTGTTCATCACTTCTTATAAGGAGATTCGAGGATTTAAAGGGCCAGATTTGAGGATTGAATTGAAAGAAGGTGTAAAAACAGTTTGGTAGAAGCTTCGCAGGATGGGATGAGAACAAATGTAGGCCCTGAGAGAGGAAGTTGATAAGCTGTTGAGCGCAGGTTTCATTACACAAGTGGACACAGTTGAGTGGGTAAGTCCTACGGTGGTGAGTCCAAAGAAGGATGGCAGGTGGCGTATATGTGTGGATTTCAAGCCTTTGAATGCTGCTACAAAGAAGGATTCTTACCCCCTACCTTTTTTGGATGAGATCTTGGATACTATAGCTGGATATGAAAGGTATAGTGTTTGTGATGGGTTTTCAGGTTATTTCCAGTTAAAGATTACAGAAGAAGATCAGCGCAAGACGACTTTCATTACACCTTGGGGATGTTTCTGCTACAAAGTTCTTCCTTTTGGATTGATGAATGGACCAGCCTACTATCAGAAAAGGATAAATTGGGTATTATCTCCTTTTTTGAACAAGTTTGTGAAGGATTTTATTGATGATTTTTGTATATACAGCTCCAGGCAAGAGCATTGTGATAGACTGGCTACAGTTTTTCAGCGTTATGATGAGTGTGGTGGTCAATTAAATCCAAAAAAGTGTTTTTTAGCTCAACCGAGGGTGAAGCTCTTGGGCCATGTTGTTTCAGAGAATGGTATTGATCTGGATCCTGATAAAGTCAAGTCTCTTCTTCTTCTTCCTACACCAAAGAATACAAGGCAACTGGTTACTTTTGTGCAAAAGGTGAAGTATATGGCTCGTTTCATCTCTCTATCTTCACAATTGTTATATCCTTTGCAGCAAGCAGCAAAGCATGATCCTTTGCATTGGACGGAAGAGTGTGAGGTAGTTTTCCAAAAAGTGAAAGAGGTGTTGGGTGCTATTCCTATAATGCAGGTGCCTAACTGGGAACAGGTATTTTATGTCAATCCTTTAGTAGGTGAAGATGCTATTGGAGCTATGTTGTTACAGAAGGGGAAAGAATCACATTATATGCAACCAGTCTACTGTGCTAGCAGAGTAAAACTTGCTAGAGAAAGGTTGTTATCAGAAGTGGAACTTGTTATGGTTAGTGTGATGTATGCATGTAGGCGGTTCCGCCATTACTTGTTGCCTCGCCCCTTTGTGTTTTTGACGAGTTACACTTTTTTGCCTCAGTTGATAAATGGCACAAATTTATCTAAAGCTATGATGAAGTGGGTGATTGAGTTGCAGGAATTTACTTTCTCATTCTTGGTGGAAGAGAGTACCCGGGCTACCTTAGCTGATCTACTGACATATAAGGAGAGTCCTCTTCTTATAAAGGAGGAGACCATCAAGAAGCCAGTTGAGGATGCGGCTGAGTTGGTGAATGCACACTTACTATATTTTGATGGTTCTTACAGGAAAAGCCATGATGCAGCCTTAGGAGGTTTGGTTCTTTATGATCCACAGGGTTGCCTTGTTTTTAAAAAGGGTGTTAAGGTGGATGCACATAGCAACAATGAAGCAGAGTATCTAACTCTGGAAGTTGGATTGCAAATATGTTTGAAGCATGGTGTATACAAGATTCGCATTCGAGGAGATGCATTGCTTGTGGTAAAACAGGTATTGGTAGTTTGGAAGTCAAAGAATAAGAAATGTGTTTCAAGATTAAAGGTTTGTTAAAGGAATTTGAAGCTTGGAGTCTAAAGCATGTGGATCGAGGCCATAATGAGGAGGCTCATGAAGCAGCCCAGGGAATGATTGGTGAAGTTTTCGTTCTTAAAGCTCACGCATCATTTTATTATGGTAGGGAGAATTTACAGGATGTTGAGGAGTTTTTGTTGACAGGGATGATTCCTAATGGTATTGAAAAATCAAAAAAATATGGTTTCATCAGGAAAGCTGCAAGGTATGTGATGGTTGGTAATGCTTTGTATTTGAAGGGAATTGATTTGATAATGCGACGGGTACCTTGGAAGGAAGAAATCTACAAAATTCTTAAGGAAAACCATGAAGGAGCATGCGGTGGACATTTTGCCTCAAAGATTACCTTGCATAAGGTTTTGCAGGAAGGTTATGTATGGCCAAGTGTACATAAGGATGTTAATCATTGGTGCAAGTCATGCAAACAATGCCAAGCTCACAGTAGACGGATATTAAAGCCTGAGATGAGGAAGACAATTCTTGCTTATGATGTTTTTGAAAAATGGGAAATTGATGCTGTGGGACCATTGCCCATTACTAGCCGAGGGAAGTGCTACATCTTGACTGCAGTTGATTACCTTTCTAGATGGGCAGAAGCAAAGGCAGTGAAACAAATTACTGCTAAGGAGGTGGCAAAGTTTGTATATCAGGATATCTGTTGTAAGTTTGGTGTGCCATTAGAATTGCTTTCTGATCAGGGTCCAGGTTTCAAAGCAGAGCTTATGGACTATTTGTGTACAAAGATGAAGATCACTCGCAGTTTTACCACACCTTACTATCCACAGTGTAACGGCCTGAATGAACGTTTCAATGGTGAATTGATTAAGATTTTATCTAAGGTGACAGAGCAACAAGGCAAGAATTGGGATCTGGAATTGCCTGCTGCCTTGTGGGCATACAGGACATCAATTAAGACTGGTACGGGTTTCACTCCATTTCATCTTGTTTATGGGAAAGAAGCCTTATTGCCTATTGAGGTGGAGATACCAGCTATTAAAATGTTGGAAAAGCTTTTGGAAGAACGTAAAGATGCCCTTAAAGAGCGGCTGTTATATTTACAAGAAGCACAGCTGAACAGGGATAATGCTTTGAAGCATTATGAAGATATGCAGGCAAGGACGTTGGAGAAGTTTAACAAGAAAATTAAAAGCAAAGGAATTATGAAGGATGATTTGGTATTATGTTATAATAGTAGGCTGGATAATTCCTTTCATAAGAAGTTTCAAATTAAGTGGGAAGGACCTTTCTTGGTGATGCAAGGATTTGCAAATGGCACCTATCAATTGGCAGATTTAGATGAGACTTTACATGCTTCCAGGGTAAATGGATACAGGCTCAAGAAGTATTATGCATGTTTGATGGTAATTGTGCAGGATGCAGTGTCTGAAAATGTGATTTTAGATGAAGGGCAGTTTTTGGATATGGATTTAGGTCTTGAAATGCTTTTTACTGCTGATCATGAATGATTCAGCAGGCTGGGGGTTGGGCAAAGTATGTCAGGCATTTTTCTGTAAAGGTGTTTTGAATCCGTGTACATATGGGATGCATGGTTTATGAATAAACTTTGCCCTGAATGCCCTAGCAATTGTACAGAGTGGGTGGTTTTATGGTTTTTTTACAAGCTGAGGGTGATGCCTGCATGTGAAAGTGTGCCGGGAACTTCGAATGTGATGATGTTTGGTCAATCTGGGGCTGATTCTGGATGCAGAAATGGCACTCCATTTTTAGCATGAATGTGGAGATGGTCGGCAAAATAGGGCACCGACTGGGAAATGGTCTGGTTTGGTAAGTTGATGCTGCTGATCACGAAGCTGTGGGCAGCTCTGGCAGCATTGTTTTGGAAGGAAAGTATGGGCGCCGTTTCTTCTGGAAAAACACAAGAAAAGGAAGAGCCCTTTTAGTAATGTGTGGCCATCTAATGGAAGCTTTTAAAAAATATATATATATATATCATGTGGCCACTTTATAAAGAGCCATGTGGAAGCTTGGGTGGTTGCCAGCTTGACATCTAGAAGCTGGCAAACGTGGAGCAAAGAAAGGCGGCACCCAGATAGAATCGACGAAAAAAAAGGAAACCGCCTCGTTGATGGGGGCTCTCCAGTGGTTCTACTGCTGAGGCACTGCAGCTGCGGAAGGTGAAAAGTAGGCCGCCTTGGCAGAGCCGGCTGCTGGGAATCGTGAAGGGATCGGAGATGTGAAGGGAGCGCAGCCATGTGGAGAGAGGCGCTGCAGTTGGCTACACAAGCTGGCGAGAGCGTGAAGGCAAGGTTGCCATCGTGTGTACAAAGAGTTGGCGACGGCGGCTGGACGTTAAGGTGCGTGGAGTATGCTGGCTGGTGATAAGCGGAGACCACCTTGCAGAAGTGTTGCAATGAATGGAGCCAAACGGGAAGCTAGCCAAAGCCGGGTCCAGAAGGTCGTGATTGCTGTGGCGCTACGGAGACAGTCGTGATTGCTGTGGCGCTACGGAGACAGTCGTGGCTGAGTAGAAGGAAGGGATCTGAAGGTTGCTATAGGCGCAAAGGGTCCGCCAAAGAGACGTGTGGGCTGGAGAAGTTGGTGAGGGCACTGACAAGTTGGCGCAGATGCTGTAGGTGCTGCTTCTTGGTGGATAGGTATGTTGTGTGCAGCGCTGTTTCAAGGTACAACTAGTACTTGATGGCTACTGTCAAGAAGCTTGACCACACACATACGTGCACCTTTCTCTCTCTCTCGTGATCAGAACCCAACGCAAGGACTGCTGAAATCTCGTGTGCAGCGCTGTTTCAAGCAAGGGGAAGGAAGACTGTGATGAGAAATCAATGTAGGGGTTCTTGAAACCTTGAATTGTGCATGGCTAGGGTCTAGTGGATACGTGAACCAAGTGTGGTTTAGCTTTTTTTTGAGTCGTGGACTGCTACACCACAGACAAGGGAAACAAATCTATTGCAAGATTGCAAGGCGGGTGGTGCTGTGTGAGCTATGAGAGGGAGTGTGTGATGTGTTAATAACGGAAGTGGTGGCAGTTGTGAACTTGTCTTTGTGTGATTGCTCGCCTGCTGATGTGATCAGGCTGGAGCTCGACAAGCTTCTGTCATTATTTTCTGTGTTTGTGTTTCGACAATTGTAAGTTCCCCTCTGTACTCTGCCGATTGAGTTGCAGATTAAGCAATAGAGGTGTCTTGCTTTTTCGATTTGAGCCTGTGGTTGTGATGGTGGTGGAGAAGCTGGTGGTGCCCCTTGTGCTTGTGAGTGTTCCGAAGGTGGTGAGTCGGCGAGCTATAGTGGCCTTCCTGTGTTCCTGAGCTGCCTCACACCATACAAGGCTTTCTTCAACTTGCAAACATGCTCGGGGTGACTCACATCCTCATAACCACGTGGCTGCAACATATACACCTCTTTCTGCAAATCCCCGTGCAAGAATGCATTCTTTACATCCATGTGATGTAAAGACCATTGCTTTGATGCAGCCACTGCTATCATAACTGGGCTGAAAGTTTCCTCATAATCAATGCCATATGTCTGCGCATATCCTTTGGCTACCAATCTAGCCTTGTACTTGTTTATGCTTCCATCACTGTTATGTTTTACTTTGTACACCCACTTGCATCCAATGGCTTTCTTGCCTTTAGGCAATTGCACTAAATCCCAAGTCTCATTTCCATATAGTGCATCCATCTCCTCATCCATAGCTTTCTCCCAACACACATTTCCCCAACAGTCTCATCAATGCATGTGGGCTCTACCTGTACAACTTTTTCCATGTATGCATTGTGGGGTGCCACATAACCATCATAGGTAAACCTCTGCACAGGATTCTTCACTCTCCCAGATCTTCACGGCTTTGCATTCATGGCTTCCATAGCCTTCTTTGAACTAGGTGTTCTCATAGCTAGTATCCCAAGATCCTCATCAAGGCTCATCTCTGAGCCACTAGACTCTCCATCAACATGAGAATGCCTTGCAGAAATGTCAGGCATACTAAGGGGCTCAATCACTTTCTCTTTGCCTTTATGTGATGTACTAATCACATTTGCAGGACTGGTATTATGATGTAGCCTGCCACTCCATGGTCTATCAATTGAACCACTAGATGAGGACTCTCGTGGTCTATCAATTGAACCACTAGATGAGGACTCTCGTGGTCCACTCAAAGACTGTGATTGCTGACTTGCATTCTGTGCAAGCACATTTCCACTCACATCAGTCCCAACAGCTTCTTTTTCAGCAGCATACCAACTGCTCATCTCATCAAAAACAACATCCTTGCTTACCCTCAACTCACGTGTAGCAGGGTTATAACACCTGTATCCCTTTTGCTCAAGGGAATACCCAAATAAACACACATTTTTCATCTGGCACATGCACATATGTAATGCATCCAAAGACTTTCAGATGAGACAAATCAAGTTTTCTATCAGTAAACCTCTACATCATGTATGGTTGCAGTTGGAGTTTTGTTCATGATGTAAACTACTGTACAAACAGCCTCAGCCCAATAGCTATGCGGCATATTCTTCTCTTCCATCAATGCTCATGCAATCTCAGCAATGTGCCTGTTTTTTGCTCAACAACTCCATTTTTCTGCGGAGTGTATCTGCATGAAAACTGTCTCCAAATACCATTCTTCTTCAAAAATTCAGAGAACTAATTGGAGAAGTACTCTCCCACTCGATCTGACATTAGGCACTTTACATATTTCCCTGTTTGCTTTTCAACCATAACTCTGAAATTCTGAAAATGAGTGAACACCTCACCCTTCTCCTTCATGAAGTATACCCACACTTTCCTTGTATGGTCATCAATAAATGTCACATAGTACCTGCAGCCTCCCATAGACATGGCCTTCGTAGGACCCCATACATCTGAATGCACAACATCTAGTGCATTTTTGCTCACATTTCTGTTACGTGGAAATACGTGCTTTGTTTGCTTTCCAAATTGGCATGCTTCACATATTTTCTGCATACCTTCAACTTTAAACTTTGGCAGCCCTGTCCAATTCCTTTAGTCTGCATAGACTTTATTCTCTGTACATTCACATGTCCAATTCTTTTATGCCAAATGTCTATGTCTACATTAAATCTTGAACCATTTGCAAACATTGCAGCACTCACTTCAGGCATGTTTACATTCAATGTAAACATTCTGCCCACTTTGTTGCCTTTTGCAATCAACCTGCACTTGTCTTTAAAGTCTTCAACATAACAACCATCAGGGTTAAACCGAACCTGCAAACCCTGCTCAATCATCTGGCCAAGTGAAACCAGATTCTTTGTTATGTTCGGAACATGAAGTACATCTGCAAGGTACTTCACTTTGCCATCCTGCATAGACAATGGCACATCTCCAACATGGGCAATTGGATGAGCAGTGCATCCCCTGTTTCTACAAAACCTAGTCTTTCAAGATTTTTCATCTCCTTGAACCACTCCCCATGACTTGTCATGTGGTTCGAAGCACCTGAATCAACATACCATACATTATCTTTGTATGCTGCTTCAACATTTTCAGACATGGCATTCATGACATGCTATATAACAAACAACCTTTCATTATCCCCATTGTTTTTGCTTGAGGATGCATAGTTGTTTTGCTGTAATTTCCCATTTTGCATGTCAGCCTTCTTCTTATAACAATCTGCTTGCACATGTCGAGGCTTACCACAATAAAAGCATCCACGTGTATCATTATACTGTCTTTGCCAATTTCCATGACCTCTTTGACTCCCCTTGCCTCTGAATTGGCCTTTTCCTCCTGCATGTTGTTGTTGTGAATTCTAGGACTCTTGTTGTTGCTGCTACTGGCCATAATTCTGATTACCTGTTCGGCCACCTCCTTGGCCGCGTCCAGGGCCTCCTCTATCTCGTCTTCTTCCTGAATTTGTGTAGAAGGCCTGTTGATCTGAACTATTTTTGTTTTGTGAAGACTATTGGTCTTCACCCAAACTTTTGTCTTCTATAATCAACATAGACACCAAATCTGTGAAATTGGGAATGTTTTCCCAAGTCTGAATAGACATCTTGAATGCCTTGTATTGTGGCTCGAGACCACGTAGACAGACTTCCATCTGATCATCATCATCTACTAAAACACCAGTAGATGCAAGGGATTCCACAATACCCTTGATCTTCAATGCATAGTCATTCACAAACATACTCTTTTTCTCCATAGTATGAAGTTCATTCTTTAACTGTATCTTTCGTGCCTTGGTATTCGTTTCATAGAGTTTTACTAAGGTGTCCCACGCCTCCTTAGGGGATTTGGCATCTTGTATGTGCCCAATCATGGTGTCATGTATACTGATAGAGAGCCAATACATAACTTTTCTGGCTCCTTGGTTCCGATCCTTGAACTCTTTCACATTTGCAGCAGTCGAATTGATCTCTGGTATCTCTGGTGCCTCTTGATGCTCACCTTCTATATAGTCCCAGTAACCCTTTCTTATCAAGAAATTCGTCAACCTGGACCTCCAAGCATGGAAGTTGTTCTTATCAAGCTTCTCAGTAACAATTTGGTTTATGCCATCATTTGACATCTTGCCAGATACACAAATTTACCAGAATAGCACTTTGGTTTGTCCTACACAAACTGTTGTATTTTCTGTAGCGGTACTGTACTACACTCAAACGCCACAACCTGTGACCTCAATGTGCATACATACACCCAATGGCAAATGTTGACCTCCTTGCAGCAGCACACACAATGTTTGCACAACCAATCTGTCTTCCTGCAGTTCTTAAAAACAGAGTTCTGCAGAGAATCGATGACTTACCTGTAGTGCTTGAAATCGCCTACTTTCTAAAAAACGGAGGTCCTAACGGGCCCGAAACGCATTTTCGGCTCCTAAATTTTCTATCCGATAGGACAATATAGTTGCCCTATAGCTTTACTCCCGCAAAGAAAGCTTCTTAATCAAAGATCATTTTACCGGTGCCTCTCGTAGAGCTTTCGACAAGGGTGTAGTCGCCAACACAAATAGGGAAGAGTAGTTGAAGCTCTTACCCTCGTACCGCTTCCTGTGCTTCTCTTGCTTGCAGCTCAGCCCTTAGCATGAACTTGGCTCTGATACCATGAAAAGATGCAGGGGAGAAGAGAGTTTGAGCTCTTGCAAGAACACACACACTCACAAAACCCTAAACGAGAGAACACACAAGGTGAGAGGCTGAAAATCTTCTTCTTCTTCACACAACACACAACACACCATATACAAAGATAAGAGTACACTCTATATGAAAAGGTACTCAACCAAATATATACTAGGGTTCTCTATAGTGTGAACCCAACTAAATGAGCTGGCGCTGTAACTATGCCAGTCTCTCTCGAATGGCTGTCACACAGCCTGTCATCCCACTGACCGCATATCACCCATAATCTCACCAACCGTGCCAGTGGTGTAAGTGTGGGGCCTATCCCCCAGGTGGGTCATTAGTGTCCACCGCCTCACTAGATGAGCTCGATATCTCAACAGTGAATGGCATGGTCGACATGCTTCATAAATGCCTCGCCCAAATGAGAGATTTGGGTGGGGTGTTTGCCATATTCCTCAAATGAGAGATTTGGGTGGGGTGTTTGCCATATTCCTCAAATTGATAGCCGGCTTGTCATCTCTTCTTCTGGGGAGTGTGGGTGATGACCACCCCGCGAGAGAGGAGTCAGAGTGCAATAGTGGCCATTCCAATAGGTTAGGAAGAGGTGATATGAGGGCAAGAGGCTGCAAAAAATCAAAAGAAAAAAAGGGTAAGATTTTGGCTATACAACGAGAAGAAAAGTGGGAAAATGAGTTGTGATGGGCCCTTTCATATAGATTTCCTACGGAGGTACATTCATAGTTTTGCAGAGGAACGGCTGTGGATGGGGGCTAAGCGAACGCCCATGGATTGGCAAAGTGAATGGACATGTTTTTTTAGAAGGTAAAGGAATGGCCATGGATTGGAAGAGTGACGGCCATGGATGAGTAAGAGTGAATGCAGGTGGATACAAGATATGGAACAAGTGATCGGTCATGGTTTTATGAAGTGAATGGTCATGGCTTGATGAAGTGAATGGCCATTCTTTCACCCTTGATTTTTGAAATTTTTTGAGTACCCTGATTACAGGTTTTGTACCCTTTGACTATGTGGTCAACACTCCAGCGGGCTTTGCCGACTCTTTGCCCAATTTGCAATGGCTACAAGTCAGGTCCAATTAGCTTTGGATGTGTCTCGAAAACTCTTCATCGGGCCATGATGCTACTGATAGGGGCCTTCTTGACAATTAGGGGTTGGGGGGATGAGAGGCTTAGGAGAGGGGGGGTGAAGGTTGGGAGTCACGTGATGAGGGCATGTGGGATGGCCGAGGTGGAGGGAATTATTGATTTCTATGCATAAATGGGTGCATAAAAGATATTTTTTTATATTAAAGGTGTGATTTTCATCATAAATGATTTTTATGCATAAACATGTGCATAAAGGATATTGTTTTTATATTAAAAGTGTGATTTTCATCATAAATGATTTTAATGCATAAACATGTGCATAAAGGATATTTCTTTTTTATATAAAAGTGTGATTTTTCTCATAAATGATTTTTATGCATAAACATATGCATAAAAGATATTTTTAATATTAAAAGTGTGATTTTCATCATAAATGATTTTTATGCATAAACATGTGCATAAAGGATATTTTTTTAATATTAAAAGTGTGATTTTCATCATAAATGATTTTTATGCATAAACATGTGCATAAAGGATATTTTTTTAATATTAAAAGTGTGATTTTCATCATAAATGATTTTTATGCATAAACATGTGCATAAAGGATATTTTTTAATATTAAAAGTGTGATTTTCATCATAAATGATTTTATGCATAAACATATGCATAAAAGATATTTTTTTATATTAAAAGTGTGATTTTCATCATAAATGATTTTTATGCATAAACATGTGCATAAAAGATTTTTTTTATATTAAAAGTGTGATTTTCATCATAAATGATTTTTATGCATAAACATGTGCATAAAGAATATTTTTTTATATTAAAAGTGTGATTTTCATCATAAATTACTTTTATGCATAAACATATGCATAAAAGTTAATTTTTTATATTAAAAGTGTGATTTTCATCATAAATGATTTTTATGCATAAACATATGCATAAAAGTTAATTTTTTATATTAAAAGTGTGATTTTTATCATAAATGATTTTTATGCATAAACATGTGCATAAAAGATTTTTTTAATATTAAAAGTGTGATTGTCATCATAAATGATATTTATGCATAAAAGATATTTTTTTATATTAAAAGTGTGATTTTCATAAATGATTTTTATGATGATAAAAGTGTGACTTTCATCAGAATTAAATTTTTTGCATAAATAGATGCATATATAGTGATTATATTTAAATAAGGGTTTTCATAATCCTCTGTTTAATTTTTGCAAAAATTGGAAAAATGAATAAGTAGATAATCTGTGAGAAGAAATGCTACCGTTTCATATTCACTAAGATGGTAATGAGAAAATTCAATTAAACTATCGAAGTTGGAGATCGAGATAAATGATTATTTTATTCCTCATAAGAAGTTCATGTTTTAGAAATCTGTAAGCAAATATTCGTCGAATGAAATTTAGAAAAAGAGAAATTGAAATAGTACCTTTCGAGAAAGATAGTTTAGGAAGAACCTTTCCAGACCCAAACTCTGATTCAGAGTATTGAGCAAGACCTAATTCCTTCGTCAGTTTCAATCAATGACGATGTACCCAATTCAGAAAAATACACTCAAATCTCCCACCGAATCTGAAACTAAGTTAAGACTTTTGATTTTGATCTGAGGATCAAGTTAACAGAATTCGAGGAATTCTGTTTGGAATTTAGACGTGGATCTAGAAGTATTGGGATACGGATTTAAGATTTATTCATGGTATTCAAACAAAATCAAAACTGAAAACTTGCATAGAAACCCTGTTTTCTTAAAGGACTATCTTACGCCAGAATGCTAGAGGGAGCATTTGGCATATGTGTTTAACTAAGGGAAGTTCGGTTGCAACAGTTGGCGGGGAGTGTTCGAGGGACAGCTCACGCGGCAAAAAACCTGCCCAGGTCTTGAGACCAGCCTGGGTATGGTGAAAAATGGTGTGCTTCCAATACAATGGGCGAGGGCCGACGAAGCGGTCCCTGAGTGAAGTACCAGGACACCTAAGGAGGATCTTGGAGGGTTCTGACCAGGCGATGCACAAGCTCGCGGTGCTTAGGACACCCATACGTAGGTCGAGGAAGATATATATATGTATGTTGACGAAGTGATTATTGTGATCTATTTACTGGATCTCGTTGTGCTGACCAGCTGGTCCAAACGGAGAGTCCAGAGTGGTACTGTTTTGTGAAACAAGGGATTGAATGAAATTTTAAATTATGAAATCTATGATCATATCTGTTTTGTCAATGGATTATTTTTATATTAAAGTTTTAAAGAGGAGTGTGTGCGTATCTTTTTTCTAAAGCTAAAGTTAAGAAAGGCATTTCAATTATGGGTGGGTGAGTACTTGTTTGGTTCTACCGATTCTAGTGGTAGGGTGGTGGCTAACCCATGGGCTGGATGGGGTTAGGCTGGAATCAGTGGAGTTTTAATAATCCAACTGAAAAATCTTATGATTACGCTACGATTCGAGTAGCTAGTTAATTCCCTGATAAATTTCTCAATTGAGTGGATCAACGGCTGTGCCTAATCTTGATTAGAAAAAAAGCGTTGAAATTACTCAGATGATCAAATTATATCAGTGATAGTTTCCTTCTATCTGCTTTATTCAGGTGAAGGATAGTTTAGAATTGATCTCGTTAGAAAAATTCGTTAAGAAAATTCAAAAAGGTGGAATCGTCCCCGCTTTTCGGGCATGGGAAATTTTCCTGGTTTCGGTTTTTGGAGTGACCACCAGCCTAGTCTCGTGCCCGAACATTCGTGGTTGGGCAAGGCCCTGACTGAGAAACCCTGCCCCGTGCATGAGGGGGCTGCTTCTGCTGTCAGCTACTACCGAGAGTCTGGTGCGCGGAGGGGGTAGAGGGATCTCACAGTTGGTAGCTTTGTTGAAAGTTAATAAAGATAATTAAATTCTTATCAGAAATTGATAATAAAAAATAAAAATAAAAAAACATTTTCATAATGTATTTTCATTCCGTAAGCTTCTTTAATGAAGAATTTTTAATCAAAGAAATTGTTTTTATAGATGAAAGTTTCCTATTTATCTGGTATTCCTGAACTCACCCAGTCTCAATATATGACTACGTTCGCCTTCGAGCATCTCCTTTCTTCCGCTTCAACTCTCGCACGCCATTTCGAGGATTTATATTTTCCTAACCCAGTGGAGAGACTACAACATAAGTGGTTTGCAGGGCACACCTCTTGCGACCACCGTGCAATGTTGTGGCAGAACCTCTCATTGGCTATGATTTTGTTAAAGCTGAAAATGGTGCGTGGTGTCATTCTATTTCATTCGAAGCCTCGAAATTTCAGACTTTCATGCCAAGTCTATAGACTCCTTAGTTGTTTTATTCCTAAGGAGAAAATAATAGCTCCCTTGTTAGTAAGTGAACATTTGTATCAAGGCATGGCTATGGCCCAGTATCGTCGTCTTATGCGACTCCCGAGGAGATTTTTAATTATGGAGCCAAGCTGCTCTATGTACATATTGCAACTTTTATATAAATATAGAAATGTTTTCTGGGAGAAAAATTTCCTATTGTATAAGTGATTGTTTACGGACGATCTGATAAAGAAAAATCTATTATCGGACATATGTCATAGATCTCCAATAAGATCATTGTCTAAGAAATTGTTTTCTGAACCTCTTAAGTCTTAGGATCTCGTGGATGATATCAAAATAAAAATTTAATAATATATAAAGTTTTGATAGAATCATGAGACGAGGAAACCATGGCCATCAGCCAAACCCTCTCTTTGAAGATGATGAGCTTGACCCTGATGTTCGTAAGGCTCTTCATAGGAATCAGCTAGGACCCTTCAAAGGAGAAGGGGAGAACCTAGGCGAGGCTGTGGAGAAATGGGTGGAAGCCAGGGAAGAATATTTTGACGTCACAAGCTACAATGAGTGGAGCAAAATGGCTCTTGCCTGGCTGAAAATAGTGGAAACAGCTAGGGTAGCATGGAGGAGCCACTATGACACCAACCGTCTGGACAGAAATACTCAGTCCTGGAACGACCTAAAAACCTATCTAAGAAAGAGATTTTGTCCCCCTGGATTTTTGGAAATCAAAATGAACGAATTCTTAGAGCTACAGTAGGAGAGCAAAACCATCGAGGAATATCACCAGGCCTTGCTCTTCTACTCAAATATTCACCACCTCTAGATGAAGAACAACTCATGGCCAAGTTCATTTGGGGAATGAACGAACCCTTGGACACTCTGGTTAAAAATGCCAAGCCAGTGTCCATGGCTGAAGCAGTAAGAATGGAAGAGGATTTTGCCAAGGCCTTTGTAGTAAAGGTCCCGCCAAAGCCTACACCCTCTAACTTTAAAATTTTCCAAGCCCATGGAAGTACTTCAAACTTTCCACCCCCGAAGAGGCAGCAAGGCCCGAATCAGAATCAGGATGCAGGAAGATTTCGAAGTGAAGGAAGACCCTTCCCCCAGAATACTTTCTCAGGAGCCCCACCTCTTTCAAGAAATCAGAACGATGAACTCAGAAGTGAAAATCGATGTTTTGGATGCCAAGGCTTTGGTCACCAACTGAAAGACTATCCAACTCCTGCCATGTCAAGGAGACAGGGAAGTCAAGGACCCCGAGTTCAGAGACCAACCCCTTCATACCAATCTAATCAGGGTCCATCTCGCCCAAGCCAGGGAAACCCCAGGAGAACTCCAACCCAACCATCTACCTCTGTCTAGAATAACCTCAGAACTCCTTCCCAGAATTGGGGCCACCAAAGAGAAAGAATTCCACCTCAGACTACAGCAGCCAGAGCAGTCACAATTTCAGATGTAGTAGAAGAGGAAAGATGGTAGATCTTTGCTGCAATTGAAAACCAAGGACCTAACCGTCAGTTCTCAATCATCCATACTCCAGCAGAATATCAGGGTAAGCCTTTTAAGCTTTTGATTGATTCAGGCAGTTCTCATTCATTTATTTCCCCTGGATGCTTGCGTAAGCTAGTCTTAGAACAGAAATTAGGGAAACCTATGCAAGTTGAACTCGCCAATGGGAAGATTCTTTTCACTTACCATGAGACAGATCTTATCCAGTTCAATCTAGATGGTAATGTAACCGAGTGTCAGTTTAAAGTCTTACCTCTGGGAGTTTTTGACGGGATCCTTGGAATGGATTGGCTCCACAAAAATCAAGCTGACACAATAAAAGTGTGCTTTTCATCATAAATGATTTTTATGCATAAACATGTGCATAAAAGATATTTTTTATATTAAAAGTGTGACTGTCATCATAAATGATATTTATGCATAAAAGATATTTTTTTATATTAAAAGTATGATTTTCATCATAAATGATTTTTATGATGATAAAAGTGTGACTTTCATCAGAATTAGATTTTTTTCATAAATAGATGCATATAGAATGATTATATTTAAATAAGGGTTCTCATAATCCTCTATTTAGTTTTCACAAAAATTGGAAAAATGAATAAGTAGATAATCTGTGAGAAGAAATGCTACCGTTTCATAATCACTAAGATGGTAATGAGAAAATTCAATTAAACTATCGAAGTCGGATATCGAGATAAATGATTATTTTATTCCTCATAAGAAATTCATGTTTTAAAAATATGTAAGCAAATATTCGTCGAACAAAATTTAGAAAAAGAGAAATTGAAATAGTACGTTTCGAGAAAGATAGTTTAGGAATAACCTTTCCAGACCCAAACTCTGATTTGGACTATTGACCAAGACCTAATTCCTTCGTCAGTTTCAATCAGAATTCTGTTTGGAATTCAGACCTGGATCTAGAAGTATTGGGATAAGGATTTAAGATTTATTCATGGTATTCAAATGAAATCAAATCTAAAAACTTGCATAGAAACCCTGTTTTCTTAAAGGACTGTCTAAAAAAATGGCCCTAGGGAGTTGACACAAGTGACTAGAGAATGGGCCTAGGGCCATTCCAAAATTCTTCCATAGACAATATTAATGTATTTTGAATTCATATTGAAAGAATGGCTGTAGGGAGTTTATGTAAGGGACTAGAGAATGGCCCTAGCGCCATCCCAAAATTTACACAAGGTCAGCGGACTGGAGAGAGGCCCTAGGACCATTCTCACAATGTGCTTTCAAATTGCACTAAGACCATTGTTTCAAGCACATTTTTCTTACAAGGATGGTCGTAGTGCCATTCTTCCATGGAAAATCTTGATGTATTTTGCATGCTTATGTAGAGATTTTTCCTAGGGAGTTGACACAAGGAATTGGAGAATGGCCCGAGCGCTATTCTAAAGCAAACCATGGATATTGTGCTTTAGAATGGCTCTTGGGCCATTCTTTCAAGCATATTGTGCTTAAGGATGGCCCTAGGACCATTTTCTATGGAAAAACTTTATGGATTCTACATGAATATGTAAAGATTTTCCCTATGAAGTTGACACAAGGGAGTGGGGAATGGCCTTAGGAAAATTCTTTCAAGCAGATTGTACTTATAAGAAGAAGAGGGTTACTGACAAAAAACCTGATTTGTCTCATCTGAAAGTCTTTGGATGCATTGCATATGTGCATGTGCCAAATGAGTTGAGAACTAAGCTGGATCCAAAAGCTAAAAAATGTGTGTTTATTGGGTATTCCCTTGAGCAAAAGGGATACATGTGTTATAACCCTACTACACGTGAGTTGAGGGTAAGCAAGGATGTTGTTTTTGATGAGATGAGCAGCTGGTATGCTGCTGAAGAAGAAGCTGTAGGGGCTGATGTGAGTGGAAATGTGGTTGCACAGAATGCAAGTCAGCAATCACAGTCTTTGAGTGGACCAGGAGAGTCCTCATCTAGTGGTTCACTTGATAGACCATGGAGTGGCAGGCTGCGTCATAATACCAGTCCTACAAATGTGATTAGTACATCACATAAAGGCAAAGAGAAAGTGATTGAGCCCCTTAGCATGCCTGACATTTCTGCAAGGCATTCTCATGTTGATGGAGAGTCTAGTGGCTCAGAGATGAGCCTTGATGATGAGGATCTTGGGATACCAGCTACGAGAACACTTGGTGTAAAGAAGGCTATGGAAGCCATGAATGCAAAGCTACAAAGATCACAGGTTGTAGAGCCCACATGCATTGATTGGAAATGTGTGTCGGGAGAAAGCTATGGATGAGGAGATGGATGCACTATATGGAAATGAGACTTGGGATTTAGTGCAACTGCCTGAAGGCAAGAAAGCCATTAGATGCAAGTGGGTGTACAAAAAGTAAAACATAACAGTGATGGAAGCATAAGCAAGTACAAGGATAGATTGACAGTGAGAGTTGTTAAAGCAGTGGTTGCGTCAAAGCAATGGTCTTTACATCAAATGGATGTAAAGAATGCATTCTTGCATGGGGATTTGCAAGAAGAGGTGTATATGTTGTAGCCACCTGGTTATGAGGATGTGAGTCACCCCGAGCATGTGTGCAGGGTTGAAGAAAGCCTTATATGGCTTAAAACAAGCACCAAGAGCATGGTCTGACAAAATTTTTGAATATCTTGTCACTATTGGCTTTCATGTAGCCAATGCATATTTCTCGATGTATGTGAGACACAGTGATAGAGGGGTTGTGCTTGTTGTCATCTATGTAGATGACCTAATCATTACGGGGGACCATGATGCAGAGATCTTTGATGTAAAGATCTTGCTTAGACATAAGTTTGAGATGAAGGATCTGGGGGAGCTCAGATATTTCTTGGGCATTGAGGTGATTAGGTCACCACATGGTATTGGATTACTACAGAGACAGTATGGCTTGGACATGTTGTCCAAGTATAGTATGACAGGCTGTAAGCCTATATCAGTGCCATTGGATCAGAACATTGGATCAGAATGGCAAGTTGAGTGCAGATTCAGGAGAGATTTTGGAGGATCCTATTATGTATAGGCGCATAGTAGGAAGCTTGATCTACATGACGATCACCGGGCTAGATTTGAGCTATGCTGTTGGGTTGGTGAGTCAGTTTATGCAGGTTCCAAGCCGCATTTGGATGCATTGAGACGCATACTAAGGTATGTGAGGTCTACTTCGCACTGTGGACTATTTTATGAAACTGGGACAAAGATATGTGTACATGGGTACACAGATGTTGATTGGGCTGGTAGTATCTCAGATAGAAGATCTACTAGTGGCTTCATGTTTTCCTTGGGGAGTGCTGCTGTGACTTGGAGCAACAAGAAGCAGCCTACGGTTGCTCTATCCATTACAAAGGCCGAGTACAAAGGTGCTGCTATGGCAGCATGTGAGGTAGCTTGGTTGAGAAAGCTACTTGCAGATTTGGGTCTATCAGTGGTTGTCATTTTCTGTGACAACATTAGCAGTACACAGTTGGCCAGGAACCCAGTTTTTCATGCTCGCATGAAGCATATAGAGGTCCACTACCATTTTGTCAGAGAGAAGGTTTTGGCGCAGGAGATGTTGACCTTGTTTATGTTAGCACACAGGATCAGGTCACCGACATCTTCACCAAAGCATTGGGTACAGAGAAGCTCCGCAGATTGAGGGCTTCACTTGGTGTACATGAGATGGAGTTGAGCTCGAGGGGGAGTGTTGAGATATCGAGCTCATCTAGTGAGGCGGTGGACACTGATGACCCGCCTGGCGGATAGGCCCCACACTTACACCACCGGCATGGTTGGTGAGATCATGGGTGATATACGGCCAGTGGGATGACAAGCTGTGTGATAGTCATTCTAGAGACTGGCATAGTTATAGCATCGGCTCATTTAGTTGGGTTCACACTATAGAGAACCCTAGTATGTATTTGGTTGAGTACCATTTCATATGGTGTGCTCTTATCTTTAGTGAAGAAGAAGATTGGTATGCTCTTATCTTTGTATAACTATGCCATTCTAGAGACTGGCATAGTTATAGCATCGGCTCATTTAGTTGGGTTCACACTATAGAGAACCCTAGTATGTATTTGTTGAGTACCATTTCATATGGTGTGCTCTTATCTTTGTATATGGTGTGCTCTTATCTTTGTATATGGTGTGTTGAGTGTTGAGTAAAGAAGAAGATTTTCAACCTCTCACCTTGTGTGTTCTCTTTTAGTGTTTTGTGAGTGTGTGTGTGCTTGCAAGAGCTCAAGCTCTCTTCTCCCCCTACATCTTTTCATGCAAGTCACCTAGCGCTTCACTCATAGGCTACTTCCTTGGTCCCTCATCCACCGTATCGGAAGCTCACCATTTAAATCGAACCGAGGCTGGTCTCAAGACCTCGGCCGAGGCCCCGAGTGTTGGACTCTGGCCCGCACGAGAAGTACTACTTCCGCTGCTAGTACCCCGAATCTGTTGCGCGGTGGGAACAGGGATCTCACAGTTGGTGTCAGAGCATTTGGCTAATAAAGATCAACTGAGAAGCCAATTATGTCAAAAATTTATCAAGAAGCACAAAAAGGTTGTAATTGTATGATATAATTCATACAAATTGATATTCAAACTGATAATTCGTAAATTAGTAATTGGGTCTTCGGATGGGAGTACTGCAATTGTATGGAACCCTGACTTGCTTCAGGCCTAAGCATGATGGTATTTACCTTATAGTTCCAAGTACCATGACTACCTGTATATACCGAGGGTATAACTGCAGCTCTTTATTGGCAATATATACGAGTGAATCTAAGACTTGAAATTATAAGCATTAATGCTATCCAGTTGATGAATTCGAATGTGGTTGATATGATTTTTAATTCTGTTTGAAATTGATTTGGATTCTGATTAGAACGTGATGAATTCTGAAATTTAATTGAAAGGTAATAAGCTGAGCGAAACCATAATGAGGATGAATGGGACGAGTCCCTGTGATGATATTCATAACTGGAATGATGATAATGATTTCAGCAAATCACTATGAGATTAGTGGTTTGTGCTGTCGAATTGCTACTGTTAACACTTGACTCGGTAGATCAAGTTAAGGAATGACAAATTGGAACTTGCTTGACTGAAATTTTCGTAGAGGAATGTTCAGAAAGAAATTTTTTGGTCTAATGGATCATTATCGTGTTAAAAATATGTATGATATGATCTGAATGAATTGTTATTTAATGATGAGTTCTATATAAGGGATGTTTATCCTCATATTCTGTTAGGTTGACCAGAATATAAGGAACCCCATAATAAATTGGATCTTAAGAAAAAGTGTTGTCTTCTACTTTGTGAGATGAGGACATCTCGCACCTTTTTAAGAGGGGTAGAATGTAAGATTCTACCCCCAACCTTTGAGGTATACAGGAGTAAGAATCTCCTTTTCTGATCTTATAATTATTCCCTCTCTAAAATAAAAGAAAGATTCTGTTTAAAAAGGGAAGACACTTTATCCAGAATACCTTCTCAGGAGCCCACCTGTTTTAAGGATTCAGAACGATGAGTTCAGAAGTGAGAACCGGTGTTTTGGATGCCAAGGTTTTGGTCATCAGTTAAAAGACTGCCCGACTCCTACCATGAAAAGGGCACAGGGAAGTCTAGAACCCAAATTCAGAGACCAATTCCTTCATACCAATCTAATCAGGGTCCGTCTCTCGGACAAGATTGCTTAACTCCATTAACTAGGTCCGCGACCCATTGATTAGGGTCGAGATGACCAGCCAAAGGCTTGGCGACATAGAGCAACAGATGCAGGCAATTCATAAAGATTTAAACGCTACCCAGGATCGACAAAAACAATATACAGATAAGAAGAGGACAGTCAGAGAATTCAAAGAAGCAGATATCGTCTTCATTTGAGTACGGACCAAAAGAAGTTCTTTATCTCTTAGGGAGTATAAGTAGTTATCCCCCATATATTGTGGACCTAAGAAAGTAGGTGACTTAGCCTACGAACTTCTTTTATCTCCTCATCTCAAAGTTCTTAATGCCTTCTATAGAAATATGTGCCAAACCCAAATCATGGAAAGACGGTAAAACTTCAGCGGCAAGATACCGTTGGCTTCTAGGTTACGCTAGCTCCTTCCTTTATATAAGTCGTAACTTTTACTTGTCGCTCACAATAATCTTACTTCCATCGATCTCCTTTCTTTCTTAAGCTCTTTTATGGCTTGGCAGCAAGACTTGGTTTTATCCATGATGATTTCTCACCTTCAAGATGCAAGCGAGTCTGTGAAGAAGGATTTTATTGAACTGTATGAGCGCTCACTTTTCCCTCACTTGGGAACTTCTGTAGCTCAGACCAAATGGCGGACCTGTCGAGACATAACTAGGGTAACACCGTGGGGTCGGCAGCACTTTCGTAACAATGTCCGCTTGGCCATGGTTATTGAAGCTTTGGGTTTGGGTCCCCAATACTACTGCGTGATGAGATCAAGGCATGGTGGATTTTCAGAGCGAGTCTTCTTACTAGCGTGCTTTCTTCCTCACCAGAAGATATGCCTTTATCCCGTTTTCGGCTTGCCTCTTAGAGGTCCTTTAGATCACCTCATATCACTGAGATAGGTGCGGCAATAACCAGCCAAATTATTCCCATAGATGAGTTACCTTATACGTGCGCAGCTTGTGAGTGCTGCTTTTGTGACCATATGATGGACGGACTTATGGAATTGTAAAAAGTTCTACTAGCTTGCTGTATATGTGTTCCAAGAGTGAATAAAGTTGAAATCTTTGTTCTTGTCTTGAGTCTTGCTCTCTTTGAGACTTTTCTTGGTGGTTAATCTTAATTAACTTTTCTCTCAGTCTCATATTCGTACATCTTGCGAAATTATCCCAAGTTTGCGAGATGAGGACATCTCGCATTTTTTAAGTGGGATAGAATGTAAGATTCCTCCCCCAACCCCTTTTTGATGTCTAGTATCTTCCCCTGTAATCAATTCCCTCTTCAGAAATATAAGAGATCTTGTCTCTACCTGTTTTGGCATAGAAAGAGAAAATTTTCTAGAGAGAGAATATTCATATTTTGAATATCTTTTGATAGAAAAATACCTCATCTTAGTGAAATGAATTCCCCTAAAATAGAAATTCAAAAAGAACTTTCCAATGTGCAATTGGAATTAATTGGAAATGGGTATAAAGGACCTTAGCCTAAAGGTCTAGATTTTTAGAAATTTTTGAAATTATGGTCCAATAAAGGTTCCTATGGGCCAATAAGATCAATCCATGTCATGGAGACCTAACTGATAAAGTTGCAACTGCTGACGGTGAGTCAATGGATGACATCTCGCGTAGCAAGGTCGACCGAGGTCTTGACCAGCCTCGGTTAGCTTCCAGTACGGTGGATGAGGGACCAAGGAAGCGGCCTATGAGTGAAGCGCTAGGTCACCTGCGAGACGAAGGATCCTAGAGGGTGCTGACCATACGGTGCTCGGGCTCTGGGTCGCCTAGGATACCCACACGTGCGTCGAGGAAGATATTGGAACAAGGAGTAAGAGTTGTTTTCTGAAACCGGGCATGGATCTGGTTGATTGACCTTGCTGGTCTTCAATGGATGAGTCCATGGCTCTTTATATGGATCTGTTGGTTGATCTTGCTGATCTTCAACGAGAGTCCATCTTGATTTTTATAAGTGATTATAATGCCGAGTATTATGGGCTAGGAACTATTGAAAAGGCCCCTGAGTGGACAGGTGGTGAGCATTCTGGTTGCCAATGATGCCATAGATACTCTGATGAAGGAATGATGGGAAATTAAGAATCAACCGGATAATTGGGAAGATTGTGATCAGTGATACTATGGTTTCATTAAAGGATTGTTTTAAAGTTAGCTGATGCTGAGAAAAAGGCAATTTCATATTGGGTGTGTAAGTGGTGTGACTAGTTTTATGTTTGCATAAACTTCCGGCTAGGGGGCCTTGGAACACTTTTCCTTGGTACCCGGGACAAAACCTAACCAAATTCCTAATCGGATTCCATCACTACAGTGGTTGGCGGTTGGCTAACCCATGGGACTGGATGGGGTTAGGCTGGACTGATGGATCCGTAAATCGAGACTCAATTTTTGTTATTACGATAGATAAAGTAAATCCCGGACAGTAATTGTTCTATGGATAGGAATCAACGGCTATGCCTCTTGAATGGGAAAAAAAGTGTTGATCCCAATGATCCAAGTGCAAGTTTTTTCCTTGATCTGAAAGAGCATCTATAGATGCAGTCGGATCAGCTTGATCAGTAATGGTCTGGGCTACGTTAGAGTAATCAGTTATCCTGGTGGAATCGCCCGTGCTTTCCGGATAAGGGAAGTTTTTTTCGGGTTTGGTTTTGGAAAAACCGACGGATTAGTCTCCTGTCCAGATATCCGTGGGCGAGGCCCCAAGTGTGGGACTCTGGCCCGCGCGAGAAGTGCTACTTCTGCTGCTAGTACCCCGAATCCGTTGCGCGGTGGAAACAGGGATCTCACAGTTGGTATCAGAGCATTTGGCTAATAAAGATCAACTGAGAAGCCAATTATGTCAAAAATTTATCAAGAAGCACAAAAAGGTTGTAATTGTATGATATAATTCATACAAATTGATATTTAAACTGATAATTCGTAAATTAGTAATTGGGTCTTCGGATGGGAGTACCGCAATTGTATGGAACCCTGACTTGCTTGAGGCCTAGGCATGATGGTATTTACCTTATAGTTCCAAGTACCATGACTACCTGTATATACCGAGGATATAACTGCAGCTCTTTACCGACAGTATATATGAGTAAATCTAAGACTTGAAATTATAAGCATTAATGCTATCCACTTGATGAATTCAAATGTGGTTGATATGATTTCTAACTTTGTTTGAGAACTGATGAAATTGATTTGGATTCTGATTGGAAAGTGATGAAGTCTGAAATTTAATTGAAAGGTAGTAAGCTGAGCGAAACCATAATGAGGATGAATGGGACGAGTCCCTGTGATGATATTCATAACTGGAATAAGCTGAGCAAAACCATAATGAGGATGAATGGGACGAGTTCCTGTGATGATATTCATAACTAGAATGATGATAATGATTTCAGCAAATCACTATGAGATTAGTGGATTGTGCTGTCGAATTGCTACTGTTAACACTTGACTCGGTAGATCAAGTTAAGGAATGACAAATTGAGAACTTGCTTGACTGAAATTTCCATAGAGGAATGTTCAGAAAGAAATTTTTCGGTCTAATGGATCATTATCGTGTTAAAAATTTGGATGATATGATCTGAATGAATTGTTATTTAATGATGAGTTCTATATAAGAGATGTTTATCCCCGTATTCTGTTGGGTTGACCAGAATATAAGGAACCCCAGAATAAATTGGATCTTAAGAAAAAGTGTTGTCTTCTACTTTGCGAGATGAGGACATCTCGCACCTTTTTAAGAGGGGTAGAATGTAAGATTCTTCCCCCAACCTTTGAGGTATGCAGGAGTAAGAATCTCCTTTTCTGATCTTATAATTATTCTCTCTCTAAAATAAAAGAAAGATTCTATTTAAAAAGGGAAGACACTTTATCCAGAATACCTTCTCAGGAGCCCACCTGTTTTAAGGATTCAGAACGATGAGTTCAGAAGTGAGAACCGGTGTTTTGGATGCCAAGGTTTTGGTCATCAGTTAAAAGACTGCCCGACTCCTACCATGAAAAGGACACAGGGAAGTCTAGAACCCAAATTCAGAGACCAATTCCTTCATACCAATCTAATCAGGGTCCGTCTCTCGGACAAGATTGCTTAACTCCATTAACTAGGTCCGACCCATTGATTAGGGTCGAGATGACCAGTCAAAGGCTTGGCGACATAGAGCAACAGATGCAGGCAATTCATAAAGATTTAAACACTGCCCAGGATCGACAGAAACAATATACAGATAAGAAGAGGATAGTCAGAGAATTCAAAGAAGCATATATGGTCTTCATTTGAGTATGGACCAAAAGAAGTTCTTTATCTCTTAGGGAGTATAAGTAGTTATCTCCAAGATATTGTGAACCAAAGAAAGTAGGTGACTTAGCCTACAAACTTCTTTTATCTCCTCATCTCAAAGTTCTTAATGCCTTCTATAGAAATATGTGCTAAACCCAAATCATGGAAAGACGGTAAAACTTCAGTGGCAAGATACCGTTGGCTTCTAGGTTACGCTAGCTCCTTCCTTTATATAAGTCGTAACTTTTACTTGTCGCTCACAATAATCTTACTTCCATCGATCTCCTTTCTTTCTTAAGCTCTTTTATGGCTTGGCAGCAAGACTTGGTCTTATCCATGATGATTTCTCACCTTCAAGATGCAAGCGAGTCTGTGAAGAAGGATTTTATTGAACTGTATGAGCGCTCACTTTTCCCTCACTTGGGAACTTCTGTAGCTCAGACCAAATGGCGGACCTGTCGAGACATAACTAGGGTAACACCGTGGGGTCGACAGCACTTTCGTAACAATGTCCGCTTGGCCATGGTTATTGAAGCTTTGGGTTTGGGTCCCCGATACTACTGCGTGATGAGATCAAGGCATGGTGGATTTTCAGAGCGGGTCTTCTTACTAGCGTGCTTTCTTCCTCACCAGAAGATATGCCTTTATCCCGTTTTCGGCTTGCCTCTTAGAGGTCCTTTTGTTAGATCACCTCATATCACTGAGATAGGTGCGGCAATAACCAGCCAAATTATTCCCATAGATGAGTTACCTTATACGTGCGCAGCTTGTGAGTGCTGCTTTTGTGACCATATGATGGACGGACTTATGGAACTGTAAAAAGTTCTACTAGCTTGCTGTATATGTGTTCCAAGAGTGAATAAAGTTAAAATCTTTGTTCTTGTCTTGAGTCTTGCTCTCTTTGAGACTTTTCTTGGTGGTTAATCTTAATTAACTTTTCTCTCAGTCTCATATTCGTGCATCTTGCGAAATTATCCCAAGTTTGCGAGATGAGGACATCTCGCGTTTTTTAAGTGGAGTAGAATGTAAGATTCCTCCCCCAACCCCTTTTTGATGTCTAGTATCTTCCCCTATAATCAATTTCCTCTTCAGAAATATAAGAGATCTTGTCTCTACCTGTTTTGGCATAGAGAGAGAAAATATTCTAGAGAGAGAATATTCATATTTTGAATATCTTTTGATAGAAAAATACCTCATCTTAGTGAAATGAATTCCCCTGAAATAGAAATTCAAAAAGAACTTTCCAATGTGCAATTGAAAATAATTGGAAATGGGTATAAAGGACCTTAGCCTAAAGGTCTAGATTTTTATAAATTTTTGGAATTATGGTCCAATAAAGGTTCCTATGGGCCAATAAGATCAATCCATGTGTGGGGAGGAGATAAATCCAATTTTGTAAAAGACGATACCCAAAAATGAGTAAATGCTCACATAAGGTGAAGAGTTGAAAATGTACAAGGTTTATTAGTAAAAAACTATGAGCAATATTAAAAATATGAGATATTTTGGGTATAATGATTTCATTTTGACACATATGTAAGGAAGGGGAGTCCCTTCAATTCTCACATAAGGTGAAGAGTTGAATATGTACAAGGTTTATTAATAAGAAACTATGTGAGCAATATTAAAAACATGAGATATTTTGAATATAATGATTTCATTTTGACACATATGTAAGGAAGGGGAGTCCCTTCAATTCTCACATAAGGTGAAGAGTTGAATATGTACAAGGTTTATTAATAAGAAACTATGAGCAATATTAAAAATATGAGATATTTTGAATATAATGATTCCATTTTTGACACATATGTAAGGAAGGGGAGGCCTTCAATGAGGCGCCTACTTCACATGGGCAAATGGAGTTTTTTATCATCAAAAATTGAGATATTTCATCTCTCCTCTCTCCTCATTCAAGTCTAGTTCCAAAAAGTTAGCTTAACTGACCTAAAAATGGTCAAAAGTGACCAAACTGACTTGGAAATTTCTAGAATCAGTTTGTTTGGTTAGAGCTCAATTTTTCCTATAAATAGGAGCCTCCCCCTTGTTGAAAATATATAGTGTTTAGTGCATTGTTACTCTATTTCACCCAAGCCAAGAACTATGAATTTATTGATAATTCATTAGTTTTTGACATTTCCCTCTTCCAAAGATTGGTTGGCCACTCTTGTCCAAACAAGAGTTGAACCCTCAAACCATCAAGCCAAAGGAAAGCTTTCAAGTCATTAGTAAGTTGGTGATTCTTCTTTTCACTTATTTTATAGTTTTTATGACTTTAATGGTTCTTATGCTTTATATCTTCTTTAAAAATGTTATACCTGATTACAAAAAGGTATTCCCTCTCTTTTCTAACAAAACCAACCATTCTCTATCCTAGCTAAATGGTTAATTAATTAATGTCAGTTTTTATAATGATTATTTTATTATAAAAGTGTTACTTTTAGCTTAATTGAATTTCATGCATAGAGGTATGCATAAAAGATGAATATTTTATTACAAAAGTGTTACTTTTAGTATAATTGAATTTCATTCATAGAGGTATGCATAAAAGATGAATATTTTATTATAAAAGTGTTACTTTTAACATAATTGAATTTCATGCATAGAGGTATGCATAAAAAATGAATATTTTATTATAAAAGTGTTACTTTTAACATAATTGAATCTTATGCATAGAGGTATGCATAAAAGATGAATATTTTATTATAAAAGTGTTACTTTTAGCATAATTAAAATTCATGCATAGAGGTATGAGAAAAAAAATGATTATTTTATTGTAAAATTGTAAAGAAAAAAAATGATTATTTTATTATAAAAATGTTACTTTTATCATATTGAATTTCGTGCATAGAGGTGGAAAAAAAATATTATTATTTTATTATAAAAATATTACAAAAAATGATTATTTTATTGTAAAAGTGTTACTTTTATCACATTTGAAATTCTTGCATAGAGGTATGCATAAAAGATGATTATTATATTATAAAAATGTTACTTTTAGCATAATTGAAATTCATGCATAGAGGTATGCATAAAAGATATTTTTATACTAAAAGTGTGATTTTCATCATAAATGAATTTCATGCATAAATTAGATGCATAAGAGGAATTCTTTTATTCTAAAAGTGTAATTCCTACTAAATTGAATTCATGCATAGGAAGATGCATAAAAGATTGATTTTTATTTTAAAAGTGTTAGTCTCCTTAAATGGAATTTATGCATAATTAGATGCGTAAAGAAATCTTATATCAAATATAAGAATTTCCTTGAATTCTATAAATAGATATGGGAAGGGATAAGATGTGATAAGAGATGTGATGAGATGTGATAAGATGTATATGAGAAGAGTTAGGATGTGATAAGATGAGTTAGGATAAGATAAGAGATGTATGAGATGTGATAAGATGTGATAAGATGTATATGAGATGAATTAGGATGTGACAAGATGAGTTAGGATGTGATAAGATGTATATGAGAAGAGTTAGGATGTGATAAGAGGTGTATGAGATGTGATGAGATGTGATAAGATGCATATGGGACGCGCTAGGATGTGATAAGATGAGTTAAGATGTGTATGGGATGAGGTAAGAAGTGTATATAATGGAATAAGATGTATATGGGTTGTGATAGGGCGAGAATGGATGTGATCTAAAAGAATAGATGTGAAGGCATATGGGGCTATATGAATGAGAATGTGGATATAGATGTATACATGGAGATGCGGATGTATACATGTAGATGTAGGAGTATGGATGTGAATGAGAATGTGGATGTGGATGTATACATGGAGGTGTGGATGTATGCATGTAGATGTAGATGTATGGATTTGAATGTAAATGTGGATGTGGATGTATACATGGAGATGTGGATGTATGCATGTAGATGTAGAAGTATGGATGTGAATGAGAATGTGGATATAGATGTATACATGGAGATGCGGATGTGTACATGTAGATGTAGGAGTATGGATGTGAATGAGAATGTGGATGTGGATGTATACATGGAGATGCGGATGTATACATGTAGATGTAGGAGTATGGATGTGAATGAGAATGTGGATGTGGATGTATACATGGAGGTGTGGATGTATGCATGTAGATGCAGATGTATGGATGTGAATGTGAATGTGGATGTGGATGTATACATGTAGATGTGGATGTATGCATATAGATGTGAATGTGAATGTGGATGTGGATGTATACATGTAGATGTGGATGTATGCATATAGATGTGGATGTATGGCTGTGAATGTGCTTGTAGATGTGGATGTATGGATGAGGATGCATGAATGTGCATGTAGATGTGGATGTACTAATGAGGATGTGGATATATACATATGGATGTGTATGTATGGATGTATGCATGTAGATGTGGATGTATGAATGTGGATGTGTATGTATGGATGTATGCATGTAGATGTGGATGTATGAATGTGGATGTGTATGTATGGATGTATGAATGTGGATGTGGATGTATGAATGAGGATGTGAAAATGGATGTATGCATGGATATGTATGAAGAATAATGAATGTGAATATGTATGGGAAATAATGTGTCGTCGATATGAGTGAATGGATGAGAATGAGTACATATGAAGGGAATGTGGAATAAGTAATGTTGATTGAGGAAGGATAATGTGGAAAGATGGGAGTTCGATATAGAAACTGTATTTTGTGACTGTTTGTAAATGACTGTTTTATGTCAAGAATGCTGGCGAAGCATTTTGACCGTCTTATGGATTAAGGTCATGGAGACCTAACTGATAAAGTTGCAACTACTGACGGTGAGTCAATGGATGACGTCTCGCGTAGCAAGGTCGACCGAGGTCTTGACCAACCTCGGTTAGCTTCCGGTACGGTGGATGAGGGACCAAGGAAGCGGCCTATGAGTGAAGCGCTAGGTCACCTGCGAAGGATCCTAGAGGGTGCTGACCATACGGTGCTCGGGCTCTGGGTCGCCTAGGATACCCACACGTGCGTCGAGGAAGATATTGGAACAAGGAGTAAGAGTTGTTTTCTGAAACCGGGCATGGATCTGGTTGATTGACCTTGCTGGTCTTCAATGGATGAGTCCATGGCTCTTTATATGGATCTGTTGGTTGATCTTGCTGATCTTCAACGAGAGTCCATCTTGATTTTTATAAGTGATTATAATGCCGAGTATTATGGGCTAGAAACTATTGAAAAGGCCCCTGAGTGGACAGGTGGTGAGCATTCTGGTTGCCAATGATGCCATAGATACTCTGATGAAGGAATGATGGGAAATTAAGAATCAACCAGATAATTGGAAAGATTGTGATCAGTGATACTATGGTTTCATTAAAGGATTGTTTTAAAGTTAGCTGATGCTGAGAAAAAGGCAATTTCATATTGGGTGTGTAAGTGGTGTGACTAGTTTTATGTTTGCATGAACTTCCGGCTAGGGGGCCTTGGAACTCTTTTCCTTGGTACCCGGGACAAAACCTAACCAAATTCCTAATTGGATTCCATCACTACAGTGGTTGGGCGGTTGGCTAACCCATGGGACTGGATGGGGTTAGGCTGGACTGATGGATCCGTAAATCGAGACTCAATTTTTGTTATTACGATAGATAAAGTAAATCCCGGACAGTAATTGTTCTATGGATAGGAATCAACGGCTATGCCTCTTGAATGGAAAAAAAAGCGTTGATCCCAATGATCCAAGTGTAAGTTTTTTCCTTGATATGAAAGAGCATCTATAGATGCAGTCGGATCAGCTTGATCAGTAATGGTCTGGGCTACGTTAGAGTAATCAGTTATCCTGGTGGAATCGCCCGTGCTTTCCGGATAAGGGAAGTTTTTTCCGGGTTCGGTTTTGGAAAAACCGACGGATTAGTCTCCTGTCCAGATATCCGAGGGCGAGGCCCCGAGTGTGGGACTTTGGTCTGTGCGAGAAGTGCTACTTCCGCTGCTAGTACCCCGAATTCGTTGCGCGGTGGGAACAGGGATCTCATAGTTGGTATCAGAGCATTTGGCTAATAAAGATCAACTGAGAAGCCAATTATGTCAAACATTTATCAAGAAGCACAAAAAGGTTGTAATTGTATGATATAATTCATACAAATTGATATTCATACTGATAATTCGTAAATTAGTAATTGGGTCTTCGGATGGGAGTACCGCAATTGTATGGAACCCTGACTTGCTTAAGGCCTAGGCATGATGGTATTTACCTTATAGTTCCAAGTACCATGACTACCTGTATATACCGAGGGTATAACTGCAGCTCTTTACCGACAGTATATACGAGTAAATCTAAGACTTGAAATTATAAGCATTAATGCTATCCACTTGATGAATTCAAATGTGGTTGATATGATTTTTAATTCTGTTTGAGAACTGATGAAATTGATTTGGATTCTGAATGGAAAGTGATGAATTCTGAAATTTAATTGAAAGGTAATAAGCTGAGCGAAACCATAATGAGGATGAGTGGGACGAGTCCCTGTGATGATATTCATAACTGGAATAAGCTGAGCAAAACCATAATGAGGATGAATGGGACGAGTCCCTGTGATGATATTCATAACTGGAATGATGATAATGATTTCAGCAAATCACTATGAGATTAGTGGATTGTGCTGTCGAATTGCTACTGTTAACACTTGACTCGGTAGATCAAGTTAAGGAATGACAAATTGAGAACTTGCTTGACTGAAATTTCCATAGAGGAATGTTCAGAAAGAAATTTTTCGGTCTAATGGATCATTATCGTGTTAAAAATTTGGATGATATGATCTGAATGAATTGTTATTTAATGATGAGTTCTATATAAGAGATGTTTATCCCCGTATTCTGTTGGGTTGACCAGAATATAAGGAACCCCAGAATAAATTGGATCTTAAGAAAAAGTGTTGTCTTCTACTTTGCGAGATGAGGACATCTCGCACCTTTTTAAGAGGGGTAGAATGTAAGATTCTTCCCCCAACCTTTGAGGTATGCAGGAGTAAGAATCTCCTTTTCTGATCTTATAATTATTCTCTCTCTAAAATAAAAGAAAGATTCTATTTAAAAAGGGAAGACACTTTATCCAGAATACCTTCTCAGGAGCCCACCTGTTTTAAGGATTCAGAACGATGAGTTCAGAAGTGAGAACCGGTGTTTTGGATGCCAAGGTTTTGGTCATCAGTTAAAAGACTGCCCGACTCCTACCATGAAAAGGGCACAGGGAAGTCTAGAACCCAAATTCAGAGACCAATTCCTTCATACCAATCTAATCAGGGTCCGTCTCGAACAAGATTGCTTAACTCCATTAACTAGGTCCGACCCATTGATTAGGGTCGAGATGACCAGTCAAAGGCTTGGCGACATAGAGCAACAGATGCAAGCAATTCATAAAGATTTAAACACTGCCCAGGATCGACAGAAACAATATACAGATAAGAAGAGGACAGTCAGAGAATTCAAAGAAGCAGATATGGTCTTCATTTGAGTACGAACCAAAAGAAGTTCTTTATCTCTTAGGGAGTATAAGTAGTTATCTCCTAGATATTGTGGACCAAAGAAAGTAGGTGACTTAGCCTACAAACTTCTTTTATCTCCTCATCTCAAAGTTCTTAATGCCTTCTATAGAAATATGTGCCAAACCCAAATCATGGAAAGACAGTAAAACTTCAGTGGCAAGATACCGTTGGCTTCTAGGTTACGCTAGCTCCTTCCTTTATATAAGTCGTAACTTTTACTTGTCGCTCACAATAATCTTACTTCCATCGATCTCCTTTCTTTCTTAAGCTCTTTTATGGCTTGGCAGCAAGACTTGGTTTTATCCATGATGATTTCTCACCTTCAAGATGCAAGCGAGTCTGTGAAGAAGGATTTTATTGAACTGTATGAGCGCTCACTTTTCCCTCACTTGGGAACTTCTGTAGCTCAGACCAAATGGCGGACCTGTCGAGACATAACTAGGGTAACACCGTGGGGTCAGCAGCACTTTCGTAACAATGTCCACTTGGCCATGGTTATTGAAGCTTTGGGTTTGGGTCCCCGATACTACTGCGTGATGAGATCAAGGCATGGTGGATTTTCAGAGCGGGTCTTCTTACTAGCGTGCTTTCTTCCTCACCAGAAGATATGCCTTTAGCCCGTTTTCGGCTTGCCTCTTAGAGGTCCTTTTGTTAAATCACCTCATATCACTAAGATAGGTGCGGCAATAACCAGCCGAATTATTCCCATAGATGAGTTACCTTATACGTGCGCAGCTTGTGAGTGCTGCTTTTGTGACCATATGATGGACGGACTTATGGAATTGTAAAAAGTTCTCCTAGCTTGCTGTATATGTGTTCCAAGAGTGAATAAAGTTGAAATCTTTGTTCTTGTCTTGAGTCTTGCTCTCTTTGAGACTTTTCTTGGTGGTTAATCTTAATTAACTTTTCTCTCAGTCTCATATTCATGCATCTTGCGAAATTATCCCAAGTTTGCGAGATGAGGACATCTCGCGTTTTTTAAGTGGGGTAGAATATAAGATTCCTCCCCCAACCCCTTTTTGATATCTAGTATCTTCCCCTATAATCAATTCCCTCTTCAGAAATATAAGAGATCTTGTCTCTACCTGTTTTGGCATAGAGAGAGAAAATATTCTAAAGAGACAATATTCAGATTTTGAATATCTTTTGATAGAAAAATACCTCATCTTAGTGAAATGAATTCCTCTGAAATAGAAATTCAAAAAGAACTTTCCAATGTGCAATTGAAATTAATTGGAAATGTGTATAAAGGACCTTAGCCTAAAGGTCTAGATTTTTAGAAATTTTTGGAATTATGGTCCAATTAAGGTTCCTATGGGCCAATAAGATCAATCCATGTGTGGGGAGGAGATTAATCCAATTTTGTAAAAGAAGACACCCAAAAATGAGTAAATGCTCACAAAAGGTGAAGAGTTGAAAATGTACAAGGTTTATTAGTAAAAAACTATGAGCAATATTAAAAATATGAGATATTTTGGGTATAATGATTTGTGCGCTTTTGCCGCACAGGTCGTAGCTGGGGACTTGCCGGACACCGTATGCGAGCCACGAATGGCTGCAAGCATACAACCAGGGAAGGAAGCTCAAACAGAATGCCAAAGGGTGTGTCACTCACCGCTCAACCGCCGCCTTGAAGGATTCCCGCGTCGCAGCCGTGAAGGAGGAGCCGCCGTCGCCGCTCTACCGCCTCTCCACCGCCGTGCCGCTACACAGTGCTCGATCACTCTCTCTCTCTCTCTCTCTCTCTCTCTCTCTCACGCAGGAGAAGGAAACCAAGGAGATAAGGCAAGAGCACTCTTGTATTCACAACACATCAGAATGAGGATTTTAGGGTTACATTTGACTCTTATAGGTGACTTGGCCGTTCACACTTGGGCGCCCATACATGGCCGGCCGACCCTAACCCTTATCCTACTGATATCCAAGGTGCGCCTCTCATCGGCGATCACCAAATCCCTTTATCCTTAACATATGGTGCCGACAAGCCCGGCCCATGACTCAGAATATTTAAATTAATGACGTAAAACATAGTACGTCTCAATGTCCGCCATGGGTTAACATGCCCCCCTTCCTGATGTAGATTCCGTCCTCGGAAGCTATGGTATGGTAAGCTCGATAGGGTTGTTGTGGTGGACCGTCTGCAAAACAGGGGAGAAGAGTGAAAGTATGCTGGAATTCAAAAGATATAAAGTGTATAAATTCAAGCATGTTAGACCACAATGGATGCTGCTATGAGAACTTAGTTTAAGGGTCACATGAATGAGCTAGTGTAGCAAATTAACAGGAGTTTAAAATTATTGAAAGTAAATCAAGAGTTAGCAAGGTGTCAAAGGTTAATCAAGGTTTATAATTGACCTAAGTCAAGGAAAATAACCAAGCTTAATAAATAAATAGATGACCACACTGTGTCTAGTCTAAGAACAAGTTAATACCACAAGCCTAGGGAAACAAGAAACATCAAAGTTACAGGAGCTTTTTGCCTCTCTTTTTTTTTTTGCACATGACAATTTTTACACACAATGGCGACCTTCCTAAGGCAAAACTAACATCGATCCTGGTACCATGTTTAACACAAGGCATTATCCAGGAATCTATTAGCTCACTTTAGGCAAGGCTACCCCCTACCAACCAAGGCATCGGTCTGGAGTAGAATACTCCTCGCCTACCAAGTATCAATAAGGCGATAGGCCAACATTAAAGCACATCATAGACTTGTATTGCCATTTATTGTAGGCTCTTTTTTTTTTTAATTTCTTTTGATCTTCGCTCCTGAACTATAATTTCTTGCATCCTTTCGACAAAGGAGTAAAAGCTATGTCCTAGAGGTCAACACACACATGGCCAGGTGTCAAACATTAAGATGGTTTGACCCTAGACCTAAGACAATCGTATTCCAAGGTTAACTAAAGACGTCATGCTGCCTCTAGGAATATTTCCAATAAAGTTAAGCTCATTAATGATTTACACTAGCATGCAAGCAACTTCATGTGGTCATGCATTATAGTTTATGCAATTAATTGAACAGTAAAAACGAAAGAGAGTGGGTATGGAAGAATTACACCTGTAATTAGAGATCTCCTTGATTTGTCGAGATAGCTTGCAATTTGATGTAGATATATTTTGATGAACGTTGCGGCAGTCTCAGGACTTGAAAGCAAACCCACCTCAAACTTTTCAACCTGTACAATCAACTAACAAGCACTATACCTCGAGAGGCACATCAGTGTGAAAATTTCAAGAGTTGTTTAAGGAATCTAAACTAGAAAAAACTTAAAAACACTAACCTACCTACCAGTCACCACACTACTACTGAGGATACGGTAAGAGGATGTTGTAGAGTCCTGGCTCTAGCCCTAAGGCTAAGCCTCCATCCACATCATCCAAACAAATAAAGTCAACCTCACTAGTGCCATGAGTTTCATCCGTCCATTCATCATTGTCAGATATTTCCTTTTCATTTTCCCATCCACATAAACTCATCAAAAATGTAACCATGCGAGGATAGTCATCTTGTGGAAAAGGAAAGCATTGGGCTATCGGGGATATGTCCTCTACGGAGTAGGGGTCAGTCATGGTCAATAGGCGAATTAGCCATTCTAATTCCTCAACATTTTCCTCTCTGGCTAGTACATCTATATGATCCCATTCAATTTCAATTACAGGATAGCACATGTGGAATATCTGAGAAAGGTACAGATGATACCTCTCACCAAAGGTAGGAGTGGATGAAGTGTATGATGATCGGGCATCTGCCATATCTGCAAACACAGATATAGCATCAGTAGGTTTATGACAGGTCAATCTAGTTCTTGATTGTATACGGATATTTCTCTTGTTTTTGTGCTCTTACTCTTTTTACTATTTTTTGTTTTTCTTTTCTTTTCTATGTATGAAGCTATATATATACATCTCCTTGAATTTGGCAATTACATGGTCAGGGGAGAAGGCTAAGGAGGAAGCATTAGAATGTCGAGCGTGAGTACATGCTCCCCCTTTCCTTGGGTAGATCATATTATTTGCAATGATGTTGCAGCCTCTTGGAACCAATTTGTCCAGCGGGTCATAGGTTGTGATGTGGGCAGATAGCTTTTTATGACCCTTGTGGCCACATCCAATTGTAGAGATGGTAGTGTACGCTCCCATTGACGAATGGAGGAAATGGTTTCCGACGATACTATTACAAGGGGAGACATAGACTTATCGGTTTTTTGTTGGGTGTTGGCAAGAGTAGGCGTAGAGCATGTAGAAACTTCTATATCAGCGTGTGCCTGGCATGAGGAGCTAGAAGCTTCATGTGGCTCCCCCCTTCTTGAGCTAGGTGGTAATGATCGATATCGTTTGGGAATCCAAACTAACTCTGGAAGAAGTGGTGTGGAGCACTCTGTTACCTTTCCTTTACCACGATCTTGAATTATCGTTGGGGTGGCAACAATTGGTTTGCAAGGTTTTACAGGTGATGTAGAGGGATTCAGCTTATGTTTAGGGACCCAAATCTGGTCATTTCCCTCGTAGTACCCTTGGGCTACTAATAATTTTTTAGGGATCCATCGCGATGTTACATTTCCCTTTCTCGGGTGGGTAGCTGCTTTCCTTTTACGAGGCTTCTTGGTGGCTGAACGAGATTGAGCAGGGGAAGTAGCTGTTAACGAAGCTTTGGGGACCCATTTGTATGTACTCTTTGGCATAGTAAGCGAAGCTTTAGGGACCACCTTGCCTGTTTCCAGTCTTGGCGTTGAAGCGTTAGAGGGGTGGCAAACAATGAAAGATGGTTTTGCCACTGGACTTGGTGATTTTTCGTTATCCATCATTTTGTCCAGAGTCGATGGCTTAGGAGCGAGATTTTGAGCGGTCAGACCTAGTGTTGGTTCTTGCATCGTGACTCGTCTGGTTGCCCAATCGATATTGCATTTGGTGGCCATCATCCATTTGCGCCCTAAGTTTACAGTCCCTTCCATGGTACCAGCAGGCATAACCAAAAAGCTTTGAATTATGGTTCCCTTGTCATAAGCAACCGGAGTGTGCAGAATTCCTGAGACAGGGGTTTTCTTCTTGTTGATTCCTTGAACTTGGATAGAGCTCTTGGATAAAGGTGGTTTTCCCAGTTGACACCACACGCCATATGATAGCAAATTGTGTTAAGCTCCTGTATCCAATAATGCATTATACAGCACCTCCCCGTAAGGACTCTGTAACTCAATTGGGTATCTTAGAGGTGGGTCAGATTCCAGTGCATCCTTCTCTGCTTCCTCGAAAAATACTTGCGTAATTCCCAAGTTGGCTTCTCGTTGTCTCCTAGCACGCTGTTGACGTTCTTTGGCTTCGACTCTTGCTTGTATCTTTTTAAGCTCAGCCTGTTCTTTAGCTGCCTTCTTTTGATGGATTGCGTGTAACTCCTCCTGGCTCTCAGGGGGTCATAGTATCTTTTGAATTTACTCCCATTAAGGAATCCAATGGTTTCAACTCCGTCGAGAGTCTCCACTCTGATGGTACCTTGCGGTGTAATTTCACATACTCTATACGGTCCCTTACCAGTATATTTGAGCTTCTTTTTTTCGTTTCGCACTCCATACATCAGGACTTTATCCCCAACCTTGATGTCCTTGTCCTTTAGATGGCGATCAAACCATTTTTTCCTTCTATCCTTCTCCACAAGGGCATTGTACACAGCCAATTGTCTTTCTTCATTTAGCCGCTCAAGGATATACATACGCTCTGCTAAGGGATTACCATCCCAATCCTCTTGAGTAGCAACACGAAGACTTGGAATGACAAATTCCCACAGCATGACTGCTTCTTGGCCATATACCATTTTGAATGGTGTGCAATTAATAGCCACTTTGTACGCAGTACGATAGGCCCACAAAGCTGTTGTAAGCTTTAGATCCCAATCCGTGCGATGAGCTTCAACAGTCTTTGTCAGAATAGAGATTAATGTCTTGTTTGTACTCTCGGCTTGGCCATTCGCTTGCGGATAATAAGGAGTAGATTTATGATGGGATATCATGAAATTTGTTGTGAGCTCCTTAATCACTTCATTTATAAAATGCGTACCATTGTCGCTCACAAGTTCAAAAGGACAACCGAATCGTGTGATTATATTTTCAAAGAGGAACTTGGCTATTGTCCTCGCATCTGCCTTACGTGTCGCTTTCGCTTCAGCCCATTTGGTCATATAGTCAGTGGCCACAATAATATAGCGAGATTGTGTGTTTCGGGCCGCTGGACTAATTGGACCTACAAAGTCTAAACCCCACTTTTCAAATGGTTGGTTTACTTTGATCGGATGTAGGGGCATCCGATCTTTCCTCTGGGGTTTCTTGTATCGTTGGCATTCATCGCAACCCTTCACAAAGAGTGATGCGTCTTGGAACATAGTGGGCCACCAATACCCTGATTGTAAGATTTTTCGCGCAGTTAAGTCTCTTGAGAAGTGACCACCGGCTACGCCATATGTGCCTCTTGCAAAATGTATAGATACTCATCCTCTCGGGCACAACGCCTAAGAACGTCATCCTTTCCTCTTTTATAAAGAGTCCCAACTATCAGGCAATAGGGTTCGCATTCTTTGATTAGCTTTCGAGCTAGATCTTTACGAAGCTCCTTGGGTGGAAAGCCATTAACCAAAAAGTTAACAATCTTCTCACTCCATTCAGGCATTGTCTCCACCATGAACAGGGAAGTGTCAGGTAAGTCATCATCAACCCCCGTAGGAGCCTCACCATTAGGTATGCGAGACAAATGATCAGCCATAACATGTTTTTTGCCAGGTCTCACAACAACAGTGAAATCAAACTCAAGAAGAATCAATAGCCATCGTGTGATTCTTCCTGTGGAGCGTGGTTTGTTTACCAGATACAACAATGCTTGATGATCCACATAGAAAACAAACTTGGTGGCAAGGAGGTAATAACGAAATTTCCTTACTGCATATATCATTGCCAACCCTTCTCGCTCCGTGTAGTGGTGTAGTTCATCTCAGCATCGTTCAACTGGCGACTGGCAAAGCTAATGGGGTAGTCTAGCTTGTGTTCTCCAGGCTGAGTCAACACACACCCAATAGTAAAGTTTGATGCATCAATATGCACATGGAAGAGTAAATCCCAGTTAGGCATTCTCAAGATTGGGGCACTCGCCAAGGCCTTCTTTAATAGCTCATAGGCACGGTCACATTCTTCGGTCCAAATAAACTCGATGAGAAGCTTATACAATGGTCGAGCTATCTCGGCGAAGAATAGAATAAATCTTTGATAATAACCAACGTGGCCCATAAAGCGTTGGACTCCCTTATAGTTGGTGGGTGGAGGCAATTCCAGAATGACCTTGATTTTACTCTCGTCGGTGGAGATCCCATTTTTGGACACTATATGCCCTAAGATAACTCCGTGTTTAACCCAGGATTCAATGAGATGCGATATAATCTACACCTTTCAAATATTTTTCGTAAACACATCAAGTGCTCGTCCCAAGAGGAATGAACACAAAGATCATCTAAGAAAGCTTCACAGAAGTCCCTTAGATATTCCTTAAAGGCCGTGTTTATCAATCGTTGGAATGTTGCAGGTGCATTGGTCAAGCCAAAATCCATGACGCGAAAGGCAAACACTCCAAACTCTGTGATAAATGCTGTTTTAGCTTGGTCCTCGACTGCAATTGTGATCTGATTGTAACCCGAGTACCCATCTAAAAAGCTATATGCCTCCTTGCCTGCCACTCTTTCAAGCACATGTTCAGAATATGGCAAGGGGTAGTGATCCCTTCTGGTGGCTGCATTAACCTTTTTGAGATCAACGCACACTCTGAGTTTCCCATTCTTCTTTGGTACGATGACTATCGGAGAAACTCATTCTGAGTGCTCAATAGGGTATATGAATCCACATTTTACAAGCTTTTCAATTTCCTCTTGTACAATCTTTGCGTACTTAGGATTCATTGGGTAGGGACGTTGCTGGACTGGTTTAGCAGTGCTAATCATTGGAATCGTGTGTTGCACCACCGAGGGTGGAACACCCTTCATATCATGATATGTCCAAGCAAATATGTCCTTGAATTCTTTAAGAAGCTTCGTAAGTGCAGCTTCTTCTGCCTTGGTGAGGTCTTGAGCAATAAAAACTGGTTTAGACTCCTCACCCGGATCTGCTAAGTCTATCTCCTTGACTACCGCAGGGCCATCGTAGACACCGCTACTCCCATTGGTAGGCATTCGTTGGGCTTTTGTGTAGACCACTTTACGTTCCCCTATGGTGAATGATTTGAAATGCTCGGGTGCGGGGTGTAAGTCTACTGGTTCTTGTTGTACCATGTTTTTTTCTTTCAATTCCGCTTCCTTTTGTTGCTGAGCCAACTCTTGGTTTTGCCGCCTTCTTGCAGTACGACTTAGTTTTGGCTTCTCTTCGATTTCTAATTGGGCGACGTCATGAGGTTGCGGAATACACCACATGACACTTTGGAGGTATTGTCCCCAATTATCCGCTATCTTCCGATGAGCATCAATGGCTCCTACATAACTAAGCCATTCTGCAGTGGATCGCTCCTTGTTTATTGCAGTTCGTACATTAGCTCGATAGCGTTGGCGCTTATGTCTCGTTTTCTTCTTACCAAGTTTTTGATTTTTGTTTCTATCAGATTCGGACTCACTTGGTCGATCTTCACTTTCGGATGAGCTGCAGGAGGTCACTGTCCTAGGCCTTGAGCACCTTGCTTCCACATTTGGGTGAATATTTGATTCATTCCCCCCATCAGGCTCAGAATTAGTTTCTTCTTGAGATTCATACTCAGAATTGCATTGGTCAGAGTCTTTGCTACTTTTAGTGTCGGTGGAGTTTGCCACTTTCTCGCCATCAGGGGTCAAGTGCATAACACCTATCATGTTTATTGGCACTAATGGTGGCATATCTTGCCCCTCAGGTGTTACCCAGCTTGTGCCTCTATTTCCCCATGTGTCTATGGTTGCCGCTAGGTGTACCCAATCCACGTTGTCCGACTTAGTCATACCTGGTAGGACATCCATATAAGGAGAATCTTTCCCATCATCAGTCTCTTTTTTGCATGTATAACAATACCGTAATGGGGCGGAGTGAATAGTGGTATCCGATCGATTATCAATGATAACCTTGCTTCCTAAAGGATGTGCACGACCATTCTCAAGATCAACTCGAATGATAGAGTCCTGGAATTGTAGGTAGACATGGTTTTTCGACCAGTCATGCACCATTTGTGCTTCCCTCATGAAAGGACGTCCTAAGATCATTTGATATGACATAGGATGCTTGGAGAAATCCATTACAATGAAGGTATGTTTTACCTTGTATCCCAGGACCTTGATCTTAAGGTCCCTTAACATTCCAATAGGTTTAGCAATAGTTCCGTTTGCCATCTTAACCACTATGTTTGTGACTTTGAGGTGAGGTCTCCCCATGGATTCCCAACAGTTTTTAGTCACAATGCTCACTCCAGCACCACCATCAAGGATTCCCTTTAGAGTTAATCCCTTGGTAGTAATGGGTAGGGTGGCATTAGATTCGTCACCTTCAAAGTATTGTCCCAACTTGTTCACAGGTATTTCAACGACCGAATCTTTATCTAGGTTGGGTTGTAGATCCCAATGTTCCCCTTCATCTTGAAGCGTGTCGAGTCTATCCATATTTGCAAATTGTGGTAATCCTGCCTTTAGTTCTCCATTGAGAAATGCCCGAAGAGCTAAGAATAGCTCAGGATCTCTGTATAATTTGGATATGATCGTGGTTCTGATCTCAGAGGACATGAAATCCATTAGCTTAGACACATTCAACGGTACTTTTCGAGACATCGCCCCTTGACTAGGGACTGGTGAAGATGGAATCACTTCCTCTTCGATGGGGTCAGGCATTCCCTCACTAAACATTCTTTCAAGCAAAAAGGGTGTCTGCCCACTTCCTGATGTCCTATCCTCACTTTCTTCCCGAATGATGCTAGGTATAGCTAACGGTTTATGGTTCCTGTGAGGCTGAACTTGCGTAGGAAACACTGTGTCTGGAATTTTGGTTTTTCTCGGGTTTGGCTCCAGTTCTCTTTGTGTTTCTTCCACCAAACCCCTTAGGTGTTGCACTTGTTCAATCTCCTCAACTGGGTTTGGGTAAGTACCAATCTTTTTCTTGAGGGTTTTTGGCCCACGTGGCTTGTCTTGGGGAGTCTCAGTCAGTTTGGGTGGTCGAGAGGGCATTAATTGACTTGGTTGTGGGGCCGAAGAAGTTTCCTTCTGTTTCCCCTTATTTATGTACTCGCTTGATTCTCCTTCATTGAGCTCCCGAGTGGGTTCCTCCCTTAAGGTAGTGGCTTTGGTCCCCATAGTTTCTATTGAATCAGAATCATCTTCAGGATCATTCATATACACGGGGTCATCTCCTGTCCCTATGTTAGTCTTTGAACTGGGCTTGGAGCTCGTGGCATTAAGCGATCTCTTTCGTCGTGTTTTCTTTTTCTTTGCCTGAGCGATTGATGCAGTATCCCTCTCTTCAAGAATGTAGTTTTGATTTTGAAGCATTGACCGTGTAACTACATTCGCAGGTACAACGGGTGTGATCCCTCGTGCTTGGTTGGTGACCTCAACCAAATTCAATGGCGTAATCTTGGGTGCATTAGGATTATGTGGACATTGAGCGATCAAATGATCTATGCCACAACGATTACATGTAAGTACCGGCATTCCCGATGTGCTCCCTTGATTTGGTTGCATTTGAGTAGCGATCTTCTGTAGCCTATTAGGGCACTCTGCTACACGATGCGGTCCACCACAATCGTAGCATTGAAGAGGTGGTCTCCTCGCCAAGGTATTAAGGTTTTGCCCTCTTGTGGCGAGAGCAGCCGCTTGATATACAGGCTTGACTTGCCCAAAATGATCCTCCATGTAGTACTGGGGAATCATTTCAAACGTATCAATCATGTATGGAGCAGTGGGGTCTATCTCCTCTTCATAATCCCCACACGCACTATGTGACTCACAACCCATCTGGTTTATTGGGGTAATCCTTGGATGTGGAGGTTGTGGTCCTAGCACTGGCGGTGGTAATGGCACAGACTGGACTACATTCGGATTCCTTGGAACTATATGCTGTGACGGTTGCTCGACAGGTTGTGCAGGCATTAGCGCAGGTACTTGAGATGTGTTTGACCAGGCTAGTGGTGCCTGATTTGCCAACATTCGCTTAAGTACTAGGCAATCTTTAGATTGATGGTCATACTTACCACATGCATTGCAATTCCCATTGAATTTGACTCTGAATGTGGGACATTCACTCGTGCTATGTGGTCCTAAGCACACCGAACACCATTGTTGCTCTCTTCTTGGGTACATATGGCTATTCTGAGGAGCTCGATTACCCCTAAAGTATTCTTGGAGAGCCTTAGTAAGGTCGGACACAGACATTTCAGATATCTTGGGCTCCTTGGCAATAGGTTTTACCGTCATTGGCTCGTGCCCAGATACTTGCGAACTAACGGATTTTGTTTCTGAAGACATCTTTTTACCTGCAATCATCAAGTTGTCTTCTAACTGGATTGCATTGGCAGTGACTGCTTCCCACGTTGTAAGACCTCTAATGACTAGGCCATTGTAAATGTCCTCGTGGCGCAATCCTCGGATGAATCTATCGAGCAGTTGGTTGTTATTGAAGCGTTCATCGAGAGTGCAGCGAGAATTTAGATGCTTCAATCAACTTATAAAGTCTCTCACTGACTCCCCTTCCTCACGTTCAGCTTTTTGGAGTTGAGATGCTACTCCCCAAAGCACACCCTCACGTATGTATTCTTTCAAGAACAATCTCTTGAGAGTGGGGTAGTGAGTGCGCTCTTCAACCCTTAAGGTTCGATACCAATCTCCGGCCTTCCCACTCAAGGTTAAGCCTAAGGCTTTACACTTATGCAGCTCATTGTGCTCTTCCAAGGAATCACACACATGTTCAAAGACTTCAATGTGCTTCCTAACATCCTCGTTACCACTGAAGTTTTGAGTGAGCTTAGCCACTTGTACTGCCTTGCTTCTAGGTTCTCTCTCAGGCATACCCCGCATGTTTTCCACAATAGATCGTCCGATCGTCTGAGCAAACGCTGCGAGATCACCTAGGTGAGCAGGCATAGTTGGTGGAGGCACTTCTGGGATAGCCTGGCTGATAGGAGTTGGCGTTGGTCTGAGTATGTTGGCAAATGACGTAGGATATGATATGTGACTAGGCCTAGCTCCCCTTGGATAAGGGTGGTGATAAGGCGGTCGTGGAGCATACGCCATTGGCATACTAGGAGGCGTAGGAGCTACATGAGCATGAGTAGCGATAGGTACATAGGGTCGATAGGCACTGGCACGCACTGTTGTAGGTACTGTTCCACTAGGTAGTGGTGTCGTACTAACTACAGTGGTAATAGGTGCACTTTCTGTCATGCTCATCATTGGGGTAGGCATTGTGGATTCCTTAATGGAAAGTTGAGCCAAGGTTGGAAAGCTAAAGTTACTACTCGTGGGCTCAGCCTGCATTGGGACTCCAGGCAAAACAACATATGAAGGGTCTATGGGACTCACCGAGGGAGTCTCCAATTGTGATAGGGTTGGTTGTTTAGCCTTGCCCGTATCCAAAAATCTCATAGGGCCAGTGGAAACTAGGTTCACTCCCCTATTTTGCCTCTCAAATTGGATAATTCTATGAATAACCTCACATATCATTTGCTGTTGCTCTTCTAGATTAGTGGCGCTAGATGTAGATCGTAGGACTTCTAACCAACCCACATGGTATGTGTAACCCGTGTATAGGTCCATTAGAGTCTCTGTGTGTAGATCATATTCCCAATTTTCATTGAGAAATATCCCATCTAGACTTGGTGTGCCAAACGGTTCTCTTGAAGTGGACGCAATGTCACTTCTTATGGATTGGCTTCTAGGGACCTCTGCTTTAGGAAGAGTATCGGAAGGTGGTAGCTCAGTAGGGCCCTCATTAAACGAAGTGGGTAGAATATCCACATGGACACTCTTTGGGAAGGTAGGGTCCACATAAGATGTGAATGGCGAATCTACTACCCCTCCTTCCTCATTTACTTCGCTTGTCGCATGCTCAGAGCGTGTAGCTCTACTAAAGGTCTCTATTAGACGACTAAACATGCTAGATCCGGGTTGTGGGGCCCACACTGGCATGTTTTGGCTTGTCTCCTCAGGGTTCTTGGTAGGGTGTCCTTCCATGGCTTCTGAGTCAGAGGACGAGTCACTATCCACTATTCGTGGATCTTGGGTTGCACTCCCTTGGGTTCCAGCCGAAGACCAAGATGCCAACGTGGAGGGATGGTGTGAGCCTGCGTAGACTGAAATGCTTTCTAGTGGCTCGGACTCCAGCACCCGACCAGAGCATAGATGCATGTGACGTGGGTACCCTACGTGCGTTGGTAACTACCCTTGAAACTCACACAAGTGGTTTCTTAGGTGTTTCGCACCCCATTTTTACTTGTTTTTATGTTGTTTTTAACCCGTTTTTGACCCCCTTACTTACGGTCGAGCTTGGACTAGGGCGTGTGATAGCTCAAAACGAGCGTATCGTTCAAAGGATCCTAGTGTGCTTTACAGCACCGTGTTCGCCTATCTAGAGCTCCTGTAGTCCTCAAAACAGTCTGTTTCCCTTGGGGGGAAGGGGCAAAAGCCTATTTGTTTGTGGAGGAAAGGGTGAGGGCTTTATCCCACATGCTCACTTTACTCCTTGGGGAGTGGGCTACATATAGGGCACGACTTCCCATAAGCTCTCACTTGAAAGAAAGCTATGGAGGCTCACTCTCCTATATATATATATCAAAAGACCGAGACCGAGACCGAGGCTGGGGTCGTGGGTCAATTGGGGTTCTTTCTTTTCAAAATTTTTTTCTCCAATTAGAAAATCTTTCCTCTCTTCCTCTCCACACGTTTGGTTCTTTCTTTAAAAATAAAATTTAATTTTTTTGTTTTTTATTTTTTAAATTTTTTTTAAAAATTTTATTTTCTATTTTTTTTGGAGATAAGTTTTCTAGGGTTTCTTTAGGGTTCAGCCTTGGCCGCGACGCAGTTCGCACACAGCCCAGATCTGGGGATTCAGAAACCCCCCTCACACCACGCAGAAAACCAGATAACAGATCACACGCCCACACACAGAGCGGAAAAATAACAGAAATGCAGAAGACAAATTACAGAAACAGATTGCAAAAAACGGAAACAACTCAACAACAAACACACAGTCGCTTTCCTACAGTGTAGATTAAACTTCACGCAGCAGCCGAGCTGCAAACTGGAACTTGGTGCAGGGCAACTCCCCGGCAGCGGCGCCAAAAATGTGCGCTTTTGCCACACAGGTCGTAGCTGGGGACTTGCCGGACACCGTATGCGAGCCACGAATGGCTGCAAGCATACAACCAGGGAAGGAAGCTCAAACAGAATGCCAAAGGGTGTGTCACTCACCGCTCAACCACCGCCTTGAAGGATTCCCGCGTCGCAGCCGCGAAGGAGGAGCCGCCGTCGCCACTCTACCGCCTCTCCGCCGCCGTGCCGCTACACAGTGCTCTATCACTCTCTCTCTCTCTCTCTCTCTCTCTCACACGTAGGAGAAGGAAACCAAGGAGATAAGGCAAGAGCACTCTTGTATTCACAACACATCAGAATGAGGATTTTAGGGTTACATTTGACTCTTATAGGTGACTTGGCCGTTCACACTTGGGCGCCCATACATGGCCGGCCGACCCTAACCCTTATCCTACTGATATCCAAGGTGCGCCTCTCATCAGCGATCACCCAATCCCTTTATCCTTAACATATGGTGCCCACAAGCCCGGCCCATGACTCAGAATATTTAAATTAATGACGTAAAACATAGTACGTCTCAATGTCCGCCATGGGTTAACATGATTTCATTTTGACACATATGTAAGGAAGGGGAGTCCCTTCAATTCTCACAATATTAAAAACATGAGATATTTTGAATATAATGATTTCATTTTGACACATAGGTAAGGAAGGGGAGTCCCTTCAATTCTCACATAAGGTGAAGAGTTGAATATGTACAAGGTTTATTAATAAGAAACTATGAGCAATATTAAAAATATGAGATATTTTGAATATAATGATTCCATTTTTGACACATATGTAAGGAAGGGAAGGCCTTCAATGAGGCGCCTACTTCACATGGGCAAATGGAGTTTTTTATCATCAAAAATTGAGATATTTCATCTCTCCTCTCTCCTCATTCAAGTCTAGTTCCAAAAAGTTAGCTTAACTAACCTAAAAATGGTCAAAAAGTGACCAAACTGACTTGGAAAATTCTAGAATCAGTTTGTTTGGTTAGAGCTCAATTTTTCCTATAAATAGGAGCCTCCCCCTTGTTGAAAATATATAGTGTTTAGTGCATTGTTACTCTATTTCACCCAAGCTAAGAACTATGAATTTATTGATAATTCATTAGTTTTTGACATTTCCCTCTTCCAAAGATTGGTTGGCCACTCTTGTCCAAACAAGAGTTGAACCCTCAAACCATTAAGCCAAAGGAAAGCTTTCAAGTCATTAGTAAGTTGGTGATTCTTCTTTTCACTTATTTTATAGTTTTTATGACTTTAATGGTTCTTATGCTTTATATCTTCTTTAAAAATGTTATACCTGATTAGGATACCCCTAGAGTTCCTCTTCTCCATGAAGAGTGGTGACAACCGTAGAAAGGTTGTGCAAAGCGCACTTGCATGTGTCCCCCTCCCCCTCCCTTCTGATCCACCTCTGTGCCCCTCACTTTTGAGGAGTCAAACCCGATCGATCTCATCGAACGAGATATTGCCTTTGCTATTTATATATTATGCTCTGATTTTGAAGAGTGGTGACAACCGTAGAAAGGTTGTGCAAAGCGCACTTGCACGTGTCGCCCTCCCCCTCCCTTCTGATCCACCTCTGTGCCCCTCACTTTTGAGGAGTCAAACCCGATCGATCTCATCGAACGAGATATTGCCTTTGCTATTTATATATTATGCTCTGATTTTGAAGAGGAGAATGATGAGGAACCAGTGGTGCCTCTTCTCACCTATGAAGAGAAGGAGCCAGAGGAGACAGTCCTGGACAAGCAAGAAGAGGAGGCACGTAGCTTGTCTCTAGACTTGTCCACTATCCACCAAGAGGCAGCCCATCCTACTGAGAATGCAAAACTTGCATCATTGAGTGCCATCACTATAGATGGTGCTGAGTACTTTCTCATGCAGGATGTCCTTGAGGTCTTAGATTTGAGGGAGAAAGAGCTCTATTGCCACCTTGTCCGAGATGTTGATGAAGACCTCATCAACTATGACACTGTGGATGTCCCTCCACAAGTAACTGAGATTGGTCGATACAATGGCACGAGCATGGATGATGTCTCTTCTGCAATCATCCACTTCCAAAAAGGAGTGCTATAGAATCTGCTCCTGAGCATGATATCTTAGATGCAAAATTTGAGAGGCTGCAGGAGGAGCTCTTTGGACCTCAACCATGCATTGACCTCTCTGACCCCATACAAAGTGATAGAGTGATCCCTAGGGCTTAGATGCATCAGACGGGAAAGAGAATGATGAGGCTGAGAAGGTACGTAAATTTTTTTTAAATCTTCCTGAAAATTTCGGTGCTACTAAAACAAACAAGTTGAATTGATGTTTAAATGATTCCAATACATCTTCAAGACTGCTAGTAGTCACTCCTCAAATTTCGAGTTCCGTGACACCATGGTGCAGATACTAGAGAAGATGTCCCTCCCTCATTTTGATCGTATTGAAAGAGGATGGGGTAAAGATTTTTGGAGTCGTGGGCCGAGATATTTCTTCATCCGAGCAGATCGAATTGGGAACCTTACCACCGACCTAAAGCATGTTCATTGGATTGAAAAGTTGAAGATGATCCGTTTATTTTGGTTCGTCTACCCCCAGGGCCGACACCTCTGTGACTATAGATGGGATTCCCATACCTCGGGATCGTTGGGTTGACCAAGTGATGCAAGTCTTACTTGCTGACAGAGTAGCTATGTTGGGACCTACCCCAATCCAGAGTCTACCACCCTTACCACCATCAGTTTTTAGAGTCTTAGAAACAACAGCAGAACCCCCATATTTCACCTATGTGGACCGCTCTACCCTTATGTCATAGTCAAGCCTAGGAATTTCCCTTGGTTGATGGCAAATAAGACTAATTATATTAGTCTCAGATCTTTGTAATAAAACTCGTCCTTGTAAATATTTGGAAATAAAATGATTTCAATGTTTCAGATCTTTGTAATAAAACTCGTCCTTGTAAATATATTATATTAGTCTCAGATCTTTGTAATAAAACTTGTCCTTGTAAATATTTGGAAATAAAATGATTTCAATGTTTTACTCTCCAAAATAAGCATTGTGCAAATATGAATCTTGTAATCTTAAAATCGTTTTTACAATGGTGGCCAGGACAATCACCCTCCAGTTCCTAATGCGCTTTACACTGATATCCAGGAGAAGAAGCTCTTGCTCAAGAAAATGCAACCTCCCTCCTTTAAAGGAGAAGGTTCAAAGATTGAGAAGGATGCAGAAGTCTGGATTGAAGCGATGGACGATTATTTCTCTGTCGCCTGTACTGGAGTAGCAAATCAGTCTATGCTTGCACGGTTTTGCCTCATCGGAGATGCTAAACTCTGGTGGAAACAGTGGTGCCGTGACAAGGGAGTCACCTAGTATTCTCAAACGTGGGAAGACATCAAGCAGGCTGTGAAGGAAAGATATCTTCCCCCATCCCATGAATCCATAAAGATGAATGAGTTTTTTTGTCTTAGGGAGTGCAGCTTAACTCTTGAGGACTGCTATTCCAAATTTATCACTCTTCGGAAGTATGCCCGAGCTATGACTACTTCCCAGCAAGTGGCTCGTTTCTACTAAGGGTTAACCCTTAGATTCCCGCCTTGAAGCAATTATTCCAAGCACATTACAGGATGCTCTCATACGAGCAAAGCCCCTTGTGAAAGAAATGAGGACTGACAACCCTAAGCATCAAAAGAGATCTTACCTTGAGGCAAATCCTAAAGATCAACCCTACAAGAAACCCCAACAGAATTTTCCCTACTACAACAGAGGGTGACAAGGCAACTCTTTTGTCCCCTGCTTGTATGCTGCTTCTTCTAGAGAAGGCCCTCTATGTTTTGAGTTCAATGAGCCGGGACACTTTAGGGCCAACTGTCCTAAGATGGCAACATCATTTCCCCAAGGTGGCAGAGGAAATCAAGGCCGTGGAACCCCTATCCACCAAGGTGCAAGAGGCGGTGGGCGTGGCAGAGGCCACGGAGGAGTAGTTGCTAGGATTGCCTGTATTATAAGGGAAGAACCGACCTTGGAAATGGCTGAAGAAGAGCGCGCCACTGTCCATGCGACAGTAGAATACCAAGGTCTGAATAAACAATTTGGTGTAATCCAAACCCTAGCCACTCATCACAGTAACCCATTTTATCTTTTGATTGATTGTGGCAGTACCCATTCATTTCTTTCTCCTAGGTGTTTGCAAAAATTAAACTTGGGTCAAAAAACAGTTAAAAGAATGACTGTAGAGTTAGCCAGTGGGAAAGAAGTAGTATCTCGCCACTCTATAGGAAACCTTGATTTTGAGCTGGGTAATGAGCAAACTCATGGCCACTTTAGAGTCTTGCCATAAGGAATTTATGATGGAATCCTTGGGATGGATTGGTTAATTGCAAAGAAAGCTAGCATTCATTGTAACTAGGGGAGTATCACTTTTGAAAATGAGCATGGCCAAGTAATATCTGTTCAGGGGGGATAACAGGAAAACCTAAATCTAGGGTAGTCAAGGCAAAACATCTTCTCAAGAAAACACGTAAGGATCATCAAGTTTTCTTAGTTAAGCTCAATAAAGCCATTGAACCTAGTAAGGAGACAGAACCCTCCTGGCTCCAAGAATTCTCTGACATCTTCCCTGACGAGCTTACAGGGCTACCGCCTCCTCGAGAAGTCGATCATGAAATCGAGGTGATCCTTGGGGCTCAACCCGTCTCAAAAATGCCCTATAAAATGTCCCTTCCTAAAGCCATTGAATTTAAAGAGCAACTTTCCCAACTCATTGAGCAAGGATTAGTACGTCCGAGTATCTCTCCTTGGGGGGCACCTGTCCTTTTCCAAAAAAAGGACGACGGAACTCTCCACCTTTGCATAGATTATCGATCAAGTCACTGTCAAGAATAAGTATCCTATCCCTCGCATTGACGAACTTCTCTTGACAGGCTTCATGGGGCCAAAGTCTTCTCAAAAATAGATTTGAGGTCTAGTTACTATAAGATCAAAGTCAAGGAAGCAGATATACCCAAGACAGCCTTCAATACCCGTTATGGCCACTATGAGTTTACTGTAGTGTCATTCTGTTTAACCAATGCTCCTGCAACCTTCAACTGCCTAATGCAAGATATATTCCGTTGTTACTTGGATGAATTTGTGCTTGTTTTCTTTGATGACATCTTAATCTACTCCAAATCAATGGAAGAGCATGAGGAGCATGTGCGTAGAGTTCTACAATTGTTGTGCAGACACAAACTCTATGCCAAGAAGAGCAAATGTACCTTCTTTACTCATCAAATTGAGTATCTTGGGTTCATCATCTCCAAAGATGGCATTTCAGTGGACCCCGCCAAGGTCAAAGATATTCTGGAGTGGCCATCCCCTAAATCAGTTCGTGAAGTTCGTGGGTGTTTGGGAATCACGGGATGGTATAGGATTTTTATCAAAGATTATGCCTTGGTAGCTGCATCTTTGACGGATCTTCTTAAGAAGGATTGCAAAATAGTGTGGTTGCCAATCCATCAAAATAGTTTTGATCAGCTCAAGGTCATTATTACTTCTACCCCAATCCTGAAACTTCTTGATTTCACCAAGGAATTTGAAGTGGTTACTGATGCCAGTAGTCTAGTACTTGGTGGTGTCTTAGGCCAAGAAAGAAGACCAGTCGCTTTCTTATACTTCTCGCAAGCTGAAACAATATGAAGCAAATTATGCCACCCATGATTTGGAGCTCTTAGCAGTTGTTCATTGCCTCAAATTATGGAGACATTATCTCTTGGGGGGCAAATTCCAGCTTGTAAACTGACCACAAAAGTCTAAAGTGGATCTTCACTCGGCCTAACCTCAACATGGGGCAAAGGAGATGGATTGAAATTCTACAAGAATATGACTTTGACATCAAATTCCACCCTGGGAAAGATAATGTGGTAGCAGATGCACTTAGTCGAAAATATTTCTTGAGTGTAATTTCAATATAATCCCATACTGGTCAAGGTGGAAGAAGTCTCATCTCATGATCTAGATTATCAGAGGATGATAAAGTTAGTAGTAGAAGAAGGGGGAAATTCAGAGAAAGAGAAGAATCTAATCAAGGGATACTCCACGAAGAAGGAAGCCTCTACTTCAATCAGAGGCTATGTATCCCTAAGGATCCTGCTTTAAAGAAACTAATCCTCCACCATGAAGCTCATGATAGTCTTGCTGCAGGACACCCAGGCTATGCAAAAACATTAATGCCATAAGAAGGAGCTTTCATTGGGCAGGCTTGAAAAATGATGTCCTTCGATACTTGAAGCAATGTCTCTCATGCCAAAGGATCAAAGCTGAAAGGGTCAAGATGCCTGGGAAACTTCAACCCTTGGATATTCCCCAAATTAAGTGGGAGTGCGTTAGTATGGATTTTGTCACAAGTCTCCCCACTGTTCAAGGAGGATATGACTCCATTCTGGTAGTAGTGGACTTACTTACCAAAGTATCTCACCTTATACCAGCAAAGAAGACCTTCAAAGCTTCTGATGTTGCTCCAATATTTATCAAGGAAGTCCTCAAACTTCATGGTCAGGATAGTAAGTGACCGAGATTCTGACTTCACTAAAGTTCTGGCAGTCCTTATTTCAAGCCCTGGGAACTCAACTTTGCTTTAGCACAACTTATCATCCAGAGACTGATGGCCAGACTGAGAGAGTCAATCAAGTAATTGAAGACATTCTCAGAGCATATTGTGGACGGTGTCGTGCCACGGCACGTCTATGGTGTGAAACCATGCATGAGAGGCCATTAAATACAAATCCAGATGCATGGGATTAAGTGCTTGTGTTCATATGGATGTATGGTGTGATAAATAAAGCTTTGTCATGAAAGCCCCTGGCAGATGTACAGGTTTGATGATTTTTCAGGAAGCATGTCAGTTGGCAGCATTGTTTGGAAAACTGATGATGTTCCTGATGACAAGGTCATGGTGTGGTGTGTGAAACCTTAGCAAGGATATGGAGTGAGAAGGTTGATTTTTTTTTAATATGGTTATTACTTGAAATGTAAAAGTGTGGGATGATAGGCGCAGTGGAAAAATTAAAAATGGAAAAAGCTTGATTATAGCTGCAAAAGGTGGTATGGGCGCCGACGTCCTCGCGGGAAAGAGCAGAAAAACTAGAGATGGGAGGCGGTGCTAAGAAGAGGGAATTCTGCAGAGAAGCAGCGGATTCAACTAGCGCGGGCTCTATATAAAGATGCAGATATCTATCTTCTTGAGGACCCATTTAGTGCCGTTGATGCTCACACTGGAAGTGAACTCTTTAAGGAATGCATGCTGGGAGCATTAGCAGAGAAGACAGTTATTTCATTGGTGAGCTAGGCGCAGCTTGAAGTCAGGCAGGCTGTCGTATGTAACATGTCCAGCCGTGCACTGTATGCCTTGTATTTTTCATGAATAAAAGAGAGGGGCAGGTTGCCGTGTTGTTGTATGTTGACAAGAGAGCAAGGCTACTGCTCTGTAAAAATAGAAAGGGCCTTGCCCGTATGCTGTGTGCAAGAGAGGCAAGAAGGAAATGGCGCAGCTTGTACATGCAGGTTCATTTCTTCAAATCGTTTTTTTTCTGAATAATCTGTGAGCAAAAGAGAGTGGGGAAGAGGCGCTGCAGATAACCAGTGAGAAAAAGGAGAGCGTAGGCCGCCTGGGGGAGGACCGTGTGGCGTGGAAGAGTCTGAGGGCTGCAGCCAGGTTGAGGAGGGAAATGACTAGGCCCAGGATGCCTGCTCAAGCTGCTGCACCAAGGTATGAGGAAGTGCTCCAATGATGCCGAAATAAATGAGCAGGTCCAGGTATTGTGAGGACTGAATCTGGCCAAACTACTCCACCAATTAATGCTTTCTTAAACAATGGATGTGCTTACAAATGATGCATATCTCATATTCCAGCCACATAAGTATGGGAGGGATTGATGTTCTGTTTTTTGGAGGAGTAAAGGAGACAGACAGTTAATGTTTTGGTGTGAATACCTTCTCTTCATGTAAAAAAAAAATCAGCACCTTTGAGTTGTATCTCATGTAGATTTTGTGTTGTCATGTAATCAAGCAAGAGGTTATGTGAAATGAGAATGTGAATGCCGTCTTTGGTGACTTGTTACTCTCACAGCCAGACACCCAGTGTGGTCCCAGCGACACCGCCCACGTCACGACAGCTTTGGTAAACCCGACGTGAAACCGCTGGGGTGAGAGTACGTAGAGATGGCTAGCAAAATGGAGCATTTATATGCAGAGATGAAAGAGCTTGAAGAGCGGTTCAGGAAGATTGAGGAAGAAAAGCGAATTCAGGAAGCAGTGGAAATTGCAGTGCAATTGGTATATGACAGGGTCAATATATTTGATGGTTACGATCCAGAAAGCTATCTAAGGTGTTACGAGACAGAGATGAAGAATCAAGGGGTTCCTGAAAACATGATGATTGCATCTTTTGCATACCTTGTAAGTCCTGATTTAAAAGATGAAGTGCTGGAACTAGCAGAGTATCACTCCAAACGATGGAGTGATTTTGCAGATGCACTTATTTATGCGAGTTCCAAGTATAATGTGAGCTGTGATAGTATTCCAGCAACAATCTGAGCCAATTTAGAAGCGGTTGTCGATGCATGTCTTATGGAAGACAATCAATTGCTATTCAAGGCTGATACAGAGATTGTGGAGGCTGTTTATGCTAAATTGGGATTGCAAAAAGCCATTAGTGAGCAACAAGGCCTTCACAGTGCCAAAAGGGATGTTTTGCTACAGCCTCATAAAGATGCAATGGGTGAACTGTGCAAGTATAATCTGTTTTCTGAGGGTGCAGACATACAGGGTCCTATGATCATACCACATGATGTATGTATGCCTATGCTTGAGGAGACACTTGATTCAGAGAGCTTCAGGACAGGTGTTTTGAAGGGTATTCCTCAGGTGTCGTATCATATGTGTGAAGAACAGCAGGAACCAATGCTTCTTGTTGAAAGCATGATTGCAGAGTTTGAAGGTCTAAGACAAGAAGAAGATGCTATCATTACTGCATTCTTATCTGGTTATGATGCTTATAAGCAGGATGATGTACATGAATATGCAGACGGGCCACAAGTATGTGTGATTGATTTAGAGGGGGTGAGTGATATGGGTGATTCCAACAGTGATGTTGCTTCTGAAGCTGGTTGCCAAGGTTCTTTGGATTTGGGTTATTCTGGAATGCTAACAGGGTGTTCCAACAATAAACAGGGTGATGCTATGTCATCAGTGTCAGGGTTACCTTGCAACCACATTTGTGAGCAACAATCTCGAGCTTGGAAGCCTGTTTATGATGATGATTTGGAGAGGGAAATTGAATCTGTCTTTTTGGATCATACAGGGTTCAATGATATACAGATTCAAGGGTACTCGGGTGAGGGACCCATAAATCTAAGCCCATCTGCAGACAGGTATCAAGAAATACTGGGAGATAACATGCAGGATATGCAAAGTGTGGTCACAGAGCCTCAAGAGGCTGCATATGAGCAACCAAATGGATATAGCTATGGGGGTATGAATGTTCATGATAATCAACATGTGGGATTGCAAGATAATAATGGCTTCAATGTGATTGATCCTGGATTGGATGCTATCCTAGATGATGCATTGGATGATTTCATGGTATATAATAGATCCCCATCAGCTTTGGGCTCTTCTATGCTTAATGCTAGTCAACTGTTGGTTGCAAGTGAGGATGTGCAGGTGTTATGTAAGCCAAATGATTGTGATGAGATTGATTCAGAGCTGGAGGCTATTCTCGATGATGCCTTGCTGGACTTTGTATGTGTTGATGCTTTTCCGTCTTTGGATGAGAAGAATGAATGTTTATCAGAGCTGGATCCAGGCAAGGTAGATTTGGATGGGATGTTACCAAATGTGTGTTCCATGCTGTTAATGCAGTTGTTATTTGGTGTGGCCATACAATATGTGGTGCAAAGGCTTCAAACATGGCCTGAGGAAATTTTTGAAGCAAATCATTTTGAAGAGCATCCCACTTTGAATGATGAGGGTAATTATGCATATGCAGGGAATCTAAGTGAGGATAGGGCTTTATATGAGCAAAGGATATGGCACATATGCCAAAAGCGATTGGTATTTGATCCAGGTGGGAAAGCAGAACCATTCAGATGTGATTGCTGAGGCTTGTACATATACCAATGTTGGTGTGCAAATAATGCGTGGACACTGAATTTCAGGACCTGTGTGGCACATACCAGAGGATGTGCAGGTTTAGAGGGGGTGGATGTCGTGCCACGGCACGTCTATGGTGTGAAACCATGCATGAGAGGCCATTAAATACAAATCCAGATGCATGGGATTAAGTGCTTGTGTTCATATGGATGTATGGTGTGATAAATAAAGCTTTGTCATGAAAGCCCCTGACAGATGTACAGGTTTGATGATTTTTCAGGAAGCATGTCAGTTGGCAGCATTGTTTGGAAAACTGATGATGTTCCTGATGACAAGGTCATGGTGTGGTGTGTGAAACCTTAGCAAGGATATGGAGTGAGAAGGTTGATTTTTTTTTAATATGGTTATTACTTGAAATGTAAAAGTGTGGGATGATAGGCGCAGTGGAAAAATTAAAAATGGAAAAAGCTTGATTATAGCTGCAAAAGGTGGTATGGGCGCCGACGTCCTCGCGGGAAAGAGCAGAAAAACCAGAGATGGGAGGCGGTGCTAAGAAGAGGGAATTCTGCAGAGAAGCAACGGATTCAACTAGCGCGGGCTCTATATAAAGATGCAGATATCTATCTTCTTGAGGACCCATTTAGTGCCGTTGATGCTCACACTGGAAGTGAACTCTTTAAGGAATGCATGCTGGGAGCATTAGCAGAGAAGACAGTTATTTCATTGGTGAGCTAGGCGCAGCTTGAAGTCAGGCAGGCTGTCGTATGTAACATGTCCAGCCGTGCACTGTATGCCTTGTATTTTTCATGAATAAAAGAGAGGGGCAGGTTGCCGTGTTGTTGTATGTTGACAAGAGAGAAAGGCTACTGCTCTGTAAAAATAGAAAGGGCCTTGCCCGTATGCTGTGTGCAAGAGAGGCAAGAAGGAAATGGCGCAGCTTGTACATGCAGGTTCATTTCTTCAAATCGTTTTTTTTCTGAATAATCTGTGAGCAAAAGAGAGTGGGGAAGAGGCGCTGCAGATAACCAGTGAGAAAAAGGAGAGCGTAGGCCGCCTGGGGGAGGACCGTGTGGCGTGGAAGAGTCTGAGGGCTGCAGCCAGGTTGAGGAGGGAAATGACTAGGCCCAGGATGCCTGCTCAAGCTGCTGCACCAAGGTATGAGGAAGTGCTCCAATGATGCCGAAATAAATGAGCAGGTCCAGGTATTGTGAGGACTGAATCTGGCCAAACTACTCCACCAATTAATGCTTTCTTAAACAATGGATGTGCTTACAAATGATGCATATCTCATATTCCAGCCACATAAGTATGGGAGGGATTGATGTTCTGTTTTTTGGAGGAGTAAAGGAGACAGACAGTTAATGTTTTGGTGTGAATACCTTCTCTTCATGTAAAAAAAAAATCAGCACCTTTGAGTTGTATCTCATGTAGATTTTGTGTTGTCATGTAATCAAGCAAGAGGTTATGTGAAATGAGAATGTGAATGCCGTCTTTGGTGACTTGTTACTCTCACAGCCAGACACCCAGTGTGTTCCCAGCGACACCGCCCACGTCACGACAGCTTTGGTACCAAGAAGGTGGATTCAATACCTTCCTCTGGTATAATTTTCCTACAATTTCATCAGAGCATAGGAATGTCACCATTCAAAGCACTCTATGGGCAAGAATGCTTGTCTCCTCTAAATTTCTCTCATCCGACCATAAGAGTTGAGGCATCCAGGAAAATGCTCGAAGAGATGGAGGAACAAGCCAAGGCAATCCAAAAGGATATTAAAGCTGCCCAAGACTGACAAAAACATTATGCCGACACCAAGAGGTCTGAAAGGATCTTCAAGGAAGGAGACAAAGTTCTTCTACGAGTGCGACCCAAATGAAGTTCTCTATCACTTGGGAAATATAAGAAGCTCAGCCCTAGGTATTGTGGCCCCTATACATAGTATCAAGTGTCTAGGTAAAAGTGCCTATACAGTTATCAAGTGTCTAGGTAAAAGTACCTATAAACTCCAACTCCCAGCCCATATCAAAGTCCACAATGTATTTCATGTAAGTTTGTTAAAACCTTATGTACCCAGTCTCGATCATATTCTTGATGATGAACAAGTTGTAATCCCTACTCAAGGAGTCCTTGAATTACAGCCCAGTAGCATCATAGATTCTAGGGAAAGGCAACTCCGAAATAGAACTCTTGTAGAACATCTAGTACAGCGGAAAGATTACCCTGAAGAGGATGCAACTTGGGAAGATGAAGCTACACTCTTAAACTCGGGGGGGGTCACTATATGTAAAATATCCCTATCGCGTGCGTTCAAGGCCTATATTTTAAATCCCTTATTTGTGAATTTTTTAATCTATATAATATCCCCTTTTCTTTATGAATCTGTAAATTTTTTTGAAACAATTTTAAATCATACCCTTATGTAAATATATTTCTGTAAGTTTCATAAATTAAAATTATGCTTCTGTTGAACGCATGTGATATTCACATTTTTTTGTGAGTGACCCCCCCGAGCTCTTAAAGGATTATCCCCAATTCATGACGAGATGAGGACATCTCGATTTCTTTAAGGGAGGAAGGATGTAACATACCCATCTTCACTAATAAAGAAATGTCCATGTAATAGACTTTTTATGGTATAAAAATCAATGATTTTATTAAATGAGTCAGTTATACTTAGAATCTTTAAATTTTGAGCCCAAATTTGGAATCTGCGCACGATTTTACCCTATTATAGGATTTTACAGCATCCAAAAAACGGACACCGGATCAAGCTTATACGCAAATTTCAATCATTTTTAGTTAAAAAGCGACGACCTTTAAACCTTAATAAATGCACAACTGGGCATCCGATTGATGAACGGTCTGAATCCCAATGACCAAGAGAACCTCCCGGGATTTTAAAAAAAAATCTCCCCCCCCCGGGGCGGTCCGACACGCAAATCGAGGCCGACGCCCCAAATTTGGGGATCCCACGCTCCACAAGAGACATTACACACACAATTAAGAGGGGCTCAAACTCAAGACTAAAATTGAGTCTAAGCTTGGGACTCAAACTTAATATTGAGCCCAAGCCTACGACTCAAAACTAAGATTGAGCCCAAGCCTGGGACTTAAACCTAAGATTGAGCCCAAGCCTGGGACTTAAACCTAAGATTGACATAGCTTGCACATCAGATTGGGCCTCAAGAGACATTACAGACACAATTAAGAGAGGCTGAAACTCAAGACTAAGATTGAGCCCAAGCCCGGGACTTAAACCTAAGATTGACATAGCTTGCACATGAGATTGGGCCTCAAGAGACATTACACACACAATTAAGAGGGGCTGAAACTCAAGACTAAGATTGAGCCCAAGCCCAGGACTCAAACCTAAGATTGACATGGCTTGCAGATGAGATTGGGCCTCAAGAGACATTACAACCACAATTAAGAGAGGCTTAAACTTAAGACTAAGATTGAGCCCAAGCTTGGGACTCAACCTTAAGATTGAGCCCAAACCTGGGACTCAAACTTAAGATTGAGCCCAAGCCTGGGACTTAAACGTTAAGTATGCTCCTCAAGAGACATTACACACACAATTAAGAGAGGCTCAAACTCAAGACTAAAATTGAGTCCAAGCTTGGGACTCAAACTTAATATTGAGCCCAAGCCTGCTACTCAAACCTAAGATTGAGCCCAAGCCTGGGACTCAAACCTAAGATTGACATAGCTTGCACATGAGATTGGGCCTCAAGAGACATTACACACACAATTAAGAGAGGCTGAAACTCAAGACTAAGATTGAGCCTAAGCCCGGGACTCAAACCTAAGATTGACATGGCTTGCAGATGAGATTGGGCCTTAAGAGACATTACATACACAATTAAGAGAGGCTTAAACTTAAGACTAAGATTGAGCCCAAGCTTGGGACTCAACCTTAAGATTGAGCCCAAACCTGGGACTCAAACGGAAGAGAATAGAGAGGCCTCCAGCCCACGGAAGAGACCCCCCACACCCGACGAGGAAGGAAAGAAAGCGGTAGGAGGAAGAGCCTCCCAAACTACTGCGCAGAGAGAATAGAGAGGCCTCCAGCCATGGAAGAGACCCCCCTCACCCAGCAACACGAAAGAAAGAGAGGTATTTCTAGCATCATGCTCGCATGCAAAATGGTGTACCAAGCCAATAGGAAACCACTAAGCACGTGTTGACACGTGGTCTATGTATCGGATTCTCCCTTTTTTATTAATTCACTTGCCCTTTTTTTGAAAAATATTCGCATATATATCTATTACTATAACTATAAATAAATAAATATATATATATAACTATAACTATAACTATAATTATAACTATATATATATATATACCTATATATATTAATATATATAAATATAATTATGTGTATGTGTGTTTATGCATGTACTCATGTGCGTATGTACGTATATTTATGAACACCTATATGTGTGTGCACGTACGTGTGTATGTGCATGTGTGTGCGTGTGTGTTATAGTGTTATATGTGTGTACGTGTGCATTATAATGTTATAAGTGTGTTTTTTATATGTATATACATGATGGGTTATGTATATTATATATATGTCAATTCATATGGTTCAAAATTCAATTCATATGAAATTGATTGCATTAAAGGTATTGAATGCATTAAAGATGCAGAATGCTGAAAATGAGAGGCCTTATTTTTTCAAAAAATTCACCTTACCCTTGTACTGCCGCCCTCGCCCTTGCTTACGCTTCTTTGCTTACGCTGCCATTGCTTACGCTTCTTACGCTGTTGTTGCTTACACTGCCGTTGCTTACACTGCTTACACCATTGCTTGTGCCGTTGCTTACGCTGCCGTTGCTTACGCTTCTTTGCTGCTTACACTGCTGCTTACAGCATTGCTTACGCTGCCTTGCTGTCGGCCTTGCTGCTTACACCATTGCTTACGCTGCTGGCCTTGCTACTTACACCATTGCTTACGCTGCCGGCCTTGCTGCTTACACTGCCTTGCTGCTTACGCTGCCTTGCTGCCAACCTTGTAGCTAGAGGAAGCCCCGGCTAGAGGAAGCCACCTTGAAGTTGTAAGAGGTTGTAAGCCTTGAAGCCACCACTAAAGCTCACCTTGAAGCCTCCTTAAAGCCAACTTTGAAGCCGCACTATAGCTCACATCTCTCTTTGACCTGTAGCTCACATCTTCTTTGAACACGTGCTAAGGTTTGCTAAGGTCTAGGGTTTGCTAAGGTTTGCTAAGGTTTGCTTCTAAGGTTTGCTAAGGTCATGCTTCTCAAAACTAAAAGCACTCTATCACACACACGGTCCTCTCTCTCTATTCTTTATCTCGCAAAACTAAATCCACTCTCTCACACAGTCCTCTCTCTCTATTCTTTATATCTCATTATCTAACATACATATAATAACAAAAAATATACATACTGAATGAGAAATTGCTTACCTTTATGCATGCACTATGTTTCTTCTCTTATCTCACTGGTTTTTGTTGTAAATGAAGCAGGTTAGGGGCTTATCAACTTCTCAAACAATAGCTCTTTGCTTGATTGTGGTGCACCGGTTTGGGAGGTAAGAGATTTCTCTTGAAATAGAAGAAAAGAAGTGGTGTGTGGGTAAGTAGTTTATTTTTTACCATGCTCACTTTGGTCATGTGTGAATGAGAGAGATAGTTTAAATAGAAGAAAAGAAATGTCCTTGACACACAAAAGTGTAAGACAGGCTCAAACTCAAGTTTGAGCCTCATAAGACTTCCCATCAACTCAAGCATTGGAAGAGAGGCTCAAACTCAAAGAGAGGCTCAAACTTGAGTTTGAGCCTCAAGACACATGGCCTTGACACACACAAGTAGAGGCTCAAACTCAAAGAGAGGCTTAAACTTGAGTTTGAGCCTCAAGACACATGGCCTTGACACACACAAACTTATAATGTATTTCTTTTTGGGATCTTCTTTAAAGTCATGTTTGTAATGGATTTAAATTTCAATTTTTTCTTGCATCTTATGAAGCAATGAAACATACTGCAATGAAACTTATAATGTATTTCTTTTTGGGATCTTCTTTAAAGTCATGTTTGTAATGGATTTAAATTTCAATTTTTTCTTTGATGTGCACTTTTTATCTTTATTCATAGGGAAATACAAGCTTCCTTGAGGTTCATAGTTTGGATATTGCAATGATGATGGTCCTTTTTTTTTCGCTCGCCACGCTCGACACTTTATGCTCGTAAAAAGGGCCCCCCCATCAACTCAAGCATTGGAAGAGAGGCTCAAACTCAAAGAGAGGCTCAAACTCAAAGAAATGTCCTTGACACACAAAAGTGTAAGACAGGCTCAAACTCAAGTTTGAGCCTCATAAGACTTCCCATCAACTCAAGCATTGGAAGAGAGGCTCAAACTCAACCTTGACACACACAAACTTGCTCACTTTGGTGTCAAGGACATGTGTCTTGAGGCTCAAACTTGAGTTTGAGCCTCAAGACACATGGCCTTGACACACACAAACTTGCTCACTTTGGTCATGTGTGAATGAGAGAGATAGTTTAAATAGAAGAAAAGAAATGTCCTTGACACACACAAGTGTAAGACAGGCTCAAACTCAAGTTTGAGCCTCGTAAGACTTCCCATCAACTCAAGCATTGGAAGAGAGGCTCAAACTCAAAGAGAGGCTCAAACTTGAGTTTGAGCCTCAAGACACATGGCCTTGACACACACAAGTAGAGAAATCTTGAAATAGAAGAAAAGAAGTGGTGTGTGGCTAAGTAGTTTATTTTTTACCATGCTCACTTTGGTCATGTGTGAATGAGAGAGATAGTTTAAATAGAAGAAAAGAAATGTCCTTGACACACACAAGTAGAGGCTCAAACTCAAAGAGAGGCTCAAACTTGAGTTTGAGCCTCAAGACACATGGCCTTGACACACACAAACTTGCTCACTTTGGTCATGTGTGAATGAGAGAGATAGTTTAAATAGAAGAAAAGAAATGTCCTTGACACACACAAGTGTAAGACAAGCTCAAACTCAAGTTTGAGCCTTGTATGCAGGTTATACCGCAACCACATTGTGGGAACATACCTTAGCATAAGTGGAGATCTCAAGGGGCATGCATGAGTGGCTATTCGGGGATATGAATAGGTGTGCACAATAGCTATAAAAGAATACCCTCTCTCATGTATTAATCAGCGAGCGCTCATTCTCTTAATACAATTATGTCTTGGGATGTGTGGATAACTTTCATCTCTCTCGCGTGTTTGCTATCTCTTACAATCTCTGTGTAATATCATCTTTATATCTGTGTGTGAGCATAGTCTCGTAGAGGGTTCTTGCCCCTCTACACTTGGCGACCACGATCAATCGAATTCCCTTCTTGGAGAAGACGGCTGGCGGAGCACATGGGCACCCAGCAAGCCATGAGCATACTGTAGTTTTCTTCGCATTCCAGCTGGGAGGCCGCAAGGGTGTGCGGATCGCTGTTCCGAAGTGTTCTCGACTCCATGGTTTACCTGAGGGATACACAAGAACAAGACATCTTGGATGACCCAGCAGGCCGTAGTCTGGCGGGAGATCGCATGCAAAAGCTCGAAAATATAGAGAATCTGTTCTCAAAGGGAGCCGTTGATCAGATCCTGCATGTGAAGAATCTCTTCACAGAGCTTGACCGCAAGTCCAACGAGCGAAATGTCAGGATTAACAACGAGGAACACTATTGTGGGGCATTGCCGAGTCTGGAGTGGCCACGGAGCAGCAAAAATCGGAGCAGCAGTTTGAAGCTGCAGATTGCATGGGTTCCGGCTGCGGTTTGCGGTTGTTGCAAATAGCGGTAACGGTGCTGGTGGTGCCGTTATGCGATGTTGTGACACTAGCATTGACGAGAGCGGACTGCGGTTCTTCAGAATATAACCACACAAGAACAAGACATCTTGGATGACCCAGCAGGCCGCAGTCTGGCAGGAGATCACATGCAAAAGCTCAAAAATATAGAGAATCTGTTCTCAAAGGGAGCCGTTGATCAGATCCTACATGTGAAGAATCTCTTCACAGAGCTTGACCGCAAGTCCAACGAGCAAAATGTCAGGATTAACAAGGCGGAACACTATTGCGGGGCATTGCCGAGTCTGTAGTGGCCACGGAGCAGCAAAAATCGAGCAGTAGTTTGACGCCGCAGATTACATGGGTTCTGGCTGCGGTTTGCGGTTGTTGCAAATTACGGTAACGGTGCTGGTGGTGCCGTTATGCGATGCTGTGACACTAGCATTGACGGGAGCGGACTGCGGTTCTTCAGAATCTAACCACACATTTTCAGCAAGACGCACATCATTCATTTTGAAGGGCACAAACAGTGCTCTGATTTTTTGATGATGCGGTCGTGTGCGGCCTTGTGTGCGACATTAATGCAAATCGGATGGTTGCTGCGTCCCAGATGTGGTGCAATAGTGCGGATGTTTGCGGTGTTGGTTCGAGTCATGGAACACGAAGATGGAGATAGTGTGTCGAAGGAGCAAAGAAGCCAAAGGCAAGGAGTGCGGCCTCGTCAACTAACCTCACATCAGGAATTTCCTAAACTTGCCAAAGCCGCATATTATCTTTATATGTGGATGTAAATTTCAAATTATTATGATGTAACGGGTTCCCAGCCCTTAAATGGTTGCACTGTAAATCAATTTACTCATGCTTGTGGGGGGAAGCACATCAAGGGATTGCACTGTACATTTGACTTCTAATCAAGGGATTGCACTATCCTAGGATCATTCTTGGATGCATATGAACACCATGAATGATGCACAAGGGTCATTCTTGAATGTAGAACGGCATTAATAATGGCCTTAGGGCCATTCTTGGATGTACAAGGGATTTGAGAATGGCCCCATGTGCAAGAGCACCAAGCTTTCAGAATGGCCCTAGGACCATTCTTACATGTGCAAAAAGCACCAAGCATTGAGAATGGCCCTAAGACCATTCTTGCATACGCTAGAGCTTTGTTATGTAATTATGATTTTGAGCATGCTAGAATGGTAGTAGAGTCATGCTAGATGGGCCCAGAGGCCATTATTGAGGATCTAGTACCATTATTAAGCATGCAAGAATGGCCCTTGGGCCAATATCGCTACTCTTGTGCATGAAAAGAATGGCCTTGGGGCCATTCCAAAGGCCATTATAGCATGTAACAATGGCCTTGGGCATGCAACACTGGTCCTAGGGCTATTCTTGCATGCCCAATGCCATTGTTTCATGCTAGAACGGCCTTTGGGCCACTTTTAATGTTGTTGAGCATGCTAGAATGGTCCTAGGGTCATGCTAGATTGGCCTTGAGACCATTCTTAAGGATCTAGTACCATTATTGAGGTATCAAAAATGTCCCTATAGGGCTATTCTTGCACGCTCAATAATGGTCTTAGGGCCAATTTAGCATTGTTCTAGGGCCATTCTAGCATGCTCAACAGCATTTAGAGTGGTCCCAAGGCCATTCTATCATGAAACAATGGCCTTGACCATGCAAGAATGGTCTTAGGGCCATTCTTGCATGTACAAGAGATCCAAGAATGACCCTATGACCATTCTTGGTGCTCTTGTGCATGCAAGAATGGTCCTAGGACCATTCTTAATACTCCTATGCATCCAATATTGTAAAGAGCGGTCCTTCAATCCCAAAAGACAAAGGGCCATTAGAACTCGCCCCACAAAAGTGGGACATTTTTCTCAAAGTATTGAAAAATCCTTATTTAGATCCATAAGCGTTTTACAGCTATACAATATATATTGGACACTCATGCAGGATGGTGTTCTTATATTTGGAATGTAAAGAGCGGTTAGAACTTAGAACTTGACACAAGACCACAAAATCACCTTCAATCCTAGAAGGTAAAGGGCCATTAGAACTCGCCATGAAAGTGGGACATTTTTTTCAAAGTAGTGGGAAATCCTTATTTAGGTCCTTAAGCGCTTTAGAACTATACAATATATAGGGAACACTCATGCAGGATGGTGTTCCTATATTTGGAATGTTAAGAGCGATTTAAACTTGACACATGACCACAAAACCACCTTCAATCTCACAAGGTAAAGATCCATTTGAACTCACTGGGGCGGTTCTTACATGCACATTGAGAATGGTCCGAGGGTCATTCTTAGGGCTCTTGTGCAATGCAAGAATGGACTTGGGACCATTCTCAATGCTCTTGTGCATCCTAGAATGGCCTTAGGGCCATTCTTGTATGCACAAGAGACACGTGCACTAAGAATGGTCCTACACAACACAACTAGCCCTATAGAGGATCAAACTTGAGTTTGTTGAGCCTCAACAAAAATGTCTCTTGTATGCACAAGAGACATGTGCACTAAGAATGGTCCTACACAAACAACTAGCCCTATAGAGGATCAAACTTGAGTTTGAGCCTCAACAAAAATGTGCTATTTTAAAAATGATACTTACTCTTTAATTTTCAATCAAATTTTTATTATTTAAGCTCTCCTCATGTTGTTAAAATTGTTATCAAGTGCAGACATGGAGCCACAACAGAAGAAGACCTTTTTCTTAGAGAGTGCTCCTCTCATAAACAACACCAAATATAATCCTCCACGTCTCAAGATAGCAAAGAGGTATGACATGGTGGGCAATGAAGAAGGTCTCAAGTGGTTCATTGACACCTACAACTATGAGGCAAAGTATAAAGGTGACATTCACCTGTACTTGACAAAACTAGATGAAGACTACGGAGACATGGGGATTATTGCAAATGCAGTAGAAGATGCTAGTGATGAAGGTGTCCCTTGTATAACCTTCACTATGATTCCAAATGCTGGAGAGAAGTTAGCCTAATATGATTTCACTTCCATTCAACGGCTTACATCTTTCTAATATGAAAGGTAGTAAGGAGGGATTGGAGAAGAGTATTGGAAAGATTGGTCTCAAGATCAACTGCTATGACTCACTTGAGTCTTCAGGACTTGAGAACTGCACCCAACTAGTCAAAGGTTTCATGAAGGCAAAGGCTTACTTACTTGCATCTACTCCATCAATATCCAAGAGGGGCACTGGAAAGATTGGTAAGGACCACAATGTCTCTACCACATCACAAAAATCTACCAAGAAGAGCACACAAGATTCAAAGGATGCTAAAGATACTCCGAAACATGTAGGAAAGAAGAGACCACTTCTAGAAACCACTTCAAAGGATGCTAAAGATACTGCTAAAGAGAAAGTTCCAAAACAAATGGGAAATAAGAGTTCACTTCAAGAAGCAAAACTGTCACAACCATCAAAAGCTAAAAGGTCTTCAGAAACAAGCGCATCTCAACAACGGTCAAAAAAGAAAATCACCAAAGAGAGTGGTAATGTGCTATCCTCTACCTCTGCAGATGGTGGCAACATCCTTGCTTTAGTGTCTACAAAAGATGCCAATCCAATGGAAATGGACATTGAAGTCATAGATCTAGATGGAGAAGATGTGGTCCCTTTATCACTTCAACGGTAATCTGAACAAGCAATGTTCAATTTGGAAAACCAAAATCAGTATTACAAATTTGGCATGCAACAGGTGTTCAATATTGATGTAGCAAAGTGTAAACCTGCACCCCTACAATATGTTTAAAGGAAGGTCAATTTGGATTGGGTGAGGTTGATGACACATGACATGGCCACTCATCCAAAACATGAGCAGATCTTGGCCATTTTTAATGCCATATGATCCAGATACAAACAAGCCACTAGAAGATTTGAGTCTTGAAGATGTCTATAATGCTCATTACTGGATCATCTCTGGTCAACATTTGATCAGTGCAGCAAAGCGGTTGCAAAAATACAACAATCCAAAGTTGGAGGCTGTGAAGCAGAAGTTTCAATACAAAAAGGCAAACATCATAGTTAATTGCCCTCCAAAGTTGACTACTTTAATATCCAAGGATGCCAATATTTCTATTGCCAAGTCCATGCAAAAGGAGCCGTTCTTAGATCAGCTCACTCAAGCAAGGGGCCAATGGTTGGGATGTGGTTGTCCACAAAGACCCAAACCTGGTGTAAATGTCACAAAGAAAGACCACTATGATTGGCTGGTAAGTGTCTCATACCTCTTTTTTAAAACTATTCATGGTCCTTAATAATTCTTAGTGTGAATACATATCTTGCTAACTACATTTTCATATTACTATTGCAGAACTTTGTGGAGACAACCGAGCATACACTTCAACATGGATTTTACAAGACAGATGGCCATCTTCTATTTTGTGAGGATGATATCTTCAAGAACTGGCAATTCATTTTGGATGAATATGCACATGGAAAGCTTCCAAACACAAAGGGAGAAATAAGCTCTTTTGATAACATAAAGAGAGATAGTACTCTTAAGGGTGGCCAACTTAAGCAAGCTTCTGGCACTGTGGCACTAGGACCCACCTTATTTAGGTGTATTGCTGGCCTTTTGCCAAATGAGGTTAGGACACTTCAAGGTAAAATAATGGAAGGAAAAGTGCTATTGAAGAAAGGAAAAGAATCTGAGTGACTTTAAAGACATGGAGGAAGTGGGAAAGAAAATGAAAACAGATCGTGTCCTTAAAGAAGCAATTGTAGGATTCTACTATGACCTTACAACAATGCAAAAAAAATTGGGATGAAATTTGCCAGACATACCAAATAGGAGACAAGGAGTATGATAAATTGTGCTCTTGGTCTATGCACTGGGTCAAAGACAGGCTCAATCGTACAAAAGTCACCCCATCCCTACCTAAGGCAGTGATATCTTACTTGCATTACTTATACAGAAAAGCAACTAGTCACATTCCTGAAGAACAAGCACTTCCATGGAGCATCACAACAATTGGCATGGACATAGAGAAGATCAGAGAGATGAGTAGAAATGTGCTTCCTATTCCATTTGGTCTAGCGGTATTGGATGTCCACCTTCAAAACAAGGCCTCCCCTTTTTGGACTATGGATTCTTTCAAAGTTTTGATTAAAGGGTTGAATGACCTTAATGCAGAACTAGAATATGTGCTTGTTGTGTTCATAAACTTTGCACACATTGGTACCCTTTTGGAAGCTATGGACAAAGTGGTCTCAAATTTCCATTATGAAATAGGAAGCTATGACTCAGGCGACTCCAAAAGTTGGACAAGTGGGACCCTTGGAGTTGCAGTTTTGGTTCTTTTCATAAGTAAGGTGGACACATTTGAAAGCATTGACAAGATCCGTAACCAAGCTCAAAAAGTGCACATTTCATGGAGTCCATCCTCAAGCCAACAAAAGGATAAGAATGTTAAATTCAGTTGTGATATCAAAGATCATGAGTTTATTCGATCTCTCATCATGGGACTTTGCACAGAGCATAACTATGTCATTGATTTATTGACTGGAGGGGTTGTGCTTGTGGAATGCCTCCTTACAAAAAGAAAATGTATTGCAATGACTATGGATGATGCCGAGGCAGGATCATTGGAGGTGACATGCTCCAATTTGGTAGAGCCAGATGCATCTCTAACCGAGTGGTGTGCAAAAGTTGAAATAATTGAAGAGAAAATAGAGGCTCCCGACCTTAATGAGGCAGACATTGCAGATACAGATGCATTAGGGGATGATGATTTACTGTATGATCAACAAAAAGAAGATGGGAATGAGAATGATAATGAATTTCAAGAAGATGAAGGAGAATGATAATGAAGATACAGATGCATTAGGGGATGATGATTTACTGTATGATCAACAAAAAGAAGATGGGAATGAGAATGATAATGAATTTCAAGAAGATGAAGGAGAGTCATCACAAAGAGTAGATGCTACAACAAAAGGCAGAGGTAGGCATATATGTATATTTAATAATTTTGTGCATTTAAATTGGTATCCAAGTTAATGTTTCTTGTGTTGTTTTGCAGATGGAAATCAAGAAATGAATCATATAGAGTTATCTTTCCAAGCTAAGGAGCAAGTATATGGTATCCAAGTTAATTAGTATCTATGTTAAGGTCATGCATTTAAATTTGTATCCAAGTTAATGTTTATTGTCTTGTTTTATAGATGGAGATCAAGAAATGAATCATATAGAGCTAGCTTCCCAAGCTAAGGAGCAACTAGATGAAGGAAGTCATGATTTCCAAGAAGATAAGGAAGGTGATGCTATCACATCAACACTAAAAGGTATTGAGCATGCCATACAATGGATCTCCACCATGAATGAAAGCACTAGCAATACTTTTTTAGATAAAAAACTAAATTAGGAGCCTAAAAACATGATATTTAGATCTCATGTATTTTAGTGTGATGAAGTTATCTTTTAAAACTCATTCAAGCTTGTATATCTTTTAAGAGTTGTCATTTTTTGATCAAAGTATAAGGGATTCATATTGCAATCAAGTTCATTATTTTGTGTTCTCATAATCAATATTAAAATTGGTGAGGCTTGAACTCAAGGAACTCAAGCCTATGAACAAAAAGATGTGAGAGAGAGAAAAAAACTATGAACAATTACATGGAGAGAGAAAAAACCTATGAACAAAAAGATGTGCAAGGTGTGCTTATTGTTCCTTTTTTCATCAATTTCAAGACATACTATAAAAAATAATTAATGGGAGCTCGTGAAAAGATATTTGTAGATGGACCAAGTCATGTGTTGGTAGAGGCTAAAGTTGTTTGTGATCAAGCGAATGGTGGAGGACAACCACAAGAACAAGGTTTGCATATTGGAGAACTACTTTGTGAAGTTGGGCAATGCAGACCATTAGGAAGCTTATATTCTCTTGAGAGAGCTGGAGACAAACTACTATTTGAATCATCTATGACAAATATAGAGATGCAATCCACATTAGGAAACATAGTGATTGATGAGTATGGATGTATGAAAGCAAAAAATGATAGTTAAATGATGTGGATCCTAAAATGAACATGATTATTTCATGTAAAGCTAGAGGTTTTAACTTTGAACAATATTTTCCTTTTTTATGCATATATGACAAATATTAAGTCTTGATTAATGTATGAAATATTAAGTCTTGATTAATATTAAGTCTTGATTAATGTATGAAATATTAAGTCTTGATTAATATTTTCCTTTTTTATGCATATATGACAAATATTAAGTCTTGATTAATGTATGAAAAAATCTTTGTGTCTCATTCATTAATGTGTCTGTTGTCTATTGATTAAGTGTATGAAAAAATCTTAATCTCTATGTCTCATCCTTAATGTGTCTATTCTCTATATTGAATAAGTGTAGGACAATTAATGTCTTATCCTTAATGTGTCTATTCTTTATATTGAATAAGTGTAGGACAATTAATGTGCATTTTGAACCTAAAAATGTTCATTGACTTTTCAAAAGTTGTTATATTCGTGCACAAGAAATTGATTAGATTGAATGTATAAATATTATCTTTTTCTTTTTAGAAAATGTTCTATAAACAACCTTGTGATAACTTGGTCTTGTACTAATTGGTTATTTTTTAGAGATACCATATCATTCTTATTTTTCAATGATGGGATAAGGCTCAAACTTATGTTTGAGCATATCTCTTTGATTCAAAAATTTAGATCAAGGTCATGGTTATTTTTTATAGATGTCGTAATTGTTCTTGTTTTACATCAGGCTCAAACTTAAGTTTGAGTATATCTCTTGAGTTGAATAATTTAGATCAAGTAATCGAGAGGCTCAAACTTAAGTTTGAGTATATCTCTTGGGTTGAATAATGTAGATCAAGTTTCTAGTGGAACATAAACTATTTTGTTAATATATCAAAAAAAAGGCTCAAAATTTAATTGAGCTGAATGAGACACCCTACATATTAAGAATTATAATATAGGATAAAGCATAATTTTGAGCTTAAAAAGCAATGTTTCTTACATTACTTGTCACATAAATAATTATCAAATGTGATGTCTTATTTGATTATTTCTTAATGGTAATGGTTTAATGCTTTCATTGATGGTTTCACCTTGTGTTTTGGTATGTATACATTATTGAAATCAATTTTATTTTATAGATCAAAAAGATTGTGTTCTCAGAAACTCTCAAGAACATAAGATGGGGACTCTCAAAGATAGTGAAGGTGATTTACAATAAACTATGTGACCATTGTCTAAAATAGATGACCAAAAGACCAAAATAGGTGTTATATACTAAGTAAAATAGATGTTTATATAGCAAGATTACATATTCAATTTGGTTTTCAAGTTAAAATTGCATGTGTTTTTATAGGTGGAGATGATTTGCACTCACCATGCCATACTGATCAACAACAAGATCAATCAAAAGAAACTCTACAAACTAGCAATATAGTGGATTTAAACGTAAATAAATCTACTAGATTGCTTGGACAGTGTGAAGACAGACATGCAAGAACACAAAACAAGTTATGATCTTCAAGGAGATAAAGACTTTCTAATTGGAAATTGCCAAAACAAAAACATCCAAGGAGACATAGAAGATGATTCTACAATGTCAAAAACAAAAGGTATTGGATTATTTATAAATATGCGTAAATAAAACTATACACGATATAGAAATAGTCAAGTGCCACGAGTATATGTGACTGTATATAGTCACATATACTCATGGCACTTGATTGTATACAGTCACACTCCTCCCTCGACTGTATACAGTTGAGGGAGGAGTGACCTTGAGGCTATAATTATGGGCCAAATTAAAGGCCTAGAACCATAGATACTAGGAATTTTAGTAAACAAATATAAATTACTGTTGTGACTTTGAGGCCATGACTCATAGTATCAATGGCCAATGCCTTAACTTGCAAGCTAGAGTCATAAGTACTAGGAATTGCAGTAGATATATAAAAATTAACAAAACAATGTTGATTGTATATAATCTTATCCTTTTACTACAAGTTATGGTACTAGAGTTATACTAGGAATTATAAGACACAAATAGAATTTGACAAAATATTCTTTATGTTTAATTATACAGAATTTAATCAAGAGTGCAAAGAAATGGACATAGTAGCAAGCTTCATCAAAACTGTACCACCAAGAAATTTAGACGAATCTATGGCAAGCAACATTGATGATAATCCAAATTTTTTGGCACCTTTGGAGAAGCCAAAGTTAACAGTGATATTGGATTTGAATGGGTTGCTCTTGAATCGTTGCTGGTACAAGTCACCAATACACATATCCTTGCCGTGTGGCAATATGTTTATGGTTCTTCGACCTGGATGCATGACATTTTTGAAGACCTTGTTGGGGAGGTTCAATGTAGGCATTTGGTCAACTGCAATGAAACATAATGTTATATGTATGGTGAAAGCTTTGCAAAAGCATGCAGGGGAAATACTCCCTTTCTTTGTGATTTGGAGCCAAGAGGGATGCTATACCTATGGAAGGAGAAAATTATATCGTCCAGATAATCCAGGTGCCGAGGCCATGTTCAAACCTTTGGCTAAAATTGCAAAGGTATTTGGATGTGATGCACAAAGAACAGTTTTGATCGATGACTCACCATACAAGGGTTGCGTTAGCCCACCATCAAATTGTATTTTTCCTCCTACATTTAACATTGACAATGGTGACAATGTTCTAACGGACAAGTTGCTACCTTACTTGCAGTAGCTTGATGAGGCTACTGATGTGCGCAATTTGATAGACTATAATCGGTATGGAGAATGGCCAGTGTGCCAGGGTCATGATTTATACCATTTGGTGGAAGAAGTGGTGCATGAATGGAAGGATCAAAATAAACAATGGTCAATAATGAGGTTTAACACGAGAAGCCTTCCTATTGCATGTTCCCTAAAGGAGAATGATGAAGTTGATAGCAGAGAGTCACAAGGTGTAAGCTCTAACAGGAGAAAGATCCATAGTTATAGCATTGAACTTAGTCCTTCACAAATAAACATTTTAAGGTCAAAATCTCCGTACATAGCTAAGATGAAAGGTATGGAAGCTATGCTACTTGCTCAACAACTAGGATACAAAGGTACCACAATCAAGCCACATGTTGCTAAGGAGTTCTTAAGGCAACTCCAAAAAACATATGGTTTCTTCTAATTTTATGAAGGTACAAATGACAAGATTTAGTAATCACCAATATTGGCAATGGTTTCATGGACTACCTTCTTGACTGTTTCAATTCTAACAACCCCCAAAAGTGAGTAAATGCTTACATAAGATGAAGAGTTGATTGAGTACAAGGTTTATTAGTTTAAAATTAAGAGATATCTAGAGGAAATGATGCATTTTTGACACCTCAGTGTGGGGATCTCCCCTCATGAAGGAGGCACCTATTCTTTTGCTTGTTGTTAAACAGGTTCTTGGAGTATGGAAGAGCATGAATACTTCGCTTAAAGAAATGTGTTTCAGAATTAAAGGCCTGTTGAAGAAGTTTGAAGCATGGAGCATTCGTCATATAGATCGTAGCAAAAATGGAGAAGCACATAAGGTTTCTCAAAGTATGATCAATGAGGTATTTGTGCTCAAAGCTGATGTGCCTTTGTATTGTGGAAGGGAGTGTCTGGAGAAATAAGAGAAGTTTTTGTTGATTGGAAAGATACCTGAGGAGATTGAGAAGCCTAAAAAGTATGGTTTTGTGAGGAAAGCTAGCAAGTACACACTTATTGATGATGTAATGTATATGCGGGGAGCATATTTGATTTTAAGACATGTGCCATGGAAGAGTTGTATAAGATCCTTGAGGAAAATCATGAAGGATCTTGTGGTGGACATTTTGCATTCAAAATTACTTTGCATAAAATTTTGCAGGAAGGATATGTATGGCCGAGTATTCAAAAGGATGTACACCACTGGTGCAAGTCATGCAAACAATGTCACTCATTTGGAAACAGAATACTTAAACGTGAGCTTTGAAAAACCATAATGGCTTATGATGTATTTGAAAAATGGGGAATCGATGCTGTGGATCCATTACCTATTTACTAGTCGGGGAAAAAGCTATGTATTGACTGCAGTAGATTATCTTTCTAGGTGGGCAGAAGCTAAGGCAGTAAAGCAGATAGGTGCTAAAGATGTTGCAAAATTTGTGTATGAGGACATCTGTTGTTGCAAATTTGGAGTACCTCTTGAGTTGCTTTCTGATCAAGGACCTGGTTTTAGAGAAGAATTGATAAGTTACTTATGTGCCAAAATGAAAATTAAGCATAACTACACCACTCCATACTATCCACAATGTAATGGACTCAATTAAAGATTCAATGGTGAGCTTATGAAGATATTGTCTAAGGTAACCCAGCATCAAGGAAAAAATTGGGATCTAGAATTGCCTAGTGCTATGGGGCTTATAGAACATCTGTGAAATTTGGCGCACGATTTACACCTTTTCATTTGATATATGGCAAGGAAGCTTTGTTGCCCATTGAGGTGGAATTACCAACAATTAAAATTCTTGAAAAATTGATGATTGACCCAAAAGATATATACAAGGAAAGACTTTTGTATCTACACCAAGTTCAATTAGATAGATCTCTAGCTTTGGAGCATTGTAAGAAAATGCAAGAAGAGAATGTGAAGCATATAAATGCTAAAATCAAAAGTAAAGGGATTGAAAAAGGTGACATGGTGTTAAGGTATAACAGCAAATTAGACAACACCTTTCAGAAAAAGTTCCAGGTTAAGTGGGAGGGTCCTTTTACGGTGTTGGAGTGCTTTGCCAATGGTACTTACCAATTGGCTAACCTTGATGCAAATCTACATCCATCCAGGGTAAATGGTTTGTGCTTAAAAAAATATCATGCAAGATTGATGACCATTGTTAAAGATGACATGTATGAAATTGAGGCTGTGAGACAGGTCAATGTAAGGAAAGTCGTGACATGGGTCTCAATTGACTTTTCTCTCCTATTCATAAATGATCTAGTAGGTTGGGGGGTGGGCAAAACTATGTTAGGAGTTTTTTGAGTGTGGTATTCTGACATATGTACATATAGATGCATGTCCATATAGTACTGGAATGCCCAATACCTCACCCACTGAGGATGACAAGAACCATTCTTTTGTACATAGAAGGAAGGCATTCTGGGTTCTCCCACTTGTGTGTGGGAAGTGTTGAGAAAAATTTAGTGACATATAGTGCATGGGTTGAGTTTATGGCAATGGTGCAGAAGGCAGAAATAAAACTTTCGTCGATGATGATGACTAACCATGGGGTGGACATGTGCCAAACCAATGAAGCACTGATGAAGAGGAGTTGTTGGAACAAAAAATGTTGAGGATCAAGCCTTTTTAGCATGTGATGATGTGTTGATGCAGATATGTTGGTTGGAAACGGTGCAAGCATCAATGGTATGATGTTTGGAACACATTGTGGAACACCACCAGAATGTGAGTTGTGTTGGAGTTGCGATCTCGTGAGCATATGTGGAAGAGCAGGAATAGATCAAATCTTTGTAGAGGGCACACACGCAATTGGAGATGTTCACCAATATCAAGCCAAAGGTGTGCATGGAACTAAAGGCCTTAATACATAGAGGCCTTAATGCATAAGGGCAATAATAAAAGCCAGGTAATATTCTTAAAAAGCTAGCGGAATTGAAAATGTCAAAACAAAGAAATATTCATGCAAAGAATGGCAGGCATGATGGTTGCCAAAAGCAGAATGAGGATTCAGAAATTACCAAATTCGCCAGAGGAATTCTTCAACACTCACACAGTATAAAGGATTACTGCTGGTAGCACAGAAGAGGGAATGTTTTCTTGTAGGGCATGAGTGGCTTCTTGTAGGGGGAACTCTGGCCCATGGACCTTCTGTGTAGCTCGAAGGGTTTGTTTGGTTGTCTTCATCAACTTCTTCTACAGTGCTACAGTGTGTGGCCCAGTCTTGTGTGATTCAGCTGCTTGTAGGGTTTGGGCAGCCCAGTCCAGTTTCAGACAGTCCCACCTGTGAACCCAACCCTACCTTGGTTAAAGCATTTTTGCTCTATGTATGGCACACTTGTAACCCGTGTGCCACGTGGTGTTCTCTTCATGTGAAGCCCTCCCAGAGAAGTACTCTCGTTATGCTAAGTCTACAGCTTAACCCTTCTAGTAGCCTAGCTTGTAGTTCCGTCATTTTGGTGTAGCTTCTATACGTGGGCTTTCAATGGCCACTCTTCATTAGCTTGTGTTTGAGTACCTGTCATCACCGCATGTCCCTTGTAAGGCATTTCAGTACACATGGTGATCTTGTTACACACAGTAGTTCAAGTATTTGGTTGATGTTCTCGCTTCCCTTCAGATGACAACATTTCACACATTAAGGTGGCATTCATTTCCAGCAAGAGTCCATGCATCGCTGGCTGATTTCCAAGGCACAAGTGGGCTCTTGAGGGCCATTCACGTGGTCACACTGAAGCTTGTCGGCTTGCATAGCCAATGAGGTATTTCTCATTTGGTTATTGGTATTTTGGAAGGGGAACTTCCCACCATATAAATGCAGAACATCTTGGAATTGATATTGTTCCATGTGTGGTTAGCTTAAAAGAGTAGTAAACCAATCAAGTTTTTAAACTACACCACTAGATCACATATTGTAAACTACAAGAAAAATGATACCCGGACTTTCATTCTCCCCTTCTCCCTCCCCATGGCACCGTAAATACTCCTTACTCCCTAACTTATAAGCTTAAGCCACCCCTTCCAAAAACCCCCCTCCCTTACACTCACATGATACCATAAGATATGGCTTGTGAATCCCCTAGGGATAGAGCCCACATGTTTTTAGGAGGCACTTGTACATAAGAATTGGGAAGATTCCATGGATGAAGAGATGGCTACATTAGATACAAATGATGAGTTATGGATCTGGTGCATTTATTTAAGGAGAAGAAGGCAATTGGATGCAAGTGGCTCTAAAAAGTAAAGCAAATTCAGATGGGTCTGTGAGCAGATATAAGGCAAGATATGTACAAATCTATGACATTGACCACCATGAGGAGACCTTTAGTCCGATTGCCAAAATGGAAACTGAGAGTAGTCATTCTAGTATGTATAACTATAGCTAAGGGATAGTCTTTACATCAAATGGATGTAAAGAATGTTTTTTTATATGGTGATTTATAGGAGGAGGTATACATGGTGTAGCCACCAAGATATGATAACCATGCACACCCACATTTTGTTTGCAGGTTACATAAAGCCTTATATGGCTTGAAGTAGGCACCTAGAGCATGGGTAGACAAGATAGAAGAGTATTTTATCATTATTTGGTTTTAGATATCTACAAAAGAGTTTTCACTTCATGTGAAAAAGACTAATGGGGGGAATTATGCTAGTAGTCATCTATGTTAATGACTTGATTGTAACATGATTGTCACACAAGGGATAGTGATGTTAAAATTAATGAGGCAAAGATGCTCCAATTAGATCATGTGATAGGATTTATCTTTTGTGCACAGGAAGTATGCTTTGGACATGCTATCCAAGTATGGGATGATAGATCTTGCCAATCTCTATGCCATTGGAACAAAACAAAAAATTGGATGCAGAGACAAGTGATCTTTTGGAGGGCCCTACTATGTGCAGGCTCATTGTAGGGAGTTTGATTTACATGACTATCATGAGGCCAGATTTGAGCTATGTTGTTAGATTGGTGAGTTAGTTTATGCAAGCCCTAACAGAATTCTTTTGAAATGTCAGAACTTGGACCATTGCACTATTATTTAGGCATTGAGTTTTGACAGCATAATGATGGCATTGTTATGCTATAGACATAATAAATAGAGGCATTGTTAAAGAGGTTTGATCTTGGAGACTACATGAACCTAGTTTGCGACTTAGTCTTGAAGATGCAAGTGACCCTTTTGATGCTGGCCTATATCAAGACATTGTTGGATGCCTTATCTTCTTATGTAACACCAGGCTTGACATTGAATATGGGGTCTTAGTATTGAGAATATTTATACATAGCCCAAGCACAAAGCATTGGTAGTCAGTCCAACAAACAGGTGTTCTGTTACCTAAAGAGCATGTAGTGTTATTAGAAAAAATTTAAAAAATATTGGAGATTTTGAAGATAATGTGGGATATTATCATTTGTATCCATGCAAGAATCTAGTGTAGTATGCCATTTCTTGCAAAAACCAGGTGAAAACTGAATGTCCCCAATTGAGGCAAAGTCCAACATTACATTACATGTGATGGGGTACCATGATATCAATTAGTGTCATTGTTCTAGAATGTTAAACCCCTTGCTACTCCTTGATATATCAACAACCAGGACCACTTAAAGTTTACCTACACCACCAGTAAGGGAAGTAAACCACGATCAGAGACCAACTACGATAATGATAATATTTAAAGGGGAGTATATAGGGCATTATTAGAAGTTCTCTTATTTCCACTTATCTTCTTACCACACAATAGTTTCTAGCATTGAGAGCCAACACTAAGAGTTTCTTCAACTCAAGCAACTAAGTATTGATTCAGTAACTTTTGAGAAACTTGGGGTATTGAAGTTGAACCTAAACCAAATCCACCTTTTATAGATGAAAACTAAGAATATTTTCTAAGCTATTACTGGGATCATTAAGAAATAATGATTATAATATTCCAAGAAAGGATTCATAGCCCTAATAAAGAGATGTTTACTAAAGTTCCATCACTGTCAAAACCACAGAGTGGTAGAATTCCTTATGAAGAGTGCTATGAATATGTAAGTAGTATTCTTGATAGCCTCGACTTGTATAATATTCTTAGTGTGCAAAAAGGAAAAGTTACTATAATACCTTTGCATTCTCTCATAAGGCTACAAGAAAGGCAAGCAAGAAAATTTTTGTCTAAAATAGAGGTAATGCTAAGATATTAAATAAAGAAAGATAAGGTTAAAGCTAGTGGGATGTAGAAATATGGGTGTAGTAGCCAACATTTTCTTCAGAATTTGGAATTATTTGTTGACACCCTCCAGAGTAGTTGTACAATGTACTCTACATCCTTCATAATCAAGCAATATAGAGGCATAGCTACATCAACCAAAAATCTCATGAATCTACTATGCCATTGGATTTTCCCTAGGAATATAGAGGTGTAGCTACATCAACCAAAAATCTCATGAATCTACTATGCCATTGGTGGATTTTCCCTAGAAATCTAACTGATTTCTTGGCATTCCTTGATGGTGCTTGCATCTTTATAATAATCTCCACCTTGGCCAATCCATTTGCTAACACAATATGTCCTAGTATTATTAGAGATACATTGATAATTGTAAAAGCACACTTAGCTAGATTCAGGTTGAGCATGGTCTCTCTACATTTATCATGGTGACATAGTCTAAGGTGATGAAGGCAATCTTTCTTTTTCCTAAACACACTCTTCAGCCTAATTGGCATTACTTTGGAAGCGAATTCTCCCCATTCAGTCAAAAGGACTATTTTTTCCTTTTCCTTGTCTTTTGTGCCCATCCGGGGGGGACTTGATTATAGCCACTGAATCCATCCACAAATGAGTATTTCCAACAAAGAATCCATGAAATGGGTCAGTAATTATAGCTACCTTAAGTTTTCTATAATCGATGTAGACTCTATAATGTCCATCCTTCTTTGGGATAATGACTATTGTGGTGACAATTAATGTAGACTCTGAGATTTTCATTCTTCTTTAGGATAATGATCATTGGTGATAGCCATTATGCTTTGTCTATAGTATATATGATTCTAACATTCAATAACTTTTATATTTCTACCTTGGCTTGCCTTATATATTTTGGATTCATCGTTTTTTGGATTCATCATGTATCTACCTTGCATGTGCATCCTCCTTTAGATTGATCTTCTTGTGCACTGATAGAAGCTTGGGTCAAATCCTTTCATGTATCTCCATGCAAACATATCCTTATATAAAGTTAGCAATTCTTATAATCTTCCTACAGATTTTGGCTCAGTCTTACACTAACTTTGACCATGCATTGCTCTTGATCATCACAATGATTGATTTCTATGATCTCATCCTCCTGCACTCTGACATTGTGCCTTTTTCCCTTTTCATCTTGTTGTTTGAGTGCAATAATGATCTTTTCCTATTGTGATGGCTCCTCTTGGCATCCTCTAGTGCCTTGTGGTTCTTTTTTATTTATCACTTGATTTTCTTTAGGTAGACATTTTGGTTGTCCTATGCTAGGATTTTGGATTTATGCCTCAAGATGATTCGTTCCACATCTATCTCGAGGGAGGAAGGTGGCAAGAGTGGCATTGGGGAAGGGCTTGGCGAGGGTACATGAGGCAGGGTGGTATGTGGTGAGGGAAATAGGGGAAGGGTGGTCGGGGAGGAGGTTGGAGAGGGTAAGTTGGTGCCAAAGAGGAGTGTGGCATGGAGGGTGGGGGGTTCGAGGGAATGTTTGTGGGCACTAGTTGGGGGCGGGCCGGGCACGGTGGTTGAGAGGGGGAGCCTTTGTGGTCATGGGAGTGAGGGCCACGAGGAGGGTGTTTGGGGCAAGGTTTTGGGGTAGGTGGGTCTCCACAGGTGGGGGGGTCATTATCATTGACATCGCTGTTGTGTTCGACATCTCCCACCACACAGGGGTTGCAAAATAGGTCTTTTGGAAAAAAAGAAGGCTTTGGCCTATCGAGCCTCTTTGATGGTGAATTCTTGGGAGAAAGCCACATATGGATCATCAAATTGGATTATGGTGTGGCTGGTATATCCTGTTGCACAGTACAAGGAGGCCTTGGGGGGAATATGGTCCGATGGCATGACAAATGAGGGCTTTGTAGGCAATGTAAATATCTATCGATCCTTGTCATTCCATGTAGGCTAGGGCTATAATTTATTTGGAGGAAGAATATGGGTATGGGTAGAGGTCAGGGTGTATGGTGAGATTGATGGAGGCATCGATGGCTATGGCATGTCCATACCTCAGGAGATGAGCCAAAGTGGAGAGGTTGGCAAGGAGAGGATGGATGGGGAGGGTGAAGAGGATTGTACGATTATAGAAAAAAGATTTGGCTCTGGAGGAAGAGGGTGACAAGTGAGGTAATGGAGGGGGAGGGATTTTGGTGATGAGGTAGGAGAGGGTAGATGTAGTGAGGGGCTCATCCATAAAGATATTGTGTTGTAGAAGGTTTAGCTGGAGGGCCCAGAAGTTGAGCTTGAGGATGTGGGCATGGTTTTGGGGTGGATAGGAGAGGGTAGGCATCGTTGTTTGGTAGCATCCATCAAGATGTTGACCTTGTGTTTTGTTTTAATGGGGGACGCTTTTCTTAGAGCTATTGGCTACACTTGACTAGTGAATTCTTTGGCTGGTTGTAGCTCTGCATCCTTGTGTACCGTTGTTTTCTCCATGACATGTTTGTAGGCCTCTAAGGATGTGCGGATTTGGTTGCATCCGTCTTGGGAAATTTGGGTAATGCAACACATTTCTTGTGCTTCCTGCCAGGCTTGGGAGTAGTCGTTCGTTGTGGGTTGACTTAGATTCTTCTTGGGATGTGTGGAGCTAAACTTGTAGATGGTTGATAGCATGCACTTGTAGATGGTTGACATCATGTAGGGGGGGCTTCGTTCCCAATCCACAAGTGAGGCTTTCATTTGGGTATTAGCTTTAGAGTGGCATGGAGGTCTTGCTAGCTCTGGATAAGATCTGCCTTGGCTAGGATAATGGCCAACTATGAGGCTGTTACTTGCTCATGTTGGCGTTTCATATAATCCATCATGGAAGTAAGGATCTCCCTACTAGGTTGGAGAAGCCAGCCGCCGCAAAATCTAGGAGAGCGCCCTGGGAGGTGCGAATACCCTTGAAAAAAGTCTGCTTCTGGGAGCGAAAGCATCCAAATTTTACCCAACGGAATGTATCCATGGTATGGCATTAAGATGTAGAGGGTGAGGTAGAGGGGCCTTCGTAGGGTTGAGCTAGTGAGGGTGAGGGGTGGGGTTGGGCACTTGGGATGCAAGGGAGAAGAGAGCTTGAGTTCTTGCAAGCACACACACACACTCACAAAACCCTAAAAGAGAGAACACACAAGGTGAGAGGCTGAAAATATTCTTCTTCTTCACACAATACTCAACACACCATATACAAAGATAAGAGTACACTCTATATGAAAAGGTACTCAACCAAATATGTACTAGGGTTCTCTATAGTGTGAACCCAAATAAATGAGCTGGCGCTATAACTATGCCAGTCTCTAGAATGGCTGTCACATAGCCTGTCACATAGCCTGCCATCCCACTGGCACTATAACTATGCCAGTCTCTAGAATGGCTGTCACATAGCCTGTCATCCCACTGACCGCATATTACCCATAATCTCACCAACCATGCTAGTGGTGTAAGTGTGGGGCCTATCCCCCAGGCGGGTCATCAGTGTCCATGTAAGATTCCTCCCCAGCCTCTCAAGATGTCCAGCATCTTCCCGTGTAATCAAATCCCTCTTTAGAAATATAAAAGATCTTGTTTCTAACTGTTTTAGCCTAGAGAGAGAAAATATTCTAGAGAAAGAATATTCAGATTTTGAATAATTTTGGATAGAAAAATATCTCATCTTATTAAAATGAATTCCCCTGAAATAAAAATTCAAAAAGAACTTTCCAATGTGCAATTGAAATTAATTAGAATTGGGTATAAAGGACCCTAGCCTAAGGGTCTAGATTTTTAGAAATTTTTGGAATATGGTCCAGTTAAGATTCCTGTGGGCCAATAGGATCAATCCATGTGTGGGGAGGAGATAAATCCAATTTTGTAAAAGAAGATACCCAAAAATGAGTAAATCCTCACATAAGATGAAGAGTTGAATATGTACAAGGTTTATTAGTAAGAAACTATGAGTAATATTAAAAATATGAGATATTTGGGTATAATGATTCCATTTTGACACGTGTAAGGAAGGGGAGTCCCTTCAATGCTCACATAAGGTGAAGAGTTGAATATGTACAAGGTTTATTAGTAAGAAACTATGAGTAATATTAAAAATATGAGATATTTTGGGTATAATAATTCCATTTTGACACATGTGTAAGGAAGGGGAGTCCCTTCAATGCTCACATAAGGTAAAGAGTTAAATATGTAGAAGGTCTATTAGTAAGAAACTATGAGTAATATCAAAAATATAAAATATTTTAGGTATAACGATGCCATTTTGACACATATGTAAGGAAGGGGGAGAGCATTTAATGAGGCGCCTACTTCACATGCTTGATTGAGTTTTAAATCATCAAAAATTGAGATATTTCATCTCTCCTCTCTCCTAATTCAAGTCTAGTTCCAAAAAGTTAGCTCAAATGACCTAAAAATGGTTAAAAATTGACCAAACTGAATTGGAAAATTCTAGAATCAGTTTGTTTGGTTAGGAGCTCACTTTTTCCTATAAATAGAGGCCTTCCCCTTTGTTGAAACTCAATAGTGTTTATGCACTGTTACTCTATTCCACCCAAGCCAAGAACTGTGAATTCATTTAATAATTCACTAGTTTTTGACATTTCCCTCTTCCAAAGATAGGTGGCCACTCTTGTTCAATCAAGAGTTAAACCGTCAATCCCTCAAGCCAAAGGAAAGCTATTAAAGTCTTTAGTAAGTTGGTGACTCTTCTTTTTTTTTACTTATTTCATGGTTTTTATGGTTTAAATGATTTTTATGCTTTATGTCTTCTCTAAAAATGTTATGGCTCATTACAGATTGGCATTTCCCTCTCTTCTCTAGCAACACCAACCATTCTTTATCCTTGGTAAATGGTTAATGATTAATTGTCAAGTTTTTATAATGTTGTTTACTTTAGGATAAATTCAATACTTTTGGTGTACTTAGCTAGTTTTTAAGACTTAGATACAAAGGAGGTTATGGCGAATTTTTTTGAAACTAGTGAAATAAAATTCTTCTTTTATTATAATCCTAATGGTTTCTATATTCCAAGGTATCATTTTCATGCATAGAGGTATGCATAAAGAATAAATTTTTTTATATCAAAAGTGTTACTTTTATCAAATTTTTTATTGCATAGAGGTATGCATAAAGAATAATTTTTTTATATCAAAAGTGTTACTTTTATCATTTTTTTAATTGCATAGAAGTATGCATAAAGAATAAAATTTTTTATATCAAAAGAGTTACTTTTATCAAAAAAAATTTTGCATAGAAGTATGCATAAAGAATAATTTTTTAAAAAAATCAAGTGTTACTTTTATCATTTTTTATTGCATAGAAGTATGCATAAAGAATAATTTTTTTATCAAAAGTGTTACTTTTATCAATTTTTTATTGCATAGAAGTATGCATAAAGAATATATTTTTTTCAAAAGTGTTACTTTTATCATTTTTTTGTTGCATAGAAGTATGCATAAAGAATAAATTTTTTTAAATCAAAAGTGTTACTTTTATCATTTTTTATTGCATAGAAGTATGCATAAAGAATATTTTTTTTCAAAAGTGTTACTTTTATCATTTTTTTTATTGCATAGAAGTATGCATAAAGAATAAAATTTTTTATATCAAAAGTGTTACTTTTATCATTTTTTTTAATTGCATAGAAGTATGCATAAAGAATAATTTTTTTTATATCAAAAGTGTTACTTTTATCATTTTTTTTATTGCATAGAAGTATGCATAAAGAATAAATTTTTTTATATTAAAAGTGTTACTTTTATCATTTTTTTATTGCATAGAAGTATGCATAAAGAATAAATTTTTTTAATATCAAAAGTGTTACTTTTATCATTTTTATTTTCATGCATAGAAGTCTGCATAAAAGATAAATTTTTATTATAAAAGTGTTACTTTTATCATAATTGATTTTAATGCATAGAAGTATGCATAAAAGATAAATTTTAATCGGAGATCGACATAAGTGAATATTCCTCAAGAAATCCATGTTTTTGAAATCTGTAAACAAATATTCGTCGAAAGAAATTTTAGAAAAAGAGAAATTGAGATAGTACCTTTCGAGAAAGATAATTTTAGAAAAAACCTTCCCAGACCTAAACTCTGACTCAGACTATTGACCAAGACCTAATTCCTTCGTCAGTTTCAAAATCAATGACGATGGATCTCGTCGTTGACTTGCTGGTCTCAACAGAGAGTCCAAAGTGATACTGTTTTGTTGAGAAACAAAGACTCAATGAAAATTTATTAACTCGATCCTGATCCTGTGTGCTGACATAAACAAGGTCAACGTCTCTTGCCAAAACCTTCTCTCTGACAAAATGGTAGTGGACCTCTATATGCTTCGTGCGAGCATGAAAAACTGGGTTCTTGGCCAACTGTATACTGCTAATGTTGTCACAAATAATGACAACTTGTCTATCCATTGATAGACCCAAATCTGCAACAAGTAGCTTTCTCAACCAAGCTACCTCACATGCTGCCATAGCAACACCTCTGTATTTGGTACTTGATAGAGCAATCGTTGGCTGCTTCTTACTGCTCCAAGTCACTGCAGCACTCCCCAAAGAAAACATAAATCCATTAGTAGATCTTCTATTTGAGATACTACCAGCCCAATCAACATCTGTGTACCCATGTACACATATCTCTGTCCCAGTTTCATAAAATAGTCCACAATGCAAAGTAGACCTCACATACCTCAGTATGCATCTCAATGAATCCAAATGCGGCTTCCGAGAGGAACCTGCATAAATTGACTCACCAACCCAACAGCATAGCTCAAATATGGCCTGGTGATCGTCATGTAGATCAAGCTCCCTACTATGCACCTATACATAGTAGGATCCTCCAAAATCTCTCCTGAATCGGCACTCAACTTACCATTATGATCCAATGGCACTGAGATAGGCTTACAGCCTATCATACCATACTTGGACAACATGTCCAAGCCATATTGTCTCTACAGTAGTCCAATACCATGTGATGACCTAATCACCTCAATGCCCAAGAAATATCTGAGCTCTCCCAGATCCTTCATCTCAAACTTCTGTCTAAGCAAGATCTTTACATTAAAGATCTCTGCTTCATGGTCCCCCGTAATGATCAAGTCATCTACATAGATGACAACAAGCACAATCCCTCTATCACTCTATCATGGTCCCCCGTAATGATCAAGTCATCTACATAGATGACAACAAGCACAATCCCTCTATCACTGTGTCTCACATACAGTGAGAAATCTGCATTGGCTACATAAAAGCCAATAGTGATAAGATATTCAGAAATCTTGTCAGACCATGCTCTTGGTGCTTCTTTTAAGCCATATGTCAGGCATTTTTCTGTAAAGGTGTTTTGAATCCGTGTACATATGGGATGCATGGTTTACGAATAAACTTTGCCCTGAATGCCCTGGCAATTGTACCAGAGTGGGTAGTTTTATGGTTTTTTTACGAGCTGAGGGTGATGCCTGCATGTGAAAGTGTGCCGGGAACTTCGAATGTGATGATGTTTGGTCAATCTGGGGCTGATTCTGGATGCAGAGATGGCACTCCATTTTTAGCATGAATGTGGAGATGGCCGGCAAAACAGGGCACCGACTGGGAAATGGTCTGGTTTGGTAAGTTGATGCTGCTGATCACGAAGCTGTGGGCAGCTCTGGCAGCAGCATTGTTTTGGAAGGAAAGTATGGGCGCCGTTTCTTCTGGAAAAACACAAGAAAAGGAAGAGCCCTTTTAGTAATGTGTGGCCATCTAATGGAAGCTTTTAAAAATATATATATATATATCATGTGGCCACTTTATAAAGAGCCATGTGGAAGCTTGGGTGGTTGCCAGCTTGACATCTAGAAGCTGGCGAACGTGGAGCAAAGAAAGGCGGCGCCCAGCTGGAATCGACAGAAAAAAAAAAAAGGAAACCGCCTCGTTGATGGGGGCTCCCCAGTGGTTCTACTGCTGAGGCACTGCAGCTGCGGAAGGTGAAAAGTAGGCCGCCTTGGGCAGAGCCGGCTGCTGGGAATCGTGAAGGGACTGGAGATGTGAAGGGAGCACAGCCACAACACTAAATATGAGCAGGGGTCTGGCCCTCCCATCATAACCATCTGCTTCTTCAAATTGACCATCACCCTATTAATATAATTACCTACTTGGCACCACTATGATGAAGGAGCCCAAGGCCTCGCATTTGACATCAACAAAGTCCCCACACTCAAGCAACAATTCGGGTACTACGAGTGCATATAGTGGATGCCAGCTTGGTGCCTCCATACCTTTAAAGACATGAAGGAGACGGCCTTCTAGACAAGCTACAAATCTTTCCATCATTCTCTGCAATACCCCAAATCTCGGTATGATTTTGTCCGCACCTACTTCCTCTACTACCACCCTTGAGCTTTCTTGTCAATTCCGAGGATGGACCTAAATTAGGGGGGGTATGTTCACCACAATGGTTAATATTACTTATGTGTGGTTACACTTCTTGTAGTTTATTTTTATGCAAAATTGCGCTAAGCACTTCATGTAAAAAGATATGGGATGATCGAGCTTACAACATGTGTAATGTCAGCCATGAGCTACAAAGCCTAGTTGTACATAGAGCTAGAGAACCAGTTTTGGGCCCCCAATTGTTAATGGGCGGACGGCCATTATAAAAAAAGAGCTCATGTATTAGTTACTTAATGAAATATGAAAAGGATACAATCCCATTATCACAATTGAGTCTTCTTCTTCTTCTCTCTTGCTCTCTTGTGGCTATGGTGGTGAGTTTGTGTGTTGATGCATGCTTGCTTGATTGTGAGTGTGTGCATGTAGGTGGTGCTCTCCCTATCTTCTCTCCCTCTTCTTCTTCTTCTTCCTTGTCTCTCTCTCTCCCTCTTGCACACATGAAGGCATTGAGATAGGAGTTGAGCTTTCCATAGCTCATTCTCTCATTTTTCTCTACCTAGCTCAAGGAGGAAAGCTCCACTTGGGTAACACAAGTGGTGTGGCATGAGCCCCTAACAGGCTAACAGCTTCACATCAAGGAGTTAACCCTCTTAGGGTTGTTCAAGTGCATGTTCGCGAATGGACCCTTGCATCTTCTCTTCTTCCCTCATGCAAGGAGAATGCTCATTTAGGTGAACACTATAACACTATATAGTACTATAGAGTAATAGTATATATTGTATGTATAGTACTATATAGTACTACATAGTGCTATCAATGCTAATAAATAGTATTATATAGTGGTATGAATTACTATATAGTAGTATAATGCTGCTATACATTGCTATATAGCCACACAACATTGCCAATAATTGTGTTATATATATGTGCTATATAGTACTACATATATATATAGTACTATATAGTGCTATATAGCAATAGTATATATTGTATATATGTGTGTGTGTGTGCGCTATATAGTACTACATACATATAGTACTATATAGTGCTATATAGCAATAGTATATATTGTATATATAGTGCTATATAGTACTTTCAGTGCTATATAGTACCGTCAGTGCTATATAGTACCGTCAGTGCTAATAGTACTGTCAATGCTATATAGTACCATCAGTGCTATATAGTACTGTGAGTGCTAATAAATAGTGCTATTTAGTGGTATGAAGTACTCTATAGTGCTATAGTGTTGCTAAATCTACTATATACAGTGCTATATAGTGGTATAAAGTACTATATAGTGATATAGTGTCGCTATGCATTGCTATATACATTAGTATATAGTGATATAGTGCTATACAGAGATAAAGTGTTGCTACTATTATATAACGCCACTATATAGTGCTACTATATAGTGTTATACAGAGATAAATCGTTGCTACTTAGTACTATAGGGGTATGGTGTTGTCAGTCAATGATAATTACTTCTAAAGCATTGCTATAGTACTAAATAGTAGTAAGTGGCTACCCCATTACAAGGAATAACTCACACTGATATGTGGCAGCCAATGGCTTGTGGTTGACATATAGCATTAACAGACTACACAAGCTAAGGCCTACGTAGCATCCAATGGCATGTACTAAATATGAAAAAGAGTATAGTGGGTTACCTACCGTTCATCGAGATAATGTATAAGGTGTACTGTGTATTACTTTACTCCAATTCATTGACGACAAACATCCTTCCTATTGGGGGACACACACATGTCTGATCTATCTATAATCTGCTAACTAGACCTCATATCAATGCTCAAAATGTCACTATGTTGCTGATGTTTGCACATTACATTGCTCATTAGAACCATCCCCAACATCCTGCATCCTACTCCTAGCTACATATAGATTTCTCTGTTGTATGTTTAATATTTTGGAAAGATTATGCATGCTGAGGCCTTCCATTTCCTCCATTGCATTTACTACCATGTTTAAACTACCTCGTTTGGCACAAAGAGTTCATCTTTGATGTACAGCACTGCTAGTATTCCCCCACCACATCAAAAATGTAGCATAAAAGTATGCAAGATGATATTATAGCACTAGAGTTTAAGACTACATTTCCTAGAAGAAGAAATACCTTTTGAATCTTTTTGATATCCCAATGAGATAGAGAAAAAAATACCAAAGAGCTTAATGATACTGCTATGTATGGTTTAAAATACATCCATAAGTTGGCTCCTAGAGTACTATAAGTTTATAGTTGTGGTTGATAGGAACATGATTACCAAGGAGAATAGCCCACATTCCTCCCACAATTTTAGAGCAAAAAAGAGGAAAGTATGATTTGAATCGTAAACTTCCAAAGAATCCCACCATGGTAATTGACAAAAGGCTATCACACAGACAAGTTACCTACGTCTTCTATAAATTTAGGATCTTTATGTAGGAAATACCCACCCACACAAAGGATTTTTTTCCACTAACCTTGACTTGGAAATCATCACGAAAACGTATATGGGCCCAAAACCCCCTTGTGGATTCCCTTCCTCAAAAATCCTAGGTATTAAGAATCAACTACAAAAATGCATGTGAATAAATCCTACACACAACCCAATTCCTTGGCACCACAATTAGGAGTTTGGAGAATCAAAATAAGAGCTCAATTGTCCATACTCCCAACATCCCCGAACAAGAGAATGTGGGGGAGAGAGAGATCTTGAATTCCTTGCAAACAAACACACACACACACACACACAAGAGAGCGCAAGGCATGTGAGACCCCCACCCCCTCCACACGACCTCATCTGGGGCGCTGGTGGGGCAGAAGTAGCGTCAGTCTCTTGTGCGGGGCAAGGCTTCCCACTCGGGGCCTCGCCCATGAATATCCGGACAAGAGACTAGCCCGGCGGTTCCTTCGAAACTGAACTCGGAAAAACTTCCCTCGCCCAAAAGGCACGGGTGATTCCACCAAGAAAAATCATCTAACGGGAGATTTATCTAACGGGTCAAGGCCTTAACTATCCAATTTGATCCGACCAAACCCGTAGGTTACATGGCAAGATCAAGGAAGAGACTTGCACTTGGTTCATAGAATCACCGCTTTTTTCCCTCTTAGGCGAGGCACAGCCCCCGCTGATTCTTCCCACCTAACAAGAATCTTCTAGGGACTTATTCTAACTAGGGTAACTTGACATATATGAATGTATCACATGAATCCACCAATCCAGCCTAACCCCAACCGGCCCCTGGGTTTAGCTAACCGCCCAACCACTGTATTGGTGGGATCCCTTTATATAAAAATTTGGTTATGTTTTGTCCCGAGTACCTAGGAAAAGAGTTCCCAGGCCCCCTAGCCGGCGCTTCAAGCAAAATTCAAGGTAGTCACACCACTTACACACCCAATATGAAATTGCCTTTTTCACAGATTCGGCTGTCTTTAAAGCAATATTTTAATGAAACCATAGTATTACTGATCATAATCCTCCAAAATATCCAGTCCATTGTTTTACAAAAATATCATTCGGACTCTTCGTTGAAGACCAACTAGTCAACCAATGATATCCAATCTTGAATTCCAGTTCACATATATAATTCCTTTCCAGTCCATCCATATCTTCCTCAGCATATGCATGGGTGTCCTAGCAATCGTGAGCCCATGCATCACCTGGTAAGAACCCTCTAGGATCCTACTTAGGTGTCCTAGCACTTCACTTAGGGACCGCTTCGTCGGTCCTCGCCCATCGTACTAAAAGCGCACCATCCATTCTAACCATACCAATGCTGGTCAAGACCTCGACAGGCTTTGCCGCGAGCGACGTCCTTTGATGACTCCCCGCTAGCTATTGCAATGAATTTCTCCTTAGTTAAACATAAGCCAAATGCTTCCTCTAGTATTCTGGCGTAAAATAATTCTTTTCAAAAACAGAGTTTCTATGCAAGTAAGAATTTTCTCGTTTTGAGCTCGATCCCACAAAAGAATCCTTTTTCTTGAAAACCCGACTTTCTTAATGAAAATCATGAATCTCTTATCAGGGTAATCCACCCATCAATTTCAATGAATTTTTAGCTCATTTCTCGATGATATCAGTCTAGGAAAACTTCCCTAAATCAGTCGGGTAGTCTATTCTTCGTATTGAAGATTTGGAGTTGGCCACGAGATTTTGCTTGATTTAGATTCGAGAGATGGGCAAGTTATTTACTGGCCCACCATTCTCATTGTCGTGGTCTAACCAAAATTTATTCGGTTTACTTCTAACTTTGATTCTTAAGGATTTTCTTCAGATAAATTAACTGATAAATTAACGGTGACTTCCAACCGTAAGAGAAAATCCAATTTTATAGAAATTCATTCTATTTAACCATAATAGATTTAAAAATAGTTCTATTTGAAAATAAGGTGATTTTATTAAAAAAACTCTTTTTTTAAATAATTTAATTATGAATATGTATCATTTTATTAATTAATCTGCATAGAAATATCTTAAAATATTCTTTCCATCAATTTGTTCTTCATCATTAGGATACCATAATTTCCTACATGAAACTATGGTGAAAACTCCTCTTTTAACATCAAAATTAATTTAGACATTTTTCTACTGAAAATTTCTCTTTTAAATAAATAAAAATATCCATAATTTAGAATATGCCAAAAATTTCTCTTTTAACACTTAAATGTTCACATCTCAAATATCATGGGAATTCCTCTTTTAACATCTAAATTTTTATGCATGAAAATAAATATATCAAAAATTTCTCTTTTCTCTTAATTAAATAAATATGCATAAATATTAAAAAGTATTTTCCATAAATATGATAAAAATCATTCTTTTAGCATAAAATATCTAAATCTAGAATATAACAGGAATTCCTCTTTTTGATTGATTAAAAATATGCATAAAAATAAGATTTATATCTTTTTCTAGAAAATTTACCATAGCCTCGCTGCAATTACTGAAAATGTTCAATTTTCTATTTAAAATGAAAACTTGTAATGAAAATACGATAGAAACTTCTCTTTTAAACTAAAATTAGATTTATGCATACATAGCATAATTATAATCATAATTATAAGCATAATTATGATTAATTCTCTAAATTAGACTAAAATAATCATTCCTCATTTTTGAAAATTTTAGCATAACCTCCTTTCAATTTAGGATGAATTTATATGATTTTTTCATACCATAAACAAGATTAAAAGAATTAATCTTTCTTTTTCCTAGGTTAAAAATCATGAAAATAACTAATCTCTTTCTCTAGCTTGTCAAGCATAGATTTTGGCTTAAGATATAGAGATTATGAATAAGAATCATCCTTCAACCAAGGATTCAGCCATAGGAATGATTAATCTTTTCAAGAGAGATTTTCTTAAAGAAAAACATTAAGATTAAGCATAAAAATTAACATTAATCTAAATAGACATTATGAATCTTTGGGAAAGCTTGATTTGAAGAAAAATCATTGCTTAGAAATCTTCTCAAGCTTTAGAGGGGTTGAGAAGAAGAAAATCATTGAGAGAATTGAAAAAAAAACCATTAAAATAGATTTACCTTTGATTTGGGCTTGTTTCTTTGGCTAGAAGTGAAGACCCCAAGCAAGTCCTTGGCCACCAAGAGGGGGAGGGTAATCTCCAAGAGAGGTTGGAGGAGAGAGAAGCTCCAAATCTCTCAAGAGAAGAGGGAAATTAGAGAGATAATAGAAATAAGCTAATTTAGAGAAAATACTGGCATGGTAATGCTCCAATATGAAAATACAAAGGAATGAGGGTCTATTTATAGGTGAGGGAGGCCACTAACCAAGTCTAGCTGGGTTCTAGAGCCTTACAAGCTTCAGTTTACCCAATTTGGACAAGCCTATTAGAGCCTTCTCCCTCACAAAGTGATAGTGCATCTCAATGTGCTTCGTTCTAGCATGGTATACTAGGTTACTAGCCAACTATATGCTACTCATGTTGTCACAATAAATGATAGCTGCCCTATCCACGAGCTCACCCATATCACTAAGTACCTTCTGAAACTAAGCTACCTCACAAGCTGCCATTAGCAGCACCCCTGTACTCTACCTATGTACTCGACAAGGCAACTATTGACTTCTTCTTACTGCTCCAACTCATAGAGCAATACTCCCAAATGAGAACGTAAAACCACTGGTAGATCTCCTGTCTACAACACTACCAACCCAATCAGCATCTGTGTACCCATGTAGCTATATCTCTATACCAACCTCATAGAAAATTTCATAATCCTAGGGGCCTACATAAAATGACTCACAAGTCCAACAACATAACTCAAGTCTAGCCTAGTAATGGTCATGTAGATCAAGTTACCCACTATGCGCATATATGTAGTGGGGTCCTCTAAAAGCTCACTTATATTTGTGGAAATCTTTGTGTTCTACTCCAATGGCACTGAAAATAGGCTTATAGCCTATCATACCATACTTGGACAACATGTCCAAGCCATATTGCCTCTATAATAACAAAATTCCATGAGGTGATCTCACCACCTCTATGCCCAAGAAATATCACAGCTCACCCAAATGCTTCATCTCAAACTTGTTCTTCAAAGGCCTCCTAGTATCATTTATGTCAACATCACCATCACTAGTGATAATCAAGTCATCCACATAGATAACTAATAGCATGATCCATCTATTTGTATTTTTCACATAAAGTGAAAAATCTGCATTGGATATCTAAAATCCAATGGTAACAAGATACTCCTTGATCTTGTTTGACCATGCTCTAGGTGCCTGCTTCAAGCCATACAAGGCTTTATGTAACCTGCACACAAAATCTTGGTATGCATCACTCTCATAACCTGGTGGCTACATCATCATGTAAACTTCTTCTTGCAAATCACCATGCAATAAAGGCATTCTTTACATCCATTAATGTAAAGACCAACCCTTTGCTATGCAGCCATAACAATGAAAACTCTCACGGTTTTCATTCTTACAACCGAGTTGAATGTCTCTTCGTCATCAATGCCGTAAGTCTGCGCATAGCCTTTGGCCACCAATCTTGCCTTATACCTGCTCACTAAACCATCAACGTTATGCTTGACTTTATAGACCCACTTACATCCAATTTCGTTCTTTTCCTTAACTCTCATGTTGCATTTGTATCCGATGTTGCCATCTCCTCATTCATGGCATCTTCCCATTTCTTATTTCCAAGTGCCTACTCAAAACAAGTGGGCTCCAATTCATGTATTGTTTTAACCATGTAAGCATAATGATGGCTTTATATCCATCATATCTCAACCTATCAACAAGGTACCTAACCCTCGTAGACCTATGTATACTTGGATCACTGCCAGAGATATCCTCAAAACAGCCCTCATTCTCCTTACACCAAGAATAACCACAGATGGAATGCCAAGCTCCTCATCAAGGCTCTGTTTAGAGCCGCTAGAGTCACCATACACATATGAGTGACCTTCTGACAGATCAACCACAAATGGTTGATCTACCTTTTCCTCCCCTTTGCATGATATATGTGTACCTATATATGTCCTCAGCCTGCCTGCTGACCATGGGCTAACATTGGATCCACTGCTAGAGGACTCTCCAGGTCCACTAAGCACCTGTGAGATTCCTGCTCTACATGTGGTGCAGCATCATCACATCTGCATCTTCTGTTGCGTTCACTATTGGTGCATCCCAGCTACTCATCTCGTCAAACACAACATCTCTGCTTACTCGCATCTCACGAGTGGTAGGGTTATAACATCTATAACCTTGATGCTCCATAGCATAACCAATAAAGATGCATTCTCTACCTTTAGATCCAATTTTGTTCTCACTTCATCAGGAACATGCACATGCGCAATACACCCAAACACTTTCAAGTGAGACACATCCGGTCTTATGCCTATAGACTTATGTTCATGCGTCATACCATGAACAACTGTAGTGGGTGTCATGTTCATAATATACACAACAGTTGCTGCCTCTACCCAAAAATAATGTGGCATAGGCTTTTCAGCCATCAAGACACGTGCCACTTCCGCAATGTGCGTGTTTTTCCTGTCTGCAACACCATTTTGTTGCGGAGTGTACCTGCATGTAAACTATCTCTTGATTCCCTGCTTCCTTCAAGAAATCATTGAACTCACTGGAGAAATATTCTCCCCCACCATCTGATCTCAGGCATTTTATTTGCATGCCTTTTTCTTCTCGACCAAGGCTTTAAATCTCTGAAAGTGAGAAAACACCTCACTTTTCTCCTTCATGAAGTAAACCCACACTTTCCTAGTGTGGTCTCATCAATGAATGTAAAATAATACTTGCAACCTGTAATTGTTGCAGTCTTGGTCGGTCCCCATACATCTGAATGTATGACATCTAATGGCCTTGCACTAACATGCTTTTCATGTGGGAAATCATGTTTGGCATGCTTACCAAGCTGACGTGCTTTACATACTTTGTGCATATCATCAACCTTGAACTTTGGCAAACCTACAATAATATAAGTATATGTACATACACGCAATGTTAACAATACATGTGCAAACACTATCTGCACTCCCAAAATGTACTATTGCACTGTAATAACCAGATTTCGACCAGAGACAATTCTCAACGAGAACTTCCTGAAACTATCAAAAATACCTTGCAATGACAGAACGGAGACCGAGACACACCCAAAACGCGATTCTCGCCCTGTAAAATTAAAGTACAAAGTACTATACCACATAGGCACCTCCAAGCCCACGAAGACAGCTCCTCAATCGGAGATGTGTAGCTCCCGGAGCTACCAAGGGGTGTTGTACCTGAACCAAGGGAAAAGAGATGGTGATGCTCTTACCCGTGTACCGCTTTCTTGCTTTCTTGTTCATGCCTCTTTCTTGCCTCCTTATCTCTCACACAAACCGGACCTATGATACCAACAAGAGAATGTGGGAGAGCGAGAGATCTTAAGTTCTTTGTTGCAAAAGCAAACACGCACACACAAAAGAGTGCAAGACATAGGAGAGATGGATGGCTAATTTTTTTTCTATCTTCGTCTCTTCTCTACAACCATATAACTAAAAGATAATAGTACATACATAAAGGAAAAGTACTCTTCTAAAACATACAAAGTGGTCGACGGTCTATAGTGTGAACCCAACTATATGAGCGCTACAACTATGCCATAACTCTAGTAATCCAAAGTGGCTGTCACACAGCCTATCATCCACCACTAGCGGCATATCGACCATATCTCACCAACCATGCCAGTGGCATAAGCGTGGAACCTGTCACTTAGGCGGGTCATCAATGTCCGACTATAGCACTAGTTGAGCTCGATATCTCAACACCCAAGATTACTATCTAACATCAAAAAATTAAAGCTTTAGTTCACTTTTTGAACACTTATTATAATTTTTTGGACCCAGTAGTGTGAGAGATGATTCTTAATTTTTAATTTCTTTATACAGTATATGATCCACCAATATCAAATCACTGAAGCTTTAGTTCATTTTTTGAACACTTATTATGTTTTTTTAGACCCAATAGTGTGAGGGATGGTACTTAATTGTCAACTGCTTCATGTAATCTATGATCCACCTAACTCCTTAGACATGGAGTTCCATGGCTCTTCTCTTATTATGTCTACATCCTTTATAGCCTGTCTATTTTGTGCTTGAGCTCTCATATGTGGACCAAGAGTATGTAATACTTCTTTGATCTTCTTTGGTCTAGGGCTAAGGCATTGGTGTAATGTTCATGCCTTAATACTTCTTTGGTCTTCTTGGTCCAAGGCTAAGGCATTGGTGTAATCTTCACACCTTAATGCTTAATTCCCTAAGAACGCATTGGTAAAGCAAAGGTAATTTTAAAAGCGACAAGAAGAATTATCTTAGCATCCCTAAACCTTACACCTAAGGGATTGGTCGTGAGCCAAGAATGGGGTGCTCCAACCTAGTCCTAACCTAAACGTGGGAGAAAGCTCAAAGGTTAGACCTCACATCTAATGGACTGGATGTGAACTAAGAATGTGAGAGAAATCTCAATGGTTAGACCTCACATCTAATGGAATGGGAGATGCGTGCCAAGAAGGGGGTGTTAAGACCTAGCCCTAATCTAGTTAATGCTCGAGAAAGCTCAAAGCTTATACCTCACATCTAATGGAATGGGGGATGCGTGCCAAGAAGGGGGTGTTAAGACCTAGCCCTAATCTAGTTAATGCTCGAGAAAGCTCAAAGCTTATACCTCACATATTTTTAGATTAAAGTGTTTACAGCCTAAAAATAGAAGATTATAATAGACATAGCCTCACAAGTTGTAACAAGTCCATGGTCAAGAGTTAGCAAGATCTCATTTTTGACCACCCAAATAGATTAGAATCGGATTGCTTATTAAAAGTAGTACTTTCTAAAAATATGAAGCGCGTGGTCACAGTGTTTTTGACAATGCTGAGAACAATGTATGGTCAAAGTTTAGATACCACTTACCAAAAGTAATAATTTATTTTTAAAAACAAATTCGTCCAACGTGAGGTCATAGTGGCTCAAAAATTCTAAAGACAATGTAAAGTCAAAGCTTGTCTAAAACTTTTACCATGCATTTCCCTTAGCAATTTTGAAACTTATGTACTCCACCTCCTTGGGATGAGTTTACTATGTTTAAAAATTGCTATTTTTGGTAGGTGGTCTGGTTGTAACCCATTTTGGTGGTAGCAAAGATGAGATCTTGTTGACCCTCAGACCATTTGAGTTTCTAGGCCATCCATAACAACTCTTATTTGAGTTTCTAGGCCATCCATAACAACTCTTATTTGAGCTTTAACCTAAAATTGTGTGAGGTATAAGCTTTAACCTTTCTCCCGCATGATTGGGGTAACAACTATATACACATAAAGAGTCACCACCCTGGGAGATCACATACAAAGGGGCCTACCACTCATGCATGTATAGAATAAGACCACACAAATCTTAAACTTTTGTTGAAGTTTTAAAAAAATCCCCTTTGCCTTTCGATCACAATCTTTCCAAAACCTCCCTCGTAGTTTCTTCAAGTTTTTATTAATTTAAAATGATTGCCAAACAAATATAATCTAGAAATCTATTTGCCTTCAAAATTTGATATGACTAACATTTACTTGTCTATTTTCATAGCAAGTTGAGCATGATAAGGCTTTCAAGGTGTAGAAGCCATTTTTATGGCTCATTACAAAAACTAATGTCAATAATCTATTTTGAAAAGTGTCTTACATCTTACTATACATATGATAAAAGTTTTAAAGCGTGACCATAGATTCAAATTGCATCTTCCATTCAGTTTTATGATCAAGGTCAAAAGAAAAATGGTTCTCTTAGTGGTCCTATGTGTGACTATGAATTCAATATGTGGGGGGATTTTTTTTTTCTTAAACAATGACTTTTCCTTTTTTAAATTGGCATTTGCCATAGCCCCTACTAGCATAGATACGCACAAACTTATAAAATACACACAATGTCTATATGTATGCATGAGGGTGCACATGTAGTACAAGAGATTATTATCTTTAATATTTGATATTCACAATTCTACAAAAAGATACAAATAAAAAATCTTATCTATTTTATCATGCAGTGTATTTTAGTGTGTACTCTAAAAACACTATCACTTAGAGTGGGTCTTCTAGTTGTGATTTTGATACTTGGTCTTTCAACTATCTCTTCTTATTACTGTCTAAAAGTTTCCATCCTATCATAGTGATGTTATGAAACTCTTCAATTTATTGCTATTGTTCCATTGGTTCCCAAACAGATATGTAGATTTCGAACATCAAAGAAAGAAAGCATATTATGTGCCACTCTGGGCTATCCATTCCAATTATTATGGTTTTTGAGGTATCATACCAATACACGTCTCATAATTTTGATCGATATTTGCGGAGTTGATTATCCCTCTCAAGAATGAAGATTCGGATGTATGTGTAAGTGTGCATGTGTGTATTCGTGCATGTGCGTATGCATGTGCGTGTATGTGTATAGGTGTGGGCGTGTGTGTGTGTGTGTGTGTGTGTGTGTGTGTGTGTGTTGAATAGATTATAACTCTTAACGAATAAAAATATGTCTTATAATGTAAAAGTGTTATGAGAGTTGGTCAAAGTTCAATTAACTTGCAAGAATTTAATTATCTTTATCATCATTTTTAGCTTGTACTAGATTTTTAGTGGTAAACTTTGAGAAATGTTTCTCCTTAAATTAGGGCCATTAAGATATAAAAGAGTTAACTAAGGTATAATATATATCTTGCTTTGTAAAAATATTAAAAAATGAATTAAAGTCAATTTCATGTAGAACTTTTTTTAAGAAAGAAAAAAACAAGCGATATCAAAGTTGTCTAATTGGTTGCTTTACAAAAGAAATAAAAAGGCGCGGCTCACATCCAAAGATACCTAATTGTTGATGAGATTGGTTTATTCGTTTAGCATGTGGTCACGAGACGTTGATGACGTGATATATTGTTGTTGTAGCATGTGGGTTGTGGTAGATATGGGAAGAATGTTTGTTATTTATGAGCCTAAGATACCCATGAATTAATAATGGAGGAATTTTTTTAATGAGGAGCTATCATCTTTCTAAATAACTTGGAACCTGGGTGCGGCCAAGGGAAGATGGAATGTGGTTTTAACATGGGCAAAGGGGGGACTTCAGACGATGGGGAGGGTTCGTGTGGGTTGAAAAGACAAAGGCAAGGGTCTCGTGACTCGTGAATAGTGATGGTGCCTAAAAGAATTAAATAATGAAGGAGAAAGCCCAAAGAGCGCAAGGAGCTCGTGGATATATAATATATGTTGGTACGATTACTGCCTGGAGTCGAGAGGATAAGGATGAAAGAAAATCTAGAGAGAGAAAGTCTAGTCGTGTAGAGAGAGGGGCAGCGTTGCAACTTGCAAGCTCACGTTATTGCTCCAGAATCCAGATCACGTAAGCCTCGTGCATGGCCATCCAAGGATGTCAATTACCTTCTCTTCAATCCCCTTGTGACTTGTCAACGTGAATCTCTCTCTCTTCTCGCCCTCTCAAGACACAGCGCGCGCGCGCGCGCGCTTTCGCTCACTCTCACTCTCACTCTCACTCTCAAGGTTAGGCGAGAAGAGAGAGACTTCCTCATCTATGAAGTGTGTTCACTAGCCCCTTCTCTCTACTCTCTAGGCATTCTATTGGGCCTCTCTCTATTGTTCTAGTGTTGCAGTTAATACCTCTCTCTCTAGTGTCCACTGACCCTTACTACGGGGCATTATAGAGGGGGGGCAAAGGGATTAATGGTTATCTTTATGGTTGGAAATGGGCATCGCGCCTGGAGCCCATTCCTAGTCGCTTATCTTTATGGTTGGGAATGGGCATCGCGCCTAGAGCCCATTCCTAGTCGCTTATCTTTATGCAACTAAATCCGGGCACGGCAAATCGGCCCGTGCTTGGTTTTTTTTTTTCAGCATCAATCTTTTTTTAAAGCTTATGGACATTCCGCCTCTCGTGCCGTGGGTTCGAATCCGCAGGCCTTGGCCACGTTTAATGAGGGCCGCCCATTTTAGTTTTGGCCTGATTAAGCGCAACCTGGCTGAATTTCATTTTACCGGCGGCCAACGACCCAAACGTGAAAGCCGTCGATCCCTTTGTCCTCCCTCTTTAATGCCCCGTTGTCCATAGTGGTGAGGCCAGTGACCTATCTTTCTCTCTCTATATATATATCTATTCTCTTCTCGTCTCTAATAGAATAAAATCGTGATTATCAATATAATTGTCGGTCAGTTGCAACTCTCCAGGCTCTCTCTCTCTCTATTCCTCTCCCTCTCTTCGATCTCTCACACACAGTCAATACGGTGACCCGTCTCCCTGTCTCTCTCCGTTTTCTGGTCTTTAATCTATAATAGTAGTATTAGAATAGAAACATCAATCTCTCTTTTTCTAATAGAGTCATTGGACTGACCCCCCTCAGATGGTCAGCGCGGGACTCGGGAGCTTCGCCCATGTCGGTTCCTTTCCCACGAGGACTTTACCTGCTGCTGTGGGGGCTCCTAATGTTCTTCCTTCTCTCATTAATGGCGCGTCGCAACCTCTTTTTACTGTAGACTGTCGGCGGATAGGGGCGGATAGGCCATCACGGCATCATAGCAAAATTTTGTCCCGTCCACACAACTTCCCCACGAGCATGTGCATTGGCCTTCGTTCGCAGGTCAAGTTGCGTACGTTAAAAAGAAGGTGTGGTGATAGAATGTGAGCGCTTGTAGACTGTAGTAGCAGAATCTTGCAAGAAGGCTTCTCTCCCATGCATTTTCCTGACCAAAACCTTATCCTACTCTTGTAAACTATTAGGTTGAGCTTCATTAGTCTTCCCTTAGTCACAAGCCTGATTGCAATAGAAATGGCTGTGACAGCTAATGTTCTCTTAGAGGAAGACTCTGATGTGGAGACAAGTAAGTACAGTAGTGATGAGGAGTCTCTAATTGATGCTTATGATCCTTCATCGTCATCATCACCATCTCTTTCTGCTTCAGCAACAACAGTGGACAATCAAGAGATTCATCTAATTAATTTGCAGAAGAGAATCTCCAAAACTAGTGGGGATTTCCCATTGAGGAAAGAAGCTTTGGTGTTACTAGAGCAGGCTAGCAAGTCTATGGCTAACTTGAGGAAGCAACACAAGATTAGCAGCACCAAATCTAGTATGGTTACTCCACTTTACAAACAGTTGGAATCTCTTAGGCGCCTGATTCCACACTCCTCACAGGTATTATTGCAATCCAGTGATGTTTATTATGAAGATCGTGTATTCTTTAAGTACTCTTATGTTTATGCACTAATCTTGCCATTCTGTATCACGTTTGTTAGTCATTTACCTAATCCAATTGTTGTACTCTTATGTTTATGCACTAATCTTGCCATTCTGTATCACGTTTGTTCGTCATTTACCTATATTGCAATCGTGTGTGTAACTTCGGCCTTATTTGATGCTTATCGGCTGTTCATTGGCTTGTTTTAACAGGCAGGCGAGTCCTCATGTGTGATCACGGATGCATTGCGGTATCTAGAGCAGTTGAAGAGAGAGATCCAAGTTTTGCAGGAGGGCACGAAGCTCTCAAGCAATGCCCTCTCAAGACCACCTCAAGATGGTGCCAATCCATGCCATGTGGTATGTTTATTTATACAAGGGATAATAATCATGTTTAAGCATAACCATGGTAGCAATCCTCTACAATACATGCCAGATGTCATGTTAAGCACAGTCATGTCTCTTTCTCCCACCATACGATGAAGCACTATGAAATGGCACTCCAATCAATTTCTAATCATGATTAGTGTATACAATGATCTGTATTGATCGCTTGATTTTACGCAGGTGGAGATAGTTTGGTTGCAGCGGGGGCTTCGGATCCACGTGTGCTGCGAGAAGAGAGTCGGCCTGATGGCGGATCTCATGCTTTCCCTGGAGAGCCTAGGCCTTGTTTTCGACCATGTGAACGTCTCCTACCACGACTGCCTTGACTTTGAAGCATTCACCACTCAGGTACAAAACTGTCATTATCAAACACCAAGCTGCGTCAATCTCCAATTACCCTAGTGTCTAGTAATCAAACCCAGCCAGTTCTATAGTCGTTATTCAATCATCAACGCATAATGATGTGCTTATTAATCAGTTCGCAGATGAGATTAGTCTCTAACCATGGTTAAATCTCATGTAATTGTGTAATTAATCAAGACAATAAGTTTAATTAGGGTTTTTATGTTGAATCGGGAGAACACATGAGTAAAGTTGGGGTTTTTTTTTGTGTTGAATCAGGAGAACGTGGGTGCAATTGGTGAGGAGGCCGTGAAACAAGCAATCGTGACGGCCATCGTTGCTAACTAATTAAGCTCGATGAATAGGCGCTAAGCTAACTCTAATCAGGCACAGTACAAGGCGTGCTATGCCCGCCCTAATCAGGAAGTCAATGTGGGAAAGGAGGAGGAAGTTGGTTCATCAATTCTACATGTCCAAATCCATACGCATGCATTGACGAGCAGCCAGCATTGGCCCAAGATGGGAAATCTGCTGGACTTAGAAAGCTAGTTGGGACACGGTTGATTCGTATGAATAACCCGCTACGAGCTCCTTACGTGTCCAAACATTTGCGTATCCCCTCGTTCATTTGCCACACCTTAGCTGCAGGCATTCTTTTCTTTCAATAAATTAGCTATTTTCGATTCTCCCATTGTCTACTTGACGTTGCGTATGTTTTCAGCACTTTACTCATGCTTAGTGCTTCAAGATGAAGTGTAGTAAAGTGCTTAGTGCTTCAAGATTAAGTGTGTGTACGTGTGTTTTTTAAAAAAAAAGTGTGTGTAGGTGTGTGATTGGCCTGTGGTGATTTGAGCACTTTACTCATGCTTAGTGCTTCAAGATTAATTGTAGTAAAGTTCAAGATTAAGTGTGTGTACGTGTGTTTCGAAAAAAAAAGTGTGTGTAAGTGTGTGATTGGCCTGTGGTGACTTTACTCATGCTTAGTGTAGTAAAGTGCTTATTAAGTGTGTAGGTGTGTTTTTTTTATATAAAAAGTGTGTGTAGGTAAGTGATTGGCCTGTGGTTTCTAGGTTCACATACATGCACATAGACATAGTACTGAAGTAGACGTGTGGAATCTAAGGGCATGTTCATGCGATGCCTCACATGATTGGAGAAAAACAACATTTAGTACTGCCACCTGGCCTGATTTTTTTTAATACCAGTTTTAACATTTTTCGAAGGCAAATTTTCAATAGAACAAATAAACAACATAAACGATGTTTGATATGCCCGAAATGGCAGACGGTGATCACTTTTTGGAGCACTTGTGCGCGCATATGTGCATATATGTCTGATGTGTGCATGTTAGACCACACTGTCTGCAATTGACGATCTTGCATGTTAGACATCCAAGCACTGCCAGATCCATCTTAATCAATGAACCTCCGCGGATGCGATCTGGGACTTGTTTAGTTCACATGTTGATTTGAGGCGAAATAGATGGCTAAATGTGGTTTTCCTCTTCTCTAGTTAATATGAGGCATGCTTTGTTTAGTTCACATGTTGATTTGAGGCAAAATAGATGGCTAAATCTTCTCTACTTAATATGAGGCATGTTTTGAACGACCAATTGTAGTTATTTAACCTCATAGAAACTAGATTGGGTGGGAGACATATCCCACAAGTAGTGGGGGGTTATTAACTAGTACATTGTACTCCCACTGCCAACCCTATAGAATGTTGGGCATTATGAACCCTGCCAACACACCCAAAAATATGTTTGCTATCCTAACATCATCATGCGGGCTTTAGCTTTTTTTCTCAAGTATCAACTACTGCAAGATGGTTTCTCTAATCTGTAATTCTCGCTTTATGAGAGGAGTAGTTGTTGTGTGTTGAGCATGCTCGAGCACTGGCAATGCTCACCTGTTTAGATACTGGGGAGAAATTATGCAAATATTTAAATTAAAAATTTTAAAAATTTTAAAATTTTAAATACATATTTTTATTTATTATATAGCAAATATATACTTATAAATATATATATAATACATAATAAATATATATTTATGTATAGCATGTAAATAATACACTTTTTATATCAATGTATATAACATCTATTTAAGTATTATATACATATTTATAATATAATAAATATCTATTCATTATATAACAAATATTTAATTATTTTTAACAAATAATGTACATATATTAAGTATAGAATATAGATAAATATATAGTAGATAATAATGATATATAAATATATATGTATTATATAAGAAATATGTATATGAATATAAATTTATAATGTATAATAAATTGAATATATATACAAAGGTATTTATGTATATATATGCGTATAAAAGGAATTTATGTCTATATATACGTGTGTGTGTGTGTGTACACGTACAGACAATGGTTTAGACTAGTCAAATACTTGACTCACCGAAGGTAGGTCTAAGAGTGGGTTAGACCTGCCGGGTTGGGCCCACTCGAACCATCCATCTAATTGACAGTATCTCTATGTCTCTAACTCTAACTCTAACTCTAACTCTATCTCTCTCTATATCTTATATATATGAAGAGTTTCACAAAGCTACCATGTGGCAAGAATTTAGAGGTTCAGGATGCAATTTGAAGGTTCGAGGAAGTGTAGGCTCCTATTACTCTACGAGGAGGGGTAAGGTCCTATAATTCTAGGAATTGGAAAAATATCAAGCTCGGAATTATACACGTGGTTAGTCTGCTAGTGTTTTGAAAGACCAATTGTAGCTATTTAACCTCATAGAATTGACTAGATTGGTCAGGAGACAGATCTCACTCGAAGTCGTGGGGGCTTATTAACTAGTACATTGTACTCCCACTGGCAACATTAGTAGGGGCCTATAAAATGTGGGGCACTATGAACCCTAGCAACACACACCCAAAATATGCATGCTATCCTAACATCATCATGGGGGGTTTGGCTTTGTTTCTCAGGTTTTAACTACTACAAGATGGTTGCTCTAGTCTGTAAGGCCCACTTTATGAGAGGAGTAGCCATTGTGTGTTGAGCATGCTCGAGCACCTGGCAATGCTCACAAGTTAGATACTAGGATTAGACTTAAATAGCAGAATTGTTGTGAGATAGCTTATGTACACTTGACACCATGCCAAGTAGGATGCATGTAACTATAGGTTGATAGACCACACTAGGATAGAAGGAGTAGCTGCTGTGTGTTAAGCATGCTCGAGCATCTGGCAATGCTCACGAGTTTAGATACTGGGATTAGACATAGATAGTGAAATTGTTGTGAGATAGCTTATGTACACTTGACACCATGCCAAGTAGGATGCATTTAACTATAGGTTGATAGACCACACACTAGGATAGAAGGAGATCTTCCCAGGATGTCCTTGGGTTATAGGATGTCCTTGGGTTGTAGGATGCGGTACAAGCATTATGACAACCTTGAATGGGCCCAGAAGGTACACTAGACCTACACTCTTACATTTGGTCAAATGATGTGGTCCATTTGGTCCATATGGACCGGTTGTAGGATAATCCATATTGAAAGCAACACTCCACCCCCTACATTCTTGGTAGCCTATTGTGTTGTAAGTCCACATAATAGGGCTTCTCTAATGGGCTCTTCATATCATGGGACAGGGCAATCCTTGGTGGGATGGGGCTCTTATGAGCTATTTGTTCCCGGGAGTGAAGAACTCTATAGCTATTTCGGCATCCTTCATCTCCTTTAATCTGTTAGGTGCCTTCACAACTCCATTTTTCAACTCCCCGCTCGTTGAATTCGAAAGGAATGTACGAGAGGTGTAAATGCTCCTAGTGTAGCATATGATACTGAGAGAAAATCAAAGCAATTTTCAGATACACACTTCCTCTAGTTTTACAATCTCAAGATGGGGGGTTTTGTGTTACTTTACTTATTCACTCTCCCTAAAGTGGTTGCCAAGTTTTTAGTTTTGGTGATGGTATTCCTTAGGGAAGGAATTCAAAGGAGCATTAATGTGATGGCCGTACGAACGCGAGCCCATCGCGAGCCCGAGCTCGGCACGAGCACACCACGTCTTTGCCGCACGCGGCCTCATCTTGCTCATGACTCGGCTCCACCGGCCCGTCGAGCGCGTCTCGCGCGTTTGCCTTGTGGGTCTTATCGATCACTTGCGTTCATGCCCGGCTCCGCTCCATCGGCCTCGACTTGGGACTTGCCTTCCATCCATGATCCGCCGGCCTAGGGTCCATCTCGGCCCGTCGGCATGGCACGGCGCGCCGGCCCTGGCGGGCGGCCGTTCTTCCACCGTTTTCGGTCCCGTCGGCGTTTTCGGTCCCGACTCCGTCAAGGTGGGGAGGGCATCCCCCGGAGGCACTCGGCACCCATGAACACCTCCCGCACCCGAGGAAGGCCTACATGCCTACCCGGTGCGTGAGTGCATCTAGGGTGCCTACGTGGGTCCATGCCTTGCCACTCCTAGCACTTCCTCCCTAAATAGATGCATTATATTCGGGGCGGTCAAGTATACCCGTCGGGCACCAAGTCCCTCTCCGGATAGAAATCCCAACCGCGTGACGCGTCGCGACGCGTCATGAAAAATGTGCGATGCGTCACACACACACCCCCTTTATAGAATTGACGCCCTCGTCAATTACTTTTGAAACCAAAGGTTGGGTGCATGCACCTCATATAACGCATCTGTGCAAAGTGATAAATATTACATAAGGACGGGAGGTCTTTACCCTGCTTTATAGCCATGAGCAAGGTCAGTGTTGTCTAACCCATTTACAAAAGAAAAACTGTGCATATTTTTGTATTTTTATCATTTTTTCCCTCTTTTTTCATCTAAGGCCTGAACTTCAAGCCCCCGCTTGAGAGTCCCCCAGTCCCCACAAAATTGGCGAGGTGACTGTGTGGTCTCGCCGAAGCTCCTGTCTGAGCTGAAAGAGTGATTACCTGAGGCAATGCAGTGTTGCTCGGAATGTATAAGCCTTCAAGGAAGTCGAGATTTGTCTGCCGAGTTGACGCCAACTTGGTTGCAGCATTCTTACTTCAAATCTGACTTCACATTCCTTTTCGTTGGAGCGTTGTTTTGAGCCTTGATGCTCGCCGATGCCCCTTGAGCTCTTTGTGCCGAATCTTCATTGGATAAGAGTTGCCCACCTCACTAACTCCAGCTTGGTTTGCCTCTTCTTGTGCCACTTCACATTCTGCACTTGGTTGTCTTGGACCTTGACGCCCTGCTTCAACCTGTTCGGTACATAAGTGCATTGATTCTCTGTGACAAAGTGCCTTTGGCCCACCTGACTCCAAGTGAAACCACCGCGAACCTTTGGCATTCGAACCTTTGCACTTCTTCGGCTTTGGTTCACCTGACTTGAGTGCTCTAGCTTGCCTTGACTCCAAGACCAGCTTTGCCATGCTCCAGCCAAACTATCCCTCAACTTGTTCAGGCGGTCTTGACCTTTACGCCAGCATCTGCCTGTTCCTGTTCGCCAAGGCGCAAAGTCCCTCCACTTGGTCTTGTTTGCTTAGGCCCCCATGACACCATGATGACCCTCACACGGCTTCGTTTCTTGACTCTGCACCATCACCTTGAACCTTTGACGTTCAGAATGTGTCTTGCCGTACTGCGAAGTGCCAGTCGTCTTAGACGTCATCCCAACAAGCTCTGCTTGGACGGCTAGGAGCCAAGTTTCACCTGCTTGAACTTCGCCTCGGGCTGAATCTTTAGTTTTGCACCCACTTGGCCCTTTGGCTAGATCTGAGTGCTTTCCACATCCAAGCTACCATTGAACTTCAGTGAGCCAGCTACCACTCTGCCCCACCCAACTGCATGCACACTGCCACACTTGCACACACAGTTGTTTCCATCTTCTGGTAACCTGGTCCAAAGACACCTTCGAACTTCAGTGAGCCAACTGCCACTTTGACCCACCCAACTGCATGCACATTGCCACTTGCACATCCAGCTGTTTCCATCTTCAAGTGACCTTGGAGAGCGAAACGACTCCGGTCCACTTGCCCAACTCCAGTTGTACAAGGTCACGCCCTCACCCAGAGTGCTATGTGCCCGGCACTACGGTTCCATGTCCTGTGCTTGAGCGCTCGCAAGTAGTCCTCTTCATCAAACTTGCTTTCCAAAGCCATCTAACTCGTGAGCCGTACAACTCAAGTCCACGGGAGTGATCCAGCTATACCCGTTTTCTCCTTCACCCAGAGTGCTATGTGCCCGGCACTACGGTTCCATGTCCTGCGCTCCAGAGCTCCCAAGTAGTCCCCTTCTTCAAACCTGCTTTCCCAAGTCACACAACTCTGTGCCGCAGCAGCCCTTGATGACTTGATTTGGTACGTTCCCATAGCTTGGCCCTCCCCGGATTGCTCCAGTTCGGGCCGTCATGTGCCCTTGCAGCCCTTGATGGCCTGATTTGGCACGTTCCCGTAGCTTGGCCCTCCCCGGATTGCTCCAGCTCGGGCCGTCATGTGCCCTCGGCACCTTGAAACCCTTGGACCTTTACGGGGCCCACTTTGCATCGGTTGCCCAGGGCTCTTGGCTCCGTCGCGCGGACTCACCCTCACACCCAGGCGAGTCTTCGGAGGAGAAGGTGACGCGTGCACCACGGCGGGCTACACGGCCACAAGAGAAAAGCCAAGGGGTCTTGGTGCCTCTTCTTAGGACTTACCCTCACCCGGTAGAGACTTCGGAGGAGAAGGTGGCGTGCGCTGGCCTCGGCGGGCGACACGGCCACAAGAAGGAAAGCCCAGGGCTCTTGGTGCCTCTTCTTAGGACTTACCCTCACCCAGGCGGAGACTTCGGAGAAGAGGAGAGAAAGCCCAGGGCTCTTGGTGCCTCTTCTTAGGACTTACCCTCACCCAGGGCCCGGAACGCGAAGGTTCATTATGGCTCTTGGTAGCCTGAAAGGGGTATTGACGCCTTCTGTCTCACCCTGCTTTTGCACTGTGAAGGAGTGCGAGCTCGGCTTTGTTGCCTCGCCCTTGTTGATCCTGGGTTGATCTAGAAAGGCTTCGGCTCCTTCCGGCCTAGACCTTGTTGCTCTCTGCACTTGGAGAAGTTGAGGGCTTCAGCTTTGCTGCATCCACCCAAGGCATAATCCTTTTTGATCTGAAAGGGCGTCGGCTTCTCCTGCCTAGCCCGTTGTCTTCGTGAGATGAGGTTGAGTGGCTCCTTTGCCACACGAGGCTCGTCATGGCCTCAGCGGACGCCTTTGTCGCTTGAAGTTTTTCCCAAATGATTGGCTCGGCGGCTTCTTTCTGCTCTTCATGGGCACCACACCAACACGACATCCCATTCCGCCGCATCCAGTTTCTTAGCATAAGCGAACCCGGTCCCATTCTCGGCGCTGCCTCCACATGCGTGGCCCCTTTGTCTTCTGTCTTCTTCTTCTTTGACCTTGAGTGACTCCTAGCCCGCGGTCCCCATCTAAGGTGCTGCTGGTCCAAGCGCCACCGTGTCTTGCCAGTCTCGCCGTTTTCTTCAAAGCATCACCGCCCTTGGTGGTAACTCTGAAAGATCCCCAGGCCCGCTGATCTTCCTTTGCTAGAAATGCTGACGGCCCCCACAAGGATCCAGCTCGCATGCTTCTCTGCTCAGCTCTTTGCCAACGTCGCATGTTGGACTTGCACGTGGGACCTCACCTTGCTTGACCAACTGTCCACCCACCACTGGCCCCAAAACATGTCGGCCGACTTTGGAATTTCTTCGAACAGACCGCGCGGTTGCAATCCCCTCAGAAAACTGATCATTTTTCATACATAGCACGTCCCCAAATTCCATCGTCTCGACCCCCGTCGTCGGGAGCTGCGAGACGGGCGACCCCCTGCGTGCCGGCAGCTCCCCGGCAGGTCCGGCCGACCATGCCATCCTCTGCCTTGCACCCCGCTCCTCGATGTCGATAAAGGTCACCACGAGCAAATTCCACCGTTTAGAGGCTCAAATCTCAGTCGGCAGTTTTGTGCCGTTTTCGGCTCGTGGCCATCACTTGGACTCAACCCGACTTGCCGTTTCGCCGTTTTCGACGTTTCCGTCGTTTTCGACGTTTCTGTCGTTTTCGACGTTCCCGCCGTTTTTGCCATTTTGGCTCTGATACCAAGTGTGATGGTCGTACGGACGCGAGCCCATCGCGAGCCCGAGCATGGCACGAGCACACCATGTCTTTGCCGCACGCGGCCTCATCTTGCTCATGACTCGGCTCCATCGGCCCGTCGAGCGCGTCTCGCGCGTTTGCCTTGCGGGTCTCATCGATCACTTGCGTTCATGCCCGGCTCGGCTCCATCGGCCTCGACTCGGAACTTGCCTTCCATCCATGATCCGCCGGCCTAGGGTCCATCTCGGCCCGTCGGCACGGCACGGCGTGCCGGCCTCGACGGACGGCCGTTTCTCCACCGTTTTCGGTCCCGACTCCGTCAAGGTGGGGAGAGCATCCCTCAGAGGCACTCGGCACCCATGAACACCTCCCGCACCCGGGGAAGGCCTACGTGCCTACCCGGTGCATGAGTGCGTCTAGGGTGCCTAGTGATTCAAATTAGTAATTGTGACGCGTCGCGCGTTTTTCGTGACGCGTCGTGATGCGTCGCACGGTTGGGATTTCTATCCGGAGGGACTTGGTGCCCGAAGGGTGTATACTTGACCGCCCCGAATATAATGCATCTATATGGGGAGGAAGTACTAGGAGTGGCAAGGCATGGACCCACGTTGGATCTGCTCTTGGATCATGCACTTGAGGCATTGTGTGAACAGGTACTAAAAGATTGGAGGCCCTAAGGTGTACTTAAAATATGGTCCCTGACTCCGTAAACCACCTACTCAAAATTTGGGGGCTGAAAACCGTTGTGGGCCGCAAATAGAGTCTAGACCTTGACTGTTGTTTCCGCCCACCAGAAAATGCTCCGTGGTATCTAAACCACCTACCATATGTACTCAAAATTTGGGGGCTGAAACCCGTTGTGGGCTATGTACGCAAATAGAGTCTAGACCTTGACCGTTGTTTCCGCCCACCAGAAAATGCTTTAAAATTCCCAAAATTCAGAATAATAGTATCCTGCGCATATAGTTTTTCTACAGTTGGCAAAATCTGGTTTGATAGTTGTAGGTTTGAATGAAAACTGGAGGAGGAATTTGGTTTTCGAACGTGGTTTTCCTTGTCCTAGCAATATGTAGCCTCATGATTGTTATTTTTTTAGGCTACTCGAAACCAGTCTCCAAGATAATACGATGACCAAAACAACATTTATGGAACATATATTGTAGTGCATATTCACTCAGACCTATTAATTAATTTTTTTAAATCTGTCCTGCATATTCACTCCAACTTTAGAACTTATAAAGTTACAAACCTTTTGAAGTCTATGGTTAAAAAATTTGCATTTTCTATCACCAAAGCTTTAATTAATACATACCCTATACCTTATGGTGTCCCTCTCTCCCTACCTCTCCCCTCGAAGTGAAATAGAATGAGCTCTCTTGCCTTTTAAAGAAAATCGTGAGCCCAAAAAAAAAAGATTATGGAAGACATTATGAGCCCCAAAAAAAGAAACATTATGGAGGACATCAACCTTTAAAAATAGAACGTAATGGAGGATAACAAAGATAGAAAGAAAGCAAAAATAGAAAGCATGTGGACCCAACACCATTTCCATTTTTTACCTTACAAAAAACCTTAATAAACATAACAAAATTTTGGTACCTTGAACCCAAGGTTTGTACACACCAACTAATTAATTAATCACAAAAAACGTTTTGGGTGCATATTGCTAGGCAAAATTTAAAATCTATTTTCCTTGGGACAATTTTACTACATATTTTAGTTATAATCTTGACATTTCTACGATTTCTTAGTGCTAAAGCTAGATTATTTTTTAGTATTATATTTATTTTGATTGGTTGAAAAAAAAACATATGTTTTGAGGAGTGCTCGAGGGAACAACCCTTACATGTGTGTGACAAGCGAACTACTTAGGGTAGAGGAAAACCACCCTAATTCTCATCATCATGCCATAAAACAACGTGTCCAATGAGAAAACCATGTGCATGACTTCCAGCACTTGGCAACTTTGCAGCTAACAGATTCTTTGTCAAATTTTGCATTTCCTTTTTAATTGAAGAGATTTGTTTTTTGTTGTAACATTTTTGAGTGAACTTGACATGAATTTGAATAAGCACTTTTAATTCATAATTTCATCCAATTACTACTGTTTTTTGAAAAATTAGAGGAAGCATTTTTCGTTCTTCTCTCAAGATGAGACAGATCTTGCAAAAGTTGAGCAAGCTCTAGGATAAAGTGAGCTTGTCTTTTCCCGAATCCTAATTATTACTATAAATTGTTCCACTCACCAAAAAACGTCCAAAGAGGAGATGTTCATGAGAGAAAAGGGCTTGGGATATTCTAGCTAGTTTCAAGAAGCTGATCAATGAGAATTGTACTGATTGGGATGAGAAGCTATACTCAACGTTATGGGCATTCCACACAACTATAAGGTCTCCACAGGGATGACTCTGTTCAAATTGGTATATGGCACTGAAGCTATAATGCCCATGGAGTTCTTAGTGCTTGCCGAGTCTTTAGATAGCCATAGCAAGAAAGCTTAGCCTCGAGGAGTCCCTGCAGCATTGTTTGGATTAGCTCCTCCAATTGGACAAAGATAGATTTGTATCTACGATGATCCAAAAATGGAGGAAGAAATGGGTCGATCGAAATTCCAGGTTTCCATGACTGTTCAAAAGAAGAAGATCCGTTCTTCTTGTTCCATTCATGGATGGGTCCGCATGCGGGGAAGCTAAAGCTAAGGTGGACTAGACCCTTCTAGATCATGGGAAAATTTTATGATGGAACATTCCTCCTTCAGATGCTCATAGGTGAGCACTTCTACAAGCCAGTGATGGCTACTTCATGCGACTGCACAACGGGCCCATGCCACCTAATCCGTTCATTTATAAGGCGGCGCCACTAATCCACTACATGGGAATCCATCACATTAATACGGACACACCTCCAAGAACAATCATTACAGATTCGCCTGGGAAGCTGAACAGTTTGATACCCCTTTATCATGGTTATTTGGCGGCTGTGTGGCAATCATGCATGTTACAATGCATGGTAACTATTTGTAGATTATCATGCACTGGCATTAATTTTTTTTGTGGTATCTATCTTTTTGCATGCAACCCATCTTCTCTCTCAAAGCTACGACCTTGCGCCTATGCAAGCCTTTTACTCGCTTCCAAACTGTCGTCTCTCTTTCTTCTCGCACAACACTTGCTTTCTTTGCAGCCATGGTGACCTTTGAGCGGTGCAATAGCATAGCCACAAATAACACTGATGTGTAGCACTAGCTAGAAATCACCTACTTGGTTGACTTCCTCAACATGCCCTGGCACATGATCCCTGTGCATCCAAAAGCCATGGACCTGGCGAGGTAGCTGTGTGCAAGCACCACCATCAAAACAAAGCTCACAGAGGCTTTAGTGGCCGAGCGACTGAAGTTACCCCCCCTTGACTACTTGATAGACCTTGCCTCGGCTAAGCATGAGTATATGGTCAGTATTGAGATACTGAGCTCAACTAGTGCTGGTGGACATTGATGACCCACCTGGGTGATAGCTTCTGCGATCTACACCTATGGGGTGATATGTGGCTAGTGGGATGACAGGCTGTGTGACAGCCATTTTAGATTACTAGAGACTAGTATAGTTATAGCACCAACTCATTTAGTTGGGTTCACATTGATGACCCACCTGGGTGATAGCTTCTGCGATCTACACCACTCGCATGGTTGGTGAGATTATGGGGTGATATGTGGCTAGTGGGATGACAGGCTATGTGATAGCCATTTTAGATTACTAGAGACTAGCATAGTTATAGCACCAGCTCATTTAGTCGGGTTCACATTATGGACCGACCCTTGTATGGTTGTAGTAGTTGAGTACTAACCCATATAGTGTGTACTCTTAGATCTTTATGTTATGTTGGTTGAGTAGAGAAGAAGAAGATAGAAGAAAATTCAGCTATCCATCTCTCTCTTGTGTCTTGCTCTCTGTTGTGTATGTGTGTGTGTTTGCTTGCTAGGGTTTGAAGCTCTCCCTTTCCCCCACATTCTCTTTATGGTATCAGATCTTGATTCATGTAAGAGCTAAGGAGGCAAGCAAGAGGCAAGAACAAGCAACGAAGGAAGCGGTACTACACGAGTAAGAGCACGATCATCTCTTTCCCCTTCTTGGTTTAGGTAGAACATGTTGAGATATTGAGCTCATCTAGTGAGGCAGTGGACACTAATGACCCGCCTGGGCGATAGGCCCCACACTTACACCACTGGCATGGTTGGTGAGATCATGGGTGATATGCGGCCAGTGGGATGACAGGCTGTGTGACAGCCATTCTGGCATTGTTATAGCGCCAGCTCATTTAGTTGGGTTCACACTATAGAGAACCCTAGTATGTATTTGGTTGAGTACCTTTTCATATTGTGTGTACTCTTATCTTTGTATATGGTGTGTTGAGTGTTGTGTGAAAAAGAAGAAGATTTTCAGCCTCTCACCTTGTGTGTTCTCTTTTAGAGTTTTGTGAGTGTGTGTGTGCTTGTAAGAGCTCAAGCTCTCTTCTCCCCTACATCTTTTCATGGTATCAGAGCTTGGTTCATGCTAAGGGCTGAGCTACAAGCAAGAGAAGCACAGGAAGTGGTAGGAGGGTAAGAGCTTCATCTACTCTTCCCGATTTGTGTTGGCGCGACTACACCCTTGTCGAGAGCTCTACGGGAGGCACCGGCAAACGATCTTTCATTGAGGACCTTTCTTCGCAGGAGTAAAGCTATAGGGCAACTATTCTGTCCTATCAGACAAAATTTTTTCGGGCCAAAAATGCGTTTCGGGCGCGTTAGGACCTCCGTTTTTCGGAAAGCAGGTGATTTCAAGCACTGCAGGTAAGTCATCGATTCTATGCAGAACTGTTTTAAGAACTGTAGGAAGATAGATTGGTTGTGCAGACATTGTGTGTTCTGCAAGAAGGTCAAACAGTTGCCATTGGGTGTATGTATGCACATTGAGGCCACTAGTTGTGACATTTGAGTGTAGTACAGTACCGCTGTAGAAAATACAGTAGTTTGTGCAAGACAAACCAGAGCGTTGTTTTTGGTAAATTTGTGTGTCTAGCAAGATGTCAAATGATGGCATAAACCAGATTGTTGCTGAGAAGCTTGACAATAACAACTTCCATGCTTGGAGGTTCAGGTTGACAAATTTTCTGATGGTGGGAAAGGATTAATAGGACTACGTAGAAGGTGAGCAGCATGAAGAGGCACTGGAGATACAGGAGATCAATCTGATTACTACAGATGTGAAAGAGTTCAAGGATTGGAACCAAGGAGCCATAAAAGTTATGTATTGGCTCTCTATTAGTATACAGGACACACCATGATTGGGCACATACAGGATGCCAAGTCCCCTAAGGAGGCGTGGGACACCTTGGTAAAACTCTATGAAACGAATACCAAGGCATGAAAGATACTGTTGAAGAATGAACTTCATACTGTGGAGAAAAAGAGTATGTCTGTGATGAATGACTATGCATGACTATGCATTGAAGATTAAGGGTATTGTGGAATCCCTTGCATCTATTGGCGTTTCAGTAGATGATGATGATAAGGTGGAAGTCTGTCTACGTGGTCTCTTGGGCCACAATACAAGGCATTCAAGACGTCTATTGAGACTCAGAAAAACATTCCCAATTTCACAGATTTGGTATCTATGTTGATTATAAAAGAGAAGAGCTTGGGTGAAGACCAACAGTCTTCATAAAACAAAAACAGTTCAGAGCAACAGGCCTTCTACACAAGTTCAGGAAGAGGACGAGGTAGAGGAGGCCGTGGACGCGGCCAAGGAGGTGGCCGAACAGGTAATCAGAATTATGGAGTAGCAACAACAACAACAGTCCTAGAATCTACAACAACAACAACACGAAGGTGGAAGAGGCCAATTCAGAGAGGAAGAAGGGGGAGTCAAAGAGGTCGTGGAAATTGGCAAAGGAAATATAATGATACACGTGGATGCTTTTATTGTGGTAAGCCTGGACATGTGTAGGCAGATTGTTATAAGAAGCAGGCTGACATGCAAAATGGAAAATTGCAGCAAAACAACTATGCATCCTCGAGCAGAAACAATGAGGATAATGAAAGGTTATTTGTTATGTAGCATGTCGTTTAATGTCATGTCTGAAAATGTTGAAGCAACACATAAAGATGATGTATGGTACGTTGATTCAGGTGCTTCAAACCACATGATTCATGTCTGAAAATGTTGAAGCAACACATAAAGATGATGTATGGTACGTTGATTCAGGTGCTTCAAACCACATGACAAGTCATGGGGGGAGTGGTTCAAGGAGATGAAAAACCTTGAAAGACCAGGTTTTGTGGAAATAGGGGATGACATTGCTCATCCAATTGCCCATGTTGGAGATGTGCCATTGTCTATGTAGGATGGCAAAGTGAAGTACCTTGCAGATATACTTCATGTTCTGAACATAACAAAGAATTTGGTTTCAGTTGGCCAAATGATTGAGCAGGGTTTACAGGTTTGGTTTAACCCTGATGGTTGTTACGTTGAAGACAAGTGCAGGTTGGTTGCAAAAGGCAACAGAGTGGACAGCATGTTTACATTGAATGTAAACATGCCTGAAGTGAGTGCTGCGATGTTTGCAAATGGTTCAAGAATTGTTGCAGACACAGACATTTGGCATAAAAGAATTGGACATGTGAATGTGCAGAGAATGAAGTCTATGTAGACTAAAGGAATTGTGACAGGGTTGCCAAATTTTAAAGTTGAAGGTATACAGAAAATATGTAAAGCATGCTAATTCGGAAAGCAAACAAAGCATGTATTTCCACGTGACATAAATGTGAGCAGAAATGCACTAGATGTTGTGCATTCAGATGTATGGGGTCCTATGAAGACCATGTCTATGGGAGGCTGTAGGTATTATGTGACATTTATTGATGACCACACAAGGAAAGTATGGGTATACTTCATGAAGGAGAAGAGTGAGGTGTTCACTCATTTTCAAAATTTCAGAGTTATGGTTGAAAAGCAAAGAGGGAAACATGTAAAGTGCTTAAGGTCAGATGGAGGGGGAGCGTACTTCTCCAATGAGTTCTCTGAATTTTTTCAGAAGAATGGTATTTAGAGATAGTTTACATGCAGATACACTCCGCATCAAAATGGAGTTGCTGTGAGCAGAAAAATAGACACATTGCTGAGATTGTGTGAGCATTGATGGGAGAGAAGAATATGCCGCATAGCTATTGGGCACTGAGGCTATTTCTACAGTAGTTTACATCATGAACAGGACTCCAACTACAGCCATACATGATGTAACTCCAAAGGAGAGTTTTACTGGCAGAAAACCTCATTTGTCTCATTTAAAAGTCTTTGGATGCATTGCATATGTGCATGTGCTAGATGAGCTGAGAACTAAGCTCGATCCAAAAGCTGGAAAATGTGTGTTTATTGGGTATTCCCTTGAGCAAAAGGGATACAGGTGTTATAACCCTGCTACACGTGAGTTGAGGGTAAGCAGGGATGTTGTTTTTGATGAGATGCTCAGCTGGTATGCTGCTTAAAAAGAAGCTATTAGGGCTGATGTGAGTGGAAATGTGGTTGCACAGAATGCAAGTCAGCAATCACGTGTAGCAGGGATACAGGTGTTATAACCCTGCTACACGTGAGTTGAGGGTAAGCAGGGATGTTGTTTTTGATGAGATGCTAAGCTGGTATGCTGCTTAAAAAGAAGCTGTTAGGGCTGCTACACGTGAGTTGAGGGTAAGCAGGGATGTTGTTTTTGATGAGATGCTCAGCTGGTATGCTGCTTAAAAAGAAGCTGTTAGGGCTGATGTGAGTGGAAATGTGGTTGCACAGAATGCAAGTCAGGCAATCACAATCTTTGAGTGGACCAGGAGAGTCCTCATCTAGTGGTAGACCATGGAGTGGCAGGCTACGTCATAATACCAGTCCTGCAAATGTGATTAGTACATCACATAAACGCAAAGAGAAAGTGGTTGAGCCCCTTAGTATGCCTAACATTTCTGCAGGGCATTCTCATGTTGATGGAGAGTATAGTGGCTTAGAGATGAGCCTTAATGAGGATCTTGGGATACGAGCTCTATGAGAACACCTGGTGTAAAGAAGGCTATGGAAGCCATGAATGCAAAGCTGCGAAGATCTGGGAGAGTGAAGAATCCTATGCAGAGGTTTACCTATGATGGTTATGTGGCACATCACTATGCATACATGGCAAAAGTTGTACAGGTTGTAGAGCCCACATGCATTGATGAGGCTGTTGGAAATGTGTGTTGGGAGAAAGCTATGGATGAGGAGATGGATGCACTATATGGAAATGAGACTTGGGATTTAGTGCAATTGCCTGAAGGCAAGAAAGCCATTGGATGCAAGTGGGTGTACAAAGTAAAACATAATAGTGACGGAAGCATAAGCAGGTACAAGGCTAGATTGGTAGTCAAAGGATATGCACAGACATATGGCATTGATTATGAGGAAACTTTCAACCCAGCTGCCAAGATGGCAACAGTGAGAGTTGTGATAGCAGTGGCTGCGTCAAAGTAATGGTCTTTACATCAGATGGATGTAAAGAATGCATTCTTGCATGGGGATTTGCAGGAAGAGGTGTATATGTTGCAGCCACCTGGTTATGAGGATGTGAGTCACCCTGAGCATGTTTACAGGTTGAAGAAAGCCTTGTATGGCTTAAAACAAGTACCAAGAGCATGGTTTGATAAGATTTATGAATATCTTGTCACTATTGGCTTTCATGTAGCCAATGCAGATTTCTCGCTGTATGTGAGACACAGTGATAGAGGGGTTATGCTTGTTGTCATCTATGTAGATGACCTGATCATTACGGGGGACCATGATGCAGAGATCTTTGATGTAAAGATCTTGCTTAGATAGAAGTTTGAGATGAAGGATCTGGGGGAGCTCTGATATTTCTTGGGCAGCATTGAGGTGATTAAGTCACCACATGGTATTGGATTACTGGAGGGACAGTATGGCTTGGACATGTTGTCCAAGTATGGTATACGATAGGCTATAAACCTATCTCTTAGTGCCATTGGATCAGAATGGCAAGTTGAGTGCAGATTCAAGAGAGATTTTGGAGGATCCTACTATGTATAGGCGCATAGTAGGAAGCTTGATCTAGATGACGATCACCAGGCTAGATTTGAGCTATGCTTTGGGTTGGTGAGTCAGTTTATACAGGTTCCTCGAAAACTGCATTTGGATGCATTGAGACGCATACTGAGGTATGTGAGGTCTACTTTGCATTGTGGATTATTTTATAAAACTAGGACAGAGATATGTGTACATGGGTACACAAATGCTGATTGGGCTAGTAGTATCTCAGATAGAAGATCTACTAGTGGCTTCATGTTTGCTTTGGGGAGTGCTGCTATGACTTGGAGCAGCAAGAAGCAGCCTACCGTTCCTCTATCTAGTAGAGAGGCCAAGCACAGAGGTGCTGCTATGGCAACATGTGAGGTAGCTTGGTTGAGAAAGCTACTTGCAGATTTGGGTCTATCAGTGGTGGATAGACAAGTTGTCATTTTCTCTGACAACATTAGTAGTATACAGTTGGCCACGAACCCAGTTTTTCATGCTCGCATAATGCGTATAGAGGTCCACTACCATTTTGTCAGAGAGAAGGTTTTGGCAAGAGACGTTGACCTTGTTTATGTCAGCACACAGGATCAGGTCGCTCTGACATTTTTACCAAAGCCTTGGGTACATAGAAGCTCCGCAGATTCAGGGCTTTGCTTAATGTACATGAGATGGAGTTAAGCTCGAGGGGGAGTATTGAGATATCGAGCTCATCTAGTGAGGTGGTGGACACTGATGACCTGCCTGGGGGGATAGGCCCCACACTTACACCGTTGGCATGGTTGGTGAGATCATGGGTGATATGCGGCTAGTGGGATGGCAGGCTGTGTGACAACCATTCGAGAGACTGGCATAGTTATAGCGCCAGCTCATTTAGTTAGGTTCACACTATAGAGAACCCTAGTATGTATTTGGTTGAGTACCTTTTCATATTGTGTGTACTTTTATCTTTGTATATGGTGTGTTGAGTGCTGTGTGAAGAAGAAGAAGATTTTCAGCCTCTCATCTTGTGTGTTCTCTTTTAGAGTTTTGTGATGAGTGTGTGTGCTTGCAAGAGCTCAAGCTCTCTTCTCCCTTGCATGTTTTCATAACACCCCCCTCAGTAGCTCTGGGAGCTACACATCTCCGATTGAGGAGCTTTCTTCAAGAGAGCAAAGCTACAAGGGCAGGCGTACTGTCGGACATAGTGTTTTTGGCCAGATTCCCGTTTTATGGGTCCGGTTTCGTCTACTGTAAGGTATTTTTGATAGTTTTTGGAAGTTCTAGTAGAGAACTGTTTCTGCTCAAAATCTGGTTATTGCAGTGCAACAGTGCATTTTGGAAGTGGCAGACAAGGTTTGCACATGTATTGTTGATACTGGGTGTATGTACATGTACTCTGGTCACATTTGGTGACACACAAGCTTGTGTTGAAATACCGCTCTGCAGCAGTTACAAGAGATACTATTCTATTTACAGGTTACATATAGAAGTTGTTTATTTGCAATTTATTTGATTGCTCTGCAGGAAAACATGTCTGACGGAATTAATCAGATTGTTAGTGAGAAGCTGGATAAGAATAACTTCCATGCTTGGAAGTTTAGAATGACCACTTTCCTAATGGTGGGTGAAGTATTTTGGGATTATGTAGAAGGAGACAATGAGGAGCCTTCAGAGTTATCTGAGGAGAATGCCACTCCTGTAGATATAAAGGCATTCAAGGGTTGGAATTAGGGTGCAAGAAAAGTCATGCACTTGATTTCATTTAGTGTCAAGACACTATGATAGGACACATACAGGATGCAAACACTCGAGCAGTTGCATTGGTAGAATCTGGTTTAGATATTCTAGACTAACATAAAGGCAAGGAAGTTGCAATTAAAGCAAGAGTTGCATACTGTGGAAAAGTCCATCAATGAGTATGCCTTAAAGATCAAGGGCATTGTTGAATCCCTTGGGTCTATCAATGTATCAGTGGAGGATGATGATTTGGTGGTGAGTGTCTGCCTGAATGGGCTTGGCAAAGAGTACAAGCCATTCAAGACCTCCATTGCAGTTAGGGAGAATATTCCCAACCTTTGGGACTTGATATCTATGCTGATCATAGAAGAAAAGGCTTTAGGTGAGGATTCTTCTTCATAAAGCAAGAACATATCGGAACAGGCCTTCTACTCTAATTTAGGTAGAGGAAGAGGTAGAGGCCGTGGTCGAGGCCAAGGTGGTGGCCGACAAGGAAATCAAAATTCTGGACAACAACAGTCCAATGATTCACAGCAGCAATCATACATAGGTGGAAGAGGCCAATGTAGAGGCAGGGGGAGCTAAAGAGGCCGAGGTGGTTGGCAAAGAAATCAAAATGCAAATAGCATAGAGTGCTATTACTATGACAAACTAGGACACATAACAAAGGACTGCTACAAAAAGCAGAATGACATTAAAAGTGGGAAGTTGCAGCAAGGCAACTATGCATCATCTAGCAAACATAGAGGTGATGACAGAAGTGAGCAGCTATTTGTGACGCAGCACATCATAAGTTCCATATAACAGGGGATGTGTCAGGATCTCAAGATATATGGTATTTGGATTCTGGCACCTCTAACCACATGAACAGTCATGCTGAGTGGTTTCGAGATATGCAGAAAATGAAAAAACCAGGTTATGTAGAACTAGGTGATGATACTGTGCATCCCATTGCGCATGTTGGTAAAGTGACATTGTCTATGCAGGATGGCAAAATGAAGTACTTGGCTAATGTACTTCATGTTTTGAATATTATAAAGAGCCTGGTGTCTGTTGGACAGATGGTTGAGCAGGGTCTACAAGTGAGGTTTAATCCTCAAGGATGTTTTGTCGAAGACTTTAAAAATAAGTGTCACTTGGTTGCAAAGGGTAATAGAAATGGTAGGATGTTTACTTTGGATGTGAACATGCCTGAGATAAAGGTAGCCATGTTTGCACATGGAACAGGTGTCATTGCAGATATTGACATATGGCACAAGCGCATTGGTCATGTGAATGTACAACGACTGAAGTCTATGCAGGCCCAAAATATTGTTACAGGTTTGCCAAAGTTTAAGGTTTATGAGACCCCTCTGCCCCCTCTGCGCACCGGATTCTTGGTTGCTAGCAAAGCGGAAGTAGCTTCCTCTTGCACGGGGCAAGGTTTCCCACTCGGGGCCTCGCCCTCGAATGTTCGGACACGAGACTAATCTGGTGGTCATTCCAAAACCAGAACTGGGAAAATTTCCCTTGCCCGAAAAACGAGGACGATTCCACCTTTTTTATTTTCTTAATGAATTTGCTAACGGGTCAAGAGACTAAACTATCCTTCACACCTGATGAAACCAGATAGAAGGAAAACTATCACTAGCTTAGTTTGAAGAAATCAATGCTTTTTTCCTAACCAAAATCAAGCACAGCCGTTGATCTACTCATTTGAGAAATTCTTCAGGTTTTTATTTAACTACTCAAATTCTAAGCGTATTCCTATTATTTCAATTTAATTTAATTTATTAAAACTCCACTGATTCCAGCCTAACCCCATCCAGCCCATGGGTTAGCCACCACCAACCCCACTGGAATCGGTAGAACCAGACAATTACTCACCCACCCATAATTGAATGCCTTTCTTAACTTTTGCTTTCGAATACAGATACGCACACACACTCCTTTTTAAAACTTTAACATATAAAATAATCCAGTGAGACAAACAATTATTGGTTACCGATGTCATAACTTAAAAATTCCATTCAGTCCCTTGTTTCTTAAAAAACAGTATCACTCTAGACTCTCCGTTAAGACCAACTGGTTAGCAAACGAGATCCAGTAAAACAGATTACAATAATCATTTCGTCCATTATATATATCTTCCACGACATACGCATGCTTGTCATAGGCACCGCGAGCCCATGCATCTCCTGGTCAGAACCCTCCAGGATCCTCCTTAGGTGTCCTAGCACTTCACTCATGGACTGCTTCGTCGGCCCTCATCCATCGTACCGAAAGCGTACCATTTTTCAACCATACCAAGGCTGGTCAAGACCTGGGCAGGCTTTGTCGCATGAGCCGTCCTTTGAACACTCCCCGCCAGCTGTTGCAACCGAACTTCCCTTAGAAAAACATATACCAAATGCTCCCTCCTCCAGCATTCTGACGTAAGACAGTCCTTTAAGAAAACTAAGCAAGTTTTCAATTTGATTTTCTTTTGAATACAAGGAGTATTTCTTGAATCAGTATCCCCAAAACTTCTTGATTGGAATTCTGAATTTCATACCAGAATTCCTCGAATTCTATAACCTTGATCCACAGATCAATTCGAAGGGTCTCAAACTTAGTTTCAAATTTGGCAGAAGTTTTGAGTGTATTTTTCTAAACTGGTCACACCTTAAGGCTCGAGTCCGGATAAGATTTTTCCTGAACTATCTTTCTCGAAAAGGTTTGATAATTCAGTTACTATTTTACTGAATTTCTTTCTTTGAATATTCACTTAACTGATTTCTAAAATTAGTTACGAATTCCAATGAGGAATAAATTAATCATTTATCTGAATATTTCGATCTTGATAGATTTCTTGAATTTTCTTTTTACAATCCGTGTGAATATAAAACGATAGAAATTTCTCTCTTAGAGTATTTATTTATTCATTTATCAAATACTCATAGAATTTAAACATAGAATTTAAGAGAATTCTAATTTTGACATAATAATTCTTTATGCATAAAAATCAACTTTAATGGAAATAACACTTTTATAAAAAAAATCCTTTTATGCATAAAATCAAATCTAATAGGAATAACGCTTTTAAAATAAAAAGAATTTCTTTATGCATCTTTCTATGCATAGAAATCAAATTTAATAAGAATAACACTTTTGTAATAAAAAAATCCTTTATGCATCTTTCTATGCATAGAAATCAAATTTAATAAGAATAACACTTTTATAAAAAAACATTTCCTTTATGCATCTTTCTATGCATAGAAATCAATTTTAATAAGAATAACACTTTTATAATAAAAACATTTCCTTTATGCATCTTTCTATGCATAGAAATCAAATTTAATAATTAATATCAGTGATATCCATGCATATTCATAGGTGAATATGTACATGGAGTAATTAGAATATTTCTTTTAGATGCAAAAATGGTGGGAATTACTCTTTTGGAATAACATAAAAATAAACTTTCTTTTTCACAAAATTATGGAAAATTTTACCATAACCTCCTTTGTATGGCTGATCATTTTTTATTTTTATCTTTCTTTACTTAACTTAATTAATCCAATTTAGAATTATAGAACTCTAATCTACACAATTTTCTAAATTCAAGAGAGTAAACAATAAGAAGAGTTTAATTAATCACTTAGTTAATCTTTCTAGAATTAAGAAAGGTTGGAATGTAAAGAAGAGAAGGGGATGGTCTTTTCATCAAGGCATAGCATTTGAATTTAATTCAATCATTTGCAAAATATAAAAATCAGAAAAACCATAGATTTACTCTTGTTTGAAGCAATAGTGGCCACCAATTAACTTTGGAGAGGATTAGCCCAAAAATTATTGAATTATTAAAAAATTCAATGTAGATGGCTCAGGACAGGAGTAGAGTAACAGTGCATAAATACCATTATGCTTTTACAAAAGAAGGAGGCTTCTATTTATTAGAAAAAGTGAGCCTCTAACCAAGCAAACTAATTCTACAATTTTCCAGATTAGTTTGGTCAATTTTTGATCATTTTTGGGTCAGTTCAGCTTACATTTTGGATCTAGATTTGAAACAAGAGAGAGGAGAGATGAAAATATCTCATTTTATTGATTAAAAATTGGGAGTAATGATGAGAAAAAGGTGCCTACTTCATGAAGGGAGATCCCCACACACTGAGGTGTCAAAATTCAATTTTTTAATTCTTTTCATTGGTCCTTAGTCCACTCTTCATCTTATGTGAGCATTTACTCATTTTTGGGGGGTTTTTCTTTTATTCTTAAATTTTTCTCCTCCCTACATTTGGATTAATCTCATTGGCCTGTCAAACCTTTGTTTGGACCTTAATCTAATTTTTTTTGAATAAGAAGGGATATTTTTCCATCCAAAGATATCTAAAAACTGAATTATCTCTCTCTAGAACATTTTTTCTCTCTAGGCCAAAACAGGTAGAAACAAGATCTTTTATTATTCTGAAAAGGGGATTAATCATAGGGGAAGAAACTAGACAACTTGAGGGGTTGGTACATCCTCTCCCACTTGAAAAATGCGAGATATCCTCATCTCGCAACTTGAGGGGTTGGGAAGGAATCTTACATCCTCTCCCACTTGAAAAACGCGAGATGTCCTCATCTCGTAACTTGAGGGGTTGGGGAGGAATCTTACATCCTCTTCCACTTGAAAAACGCGAGATGTCCTCATCTTGCAAACTGGGGGTAATCCCGCATTAGTTTGGCTGTGCAAAATAAAAGTCGGCCTTCATGCTCACATGGATTTTAATTGTATTATTAATATGGTATTCACCATAAGGCTACAAGTTGGGGAGTGTGGAAGGCATGTGGAGGAGTGTGTGTAGGTGCATAATTAGGAAAGATTCTTCTAGAACGCCTACATGGAAGAGGAGAATTCCGCCATGTGTAAGTGGGATCTCCACCTACATGCCACTTAGACTTGGCTATTATCTCATCACACTTTCAAAGTAAAAAAGTCTTCAATTTAGTAATCAATAAAAGACTTAGCCTAAGAAGACAATTGATGGTGGTGACATCTACCCTTATGTCACTGAAGGGTTGAAGATTTTTATGTTGTAATTTGTAACAATGGAAGAGAGGGTGATTCTCCACCTATAAAAGGAGCCCTCCTCTCCCTTTCAAATCAAGGAATGAGCCTCCTCAATTGAGCATTTGTGTCATTGCCATTCTCTTATCTTCAAACCCTTATTCAAACACTCTCTTTACATGTGAATGTCTCATTTAGCATTAGCTCAGCCCAATTTTGGACCTCTTTGATGATTCATGATAAGTGGGATAAGGAGTTAATATCTTGGTGGGCCTGTGACTTCTCAAGGTAGCCCTTGCCTTATTGCCGCCCTCCTTTGGAGGTACCAATGGTTTTAGCGGTAATGAGCATGTGGAAAGACTTTGGGAACCATAGGTAAATCTTTACAATTGTCTGCTGAGCAATGTTAACCCTTACCCTCTAGCTTGAATCATGAAGGAGATGAGAGGCAAGAGGCTATGTGAAAATTGATGTTTCATGCAAAGAGAGTGAAGTGCAGTTTTTGTGGTCTAATACCCAAATTTCAATCGGTAATTACTCATCACTCGGGTATTGGTTTCTAAAATTGATCATATGGCTAGGAAGCTCTTTATATTCTCTTTCTACTCATATAACTAATTTCTTTATCCTTTACTTCATTGATTATCAGAATTTCTCCCAAAAGTTGCTAACTTTTAGCAGTTTTATAGTCTTGTAGTAAAATGCTCATAACTTTTCGCTCGGTTGCCCGTTTTTGAAAGTTTTTATATAGGCATGAAGCTCTCTTCAAGCGCTATGCACCTATGTAATCTTCTTTTGCACAGTCTATATGGATTTAAAATTGCAACTCTCTATGTATCTCTATTTTTATAGATTTTTGGCCATTCTTTCTTCTTAATAATGATTAATTCCTCCTAATCTCTTATCAAAAGGCCAATCCCATGTGTCTTATCCTCTTGTAAGTGATTTCTATATTCTTTTACTTTAATATGTTCCGTCCAAATCACCCAATTCGAACGGATGAGCCTTACCAACATTCCCCGTATGTTTTCGTTCACATAATTCTGAGTCGGACGATTTTCTTCCAACAAAGAATCGCCCTTTGTTTGGAGCTGCAAGCTGGCATAAATTCTTGATTTTCCGGAGCCTTCATATTTCCTTCCATGAATTATGATCTCACCTTTGATGTGTATATCTTTATCTTAACCTAGGGAGAGAAAGGGAGGTGAGGAGGCTGTGAGGTTTCATAGAAGTGTGTTTTGATTCTAAGAAGTGACCGAAGTCCAAACCCCAACTTTGTGTCACATCTTTTGGTGGAGATGACGGGCAGGTTTAACTTCTTAGAATTATTCTATTTTAACCTCAAGGTCTTGCATGATTAAAAAAAAGTTATTTTGAAATAAGTAAATTTTCCTTATTGCTACTCATCTTTTGGTGCAAGATGTTCAATATTCCGGTGTTCCAAGGATTGAAAGGAGAAGACCTGGGGAGTTATCTCCGAGAGTTTAACCGAGCATTCGGCTGCTTGACGGGTTAGTCTATGAAAGAGAGGGTAGAAATACTTTCAGATTTCTTGGAGGGTGTGGCCTTAACTTGGCATGAGGCTTTGCCAGAGGAGTCCAAGAATGATTGGGAAAGGTTGACCAAAGCAATGAAGGAGAGATTTGGGACAGTGGAGTCACCAAATGCTTTACTATTGCAATTGGATCAGATTTTCCAAAAGGAAGGAGAGTCAGTTTCTGCCTTTTCAGTGAGGTGGTATGAAGCCTTGTTTATCAAATATCAACAAGCTGCTTTGTTGTTGCTTCTTCTTCTTCACCTTCTATGGGAGATTCAAAGAGTTCTTTAGCAAGACGAGCAAGTTTATCAGGGCTTTGGATCCCTGCTTGCATGGAAAAGTTCATAGCAAAGATCCCACTAATTTTAAAGAGGCTCTTAGTATTGCTTTGAAGAAGGAGGCCACTCTTCATATTGAGTCCATATTCCAATCTTCTCTGAGTGTGCCAACCCCACCACGAGTAGAGATAGCCTCAACATCTCAGGCACAAGCTCCATCCTTGGATCATAACATTGCACAACTTATGGCAGAATTTGCTGATTTGAAGTTACACTTAGTCAATGCAAGGCCACCTAGGGTTCCACAAGTTGAGGATAAACCTAGGGATAGAAGTAGTGTCACATGCTATGAATGTCAAGAGAAGGTGCACTGAGTGTCCAAAATTGAGGAAAAGAGAGGATAAAAGTTTAGCACTTTTAGAGGAAACATGCTCAGAAGAAGAAGAGGAAACATTGATACCATTAATGGCAAAAAGGGGTCGTAAAACTAGGAGCCAAGAAGAAGAAGAACAAGAAGATAAATCTGAAGAAGAGGAGAAAAATAATAAGAAGAAGAATTTTTCTAGGAGAAAAATTGGACAATTTGACTTTCCTCTTGGACAAGGATCTCTTAGTTATGACCTCTTAACAGATCTTAGGGAGAAAATGGCACAAATCACATTTGGGCAGCTTTTGGCACTCTCTCCCAAGCTCAGAAAGGAATGAGATAAGCTGGCTAGCACAAGGGAATCTAAGAAAAAGAAGAAGAGGGATAATGGACTCCTATGGCTCAAAAGGTGGATATTGATGTAGGAGATGATGTGCCTGTAATTGATGTCATCATTGAGGGGCAAACAATTTCTAATGCATACATTAGGAAAAAAGGGAGCTCATTTTGGGGCCTTTTACGGTTTGGAAAAATAAGCTCTCAACCAATCAACAGAGGGCCAACGTAACGTTGGAAATTCACAAAAATAAGAGAAAATAGATAAAAGAAACAATACTTTATGTAGGTACAAGCGTGCTACATTAATGTGGAGATTGGTTTTTTATTCTCACAAGATCTTTGGACATGAAGATAGAATCTAGTCTGACATTTTCTCTGACAAGAACCTTCCCGCTTCCACCTTCCTTTGAACTTTGAAATGTTGTGCTGCCTTTCCTTCGAAAGGTCTACCATTCTACACCACTGCCTCATTGTGCAGCAGCCTCTTCTTTTTCAAAACTGCTCCCTTGATCCTGTTTGGCTTAGAGTAAGATGTTTCTTGTCAACTGTCTGTCTGCCCACTTTCTCTTTCTTGAAACTTCACTTTGTTATCTTGTTTACATTACTTTGCTATTGTTACAGATTCACAAGGTCTCCATGGTGAATAAAAACTATGGCCGTTCTTGTGGAAGATGCTCTATGGATGATAATGCTATGAAGGCAGAATTATACCACACATCATTACCCCGTCGACCTGCTTCTTCTATTTCTTCGATAGAGAATTCAAGTACAGTCAAAACGGAAGGAACTTGGGAAAGGTTTAGTGTTTCGAAAGGAGCATGGGTGCTCATGCAACCTAGCAAAAGAAAGAGACCCCAGACAAAAAAAAATTTCTTGGCATCATGGAAGGGAAGATATGAGATTTTAAAATCACCAGAGGGAAGATATCGGTGAAAGAAGTTTTGATTAGGCATGTGTACATGCATAAAGAACTTGTCTTGCGAGACTATCCAAATGATCTTCCGCAACACAGGCCTAATTGTATATTTTTCTATTGTGGTTTTGTTCTTTATGAGGTGTATGGATTTTTAAGATGAAGCTTTCTTTCTTTGCTTATTGACATTCTTGTGTTATTTTATTTCAGATTTATACCCTTCATCATATGAGACATGGAAAAACATCGATTGTATTCTGGGATTTATAGATGTTTTGCATGGATCGATAGGAGAACAACAATACCAAGGTCGATGTCCAACAGAGCTAGCTCAATCGGGTATATTTTTTACTGATCATTTTTATCAGTTGGCTGGACAATGCTAACACACATGGTGTGTTAAGAAAACAAGATCATCTGACTTATCCTAGTCTCATTAAGCACTGCTATTAGTTTACTTTACCCTATTGATTCATATTGCTTTTATGCAGGTGCTCAAAAGAAGAGAGAGTTCAATAAAATGCAAAGACATTGAAAATTTAAAAATTGAGATAACACAGACTCCATAAACAAAGGTATTATATTCAATAAAGTAAAATTTTATACAGAAGTGTTTAATTGTATATGTAGAACATATTCTTTACAACCATTTTTTATTTATCTACAGCCTGATCCAGAGGTTACTCTACATGGTCCAAGCTCTCCGTATCATCTTTTTTTGGAGAATCTGTTTTCTGCTACTCCATCCTGTCGTCCTGTACAATCTCTTGGTGCTGCTCCATTGTCTTCTCTACTACCCCTGGATAATCTGTTTGCTATGCTGCTCCATCTTCTCCTCAATAACATCAGCAGAAGCAGGTCCTTGTTCCTGTGGCTTCTCCTCATCATCACTAGGTCCTTGTTCCTGTGGCACCACATCAGCATCATCTCTGTCATCAAGGTGTATGACACATTCTCGGACTTTAGAGCTCTCACCCAACTCGACAGTAGCTGGTACAATAGGTTTGGAAGAGGCATACTTCAAAAACTTCCAAATTGTATTAGCTCTGAAACTATATATATAGTTCGAGCTGAAGCTATCTTCTCTCATCTGCAATGGCATATGATGATTTAGAACACTTTGTACCAATATCAATTATTTTGAAGCTAAATGAAAATTATTTTTTCTTATAAGGTCTGGCTGTCCTATCTCAAAATAGCTTGAAAGTATATATTTGGCACTGATCAGCACTCTCTATAGCAGCCCCGTAACTACTTAAATCATCTTGTTGTGGTGTCTGTACAGTTGGAAAGATATGTTAGAAACTGTTAACATCTGAACAAAATAAAATTATTCAATAGGTTCAAAGGCATAGCATGAAATAGACATCAGTAGGGGAAAAGACTTTCTACCACTAAATTTATTAACTCTATTGAATCCAAAAGATTGACATTAGGAGGACAGTGATCCAATGCATCTAGAAACCTTCTAATACAACTGCAATACATATAATTCAGTTAGTGTGCATTAAAATAAAATAATAAAGTTTAAAGTTAAAAATAGCACACACACCACTTACAATTTCAGCTCTCTGTGTGTGTTTTTAAGAGAGTTGAATATAAAGCATTGCTTCTGCTGGATATCAATAGAAGCAAAGCTCCAGTGGTCATTGTGTAAGGAAAAAAGCATTAAGAAATCAAAGGCTACAAGAGTTCTCAATCTTAAAGAAGAATCCCAAAAGAAGCAATCACCCACATACCTGTTATGGTATGGAAGTAGCAAAACATCAATAACATCAAAATTGCAGTGTCTGAACCAATTGAAAATATCCATGGGAGTTTCCTTTGCATCTCTTAACCTGGAGGAAATGGCAGGATTAATAATATGAACTGTATGTTGTACAATGTGGTTAAGCCAGCTTCTCATCATGCTGCATTGGACCAAACAATAATTAGGGTATGGTGTAAAGGAGGTACAAGAAGAATTGTTTTGCAAACAAATGTAAAATAAAAGACACTTACTAGAGCATTGCAAGAATGATAGTATCTGAGCAATACTCATTCTTATGAGCCAATGCTGCCAAGCATGGTTTTGTCAAGTCAAAATTATTCACTGAAGTTTCATCCTCAATATGGACAACTATGTTAGGGCCCCAGCTCCTGCAACCTTCTCTGTATCTGCAGCTCCCTCTGTACAGTCTCCACATCTATAACAGATTTGGATTCTTTTATTTGCTGCTTCAGTGACTCCTCATAAGTAGCTTTCCCTCTTCTTTGAGTGGGTTACTTCAACAACCTTAACCTCATCTACCTTCAACTTTCTTGTAGGTGGAATTAATAATATGTCTCTCATCTTGATGTCGTGCCATACATTACATCTTCAAAATATTTCTCCAAGTAATCCTCTACCATTTCCTGTAAGGAAAGAATGACAATCCTATTCCACCTGAAACCAAGGTGCCAATTATCACATATGTCTTTCACTAGTCTCTAAAAAGGTACCTTGGGGATTGCAAAACCTATAGCTTTCTATTGCTTCCTGATCTCCTTTAGCACACCTGCACCATGTTTCAATCTCTTGGCCTTTTGCTGGAGCAGGCTCATTGGCTTCCCCTTCCTGCCATGTGCAACTCTTCCCTTTGGAGGCACACTAAATTCCTTGATACCTGCCCCAGCTGCTGCTGCTGTGCAAGCCCTGGCCCCTTGCCAGCACTCCTTGCAGTTGACTTGGTTCTAGCCATCACTCTGACAAGCTGCACACAAAGCAATGGAAAGAGATTACAGCCATGGAGAACATGGAATGATACAAAAAGGCAATGACAGGGGTGGATGAAGCAACATTTATAAATTTGCAACAAAACGCGATTTCGACAGTTTGAAATTCCTAATAGCTCACTCTCGCGTTTTCCTACAAATACTTGAAGTAACATGTTGGTACATTCCTACAGTGATTTCTCTGTCTTTACAACTAAATACAATACATTAGGAAAAAAGAAAGCTCATTTTGGGGCATTTTAGAAGAGAGAGAAAATAGGCTCTCAACCAATCAGGAGTGGGCTAACGTTACATTGAAAATTCAACAAAAGAAGATGAAAATAAGAAAAATAAATAGTACTGTATGTTCATAGAAGCGTGTCACATTAATAAGATGATCCAATTTGAATCTTTAAAAAATTTATTTTTTGTGCAGAATTTGGTGATTCTGACACTGCAAACGTGTCCGGAACGGCCCAAAACCCCAAAAACGGCACTTGAAACGCTGGAATCGGACATCCGAAGGCCCGAAAACGGCCAAAAAAGGCCCCAAAAGTGAATTTGCAACAAAACGCGATTTCAGATGTTTGAAATTCCTAAACCCTTCTCCTCGCGTTTTTCTGCAAATTTATGAAATAGCCTGCTGGAACATGCCTTCAGTCATTTCAACCAGCCCAATTCAAAAGTCTTTCTGCTTGTGGTATTTATTCTAATATCTAAGCTACATCACATCCCAAAAGTATGTGTTATACTATTAAACAAGAAGATAAGGATATAGAGAGTCTTACTGACCTGGAAGCTATCTGTGGATGTGCTGTGCTGTTGATGAGTACCTTGTGCTGGGGATGAACCTGTGCTGCTGGTCAGGATGCTGATGGTGCAGAGTAGGGAGGTAGGGAGGCAAGAGAGCTGAGAGGGGAGGGCCAAGACAGGAGAGATTAAACAAGAGAGAAAAGATTAGTGCAAAATACAAAAAAGGCAGCTACTAAATGATGGAGCCGTTTTTTCACACGTGTGGATGGGACCCAGATCTCTTGGAGTTTGAAACTTGGCACTATGAATGGGACACTTTTTGCCTTGGAACTTGTGCCAATCATGATTTCATAATCAGTTCCATAACCACTCTTCCCTCCCTGTCTTTCATCCTTGCCAGCACCCTCCCATCATCCTTTTCCTTCCCTCTCTGATCCCTTCCTACCCAACACACTCCATCCAGACTGCAACTTGCCTGAAGACTACTACCACTGCCAGATCTCCAGGTTACCTAGGCTGTAGCTCAAGTTTGGGAGAGAGCAGAAGATTCACCCAATAGCATGGAAAAGGAAAAGAAAGGTCAGAGTTCTATATCCTTTTCAATGTTTTTTGATATATATTTCTTCCATCCATAGAATTCTTGATGTCCAGATATCTGGGCAATTCCCATCCACCACCACATCCCATATCCCAAATTTCCACATCCTAGTTTTATATTTGCAACAAAACGCGATTTCGACTGTTTAAAATTCCTAAAGCTTTCTCCTCGCGTTTTCCTGCAAATTCATGAGACAGCCTGCTAGAACATGCCTTCAGTCATTTCAACCAGTCCAATACAAAAGTCTTCCTGCTTGTGGTATTTATCCTAATATCTAAGCTACATCACATCCCAAAAGTATGTGTGTTATACTATTAAACAAGAAGATAAGGATATAGAGAGTCTTACTGACCTGGAAGCTATCTATTTGATTGGAGATGGATATCAATAGAACCTAGAAGTTTGCAACAAAATGCGAGGAGAGTGCTTAAAATTTTCCAAATAGCCCTATATCGTGTTTTCCTGCAAATTCCTATATTTCTTTTGGTTTTCATTTCTTCCTCAGTGTTTGCTTTCTTTGGCCCTGGGGAATTCTTCCTAGTATCATCTACTGTCCAGGAATCTTTGAGGTGATCCTAGCATTTGATTGGAGATGTATAGCAATAGAAATGGAAAATTTGCACAACAAAATGCGAGGAGAGTACTTGACATTTTCCAAATGGCCCTACATCGCGTTTTCTTGCAAATTCCTGTGTCCCTTTTGGTTTTCACTTCTTCCTCATTGTTTTGCTTTCTTTGGCCCTGGGGATTTCTTCCTTGATGATGAGAAAAGTTTTTGCTTTGGAACAGTTGATTCTCAGGCCCCTCCTTTCAAGAGAAAGTTAGACTTTTCTGCTGCTATACTTAGACCACAGCAATCACCAGGTGAGTCATGTGTGCTCATGAAGGGTTGTTTGGTGATATCCTATACATTCCCTAATTACATATGTCAGCATATAGAATTCATGATATATAAGTTTTGGTTCAGGCAAAAGGAAGAGACTGGAGCAGAAAGCGGAGTCTTCCCTCTCAAAACAAAAGGAATCAGAAGAGCACAAATCTCCAGATTTGCTCCTATTTGACTTTCTTCACAAATGCAAGGCTCAGAGGAACTTCCACATATACCACAATATTTTTAAACAGGGAGTTCACTATGAGCTCTGTATTGGAGCATCACAGAGATTTCTTTCAGATCATTGGGATACCTTCAAACAACTGACATGGGCAGGAAGAATTGTGGAAGGTGAAAAGGTTTTTGTACATATAAATCATATTGTCTCCATTGAAGATTTGATAGCCTGCCTGAGAAATATAAATTCAACTGTAGCTTGCACACCAGAAAGTGTAGAGTGCTTGAGGAAACCATGGCATTCCTTATGTACATTGTCTTTAGTCAGTACTCTCTAGAAGAGCAAGGGCAGGAGGCTGAAGAACAAGACACATTTAAAGTAGAGGAAAAAGAGGATGTTCCTGTGGCAACAGAAATGGCAGAGCAAGAATTAGATATCACTCTCCAGGAAAAAGAGTCCAATCAAGATCAAAAAGAGAGTTCCGATTGGTAGGCCCTGGGAGTAATAGGATTTAGTCATCAAATATAGCACAAACATTATGTTGAAGTTGAACTGATTTGTACAAAGTCTTTGATCCTCTACCTTTCCCTTTTGCATTTGTCCCATCACCGTACGACACTTCAATACTCTTCCCACACTCAATAGCTTCTAAAAGCATTTGACACTCAGTACACACTTAGTAGCTTCTAAAAGCGTTTGACACTCAGTACACACTCAGTACCTTATTGGTAAGGATCAATAGTGTGTCTAGCATAATTAAGTAGTATTGATTGAATTTTTTATGTGTAGCTCATGGATGTATTGATGCTTGTTTAATATAGATCACATGTTTCACAAAAGAAATACTTTTGATGGAGTCTCAAAACATATAGGCATAACACCAAGAGTCACTTGTTCCACAAAATAAAAATCTATTGATTGAGTTTGAAAACATGTGGACATAACACCAATAAGTTACAAACTGCTATTCATGTTTACTTGTCCATTTATGGTTTCTAAATATCTTCGAATCCCTCCATTGTCTATGTCTCTCTGCTGCCATTAAATTGTCCAAAGTTTGTCTTCGTCTTTGCTTTTGGGCTAGAATAAAAGCAAGCTTGACTTTGGAGCTAGCAACTTTTCTTTTAGCATACATCCTCTGTAGAATAAAAGCAAGCTTGACTTTGGAGCTAGCAACTTTTCTTTTAGCATACAGCCTCTGTAGTATGCCTCGGTAAAACCATTGGAAGACTTCCTTCAAACTATTTGCCTTTTGACTCCCTCCGTAGTGTTGTGTGTGTCTGAAAAATGCATTACGTGCCATGTAGTGAGACTTCTCCATGCCTTGAGTAGACCAAATTGCTGGGCATCCATACTTTTTGACAAAATAGGGAAGATGGTTGTAGATGATATACTGTTTTCACAGAGACATAAGAATGCATAGTAAGTTATATAAAAAAAGAGGATCACACTTAAGTAAAAGAAGAAGACAGAACTTTACCATGTAGTGAGTTATATTGCAGGCTGTCCATGCGTCTTTTATTGACTTCCCAAAATGTTTAATTGCCTCTTCAGAGTTCTTGTAATCACTTTTTCTCCATGTTACATTGTCACAGAACATGAAGAGTTGATCAAGAGACCTCCACACCTCTGCCTTCACATTTCGTGCTTCTCCATCTGCCTCATGATCTTTCACGGCATTATGGACTTGCTTCCACAATCCATAATTAATCCTTGAAACTGTTCTACCTTGCCTTACTTGCTTACTACTGTGTTTGGGTCGAGACAAGAATCTTCTTGCCTTAACACCACCAATAGAGGGCTTGATTGGTACCTCCTTGCCATTGGTAGACTTTTTAAATTCCTTTGTGATATGAACATCACCTCCATGCAGACCTATATCAGATAACACTTTTTCCAATGCTTGAAGAGCATCCTTTCTATTTTTTTGGGACGAAGTTTCCAAGCAAATCCAATATACAAAAATACCAATTTCTCAATAATTCGACATAGACCATGCAATGAGCATATGTGAACATTACATAGTGGAATGTCAAGAATGGCCTTGAAGTCATGGTCAACTTTATCTCTATTAGGTGCTCTCTTCCACCATTTGGAATCCATTACTTAGGCTGATTCTTTGCAGTAAAGACAAGGAGACTTTGAGTTGCCTCCTTTACTAACGTTATACATGCACTTAAGTGTTTTAAGATCCCCCGCCATGTGCCACTCTACTTGAAAATCACCTTTTCCTGCAACATGGAGATCCTCTCCTCGCACTTGTCTTTTATTTATTCTTGGTATTTTCGTGTGGTGAAACACCCAATCTAGTGTTTCATGGTCTTCTATCTTTACCTGTGATTATAGAAAACAAAAGTCTTACTATAAAAGATTTGAAAACAATGACTAAAATCAAGTACGAAACAAAAAAATGATCATACCTGGAACGAGCCTAACCACCATATGTGTTTCTCTGACTGCACACTAAAATACTTCGAACTCGCTTCAGTCAATGATGTATCAAGTGCTCCATTCATCAATGTAATAGTAATCCTTTCCATTTTCTTTTCCTTTACAACCTCACACTCATCCAGTTTGATAACAAATTTCAAAATTCCTTTGCACTCCTCAAATAATATTCCATAAAACTCGACCATTCTTCTTTGAAGTTGTTGTAGATCTACAAATATATTGTTCCAAGGGTCATACACAGTGGTTCCTTTACCACCATGAAATATTTCTTTAATATGCTTGTCAATCTCATAGTCTTTTTGTAACATGAATCGTGAAAGTGTGGCAGTATCCATGTAAATATTTTGAAAAAGTGCAATAATCAAGTTCAGTGATGGATTCTTTATGAGAGGCCTGCACACGTCGTCAAAAGAGATGCGGAATCTTCGGGAAACAAAAAAAAAACTAAGGAGATATTTAATGCAAAATCGTGTTAGTTAGACAAAAGATTATCTTATTCCTTTCTGAACTGACAGTTCTGTAGTCCTTACTGACAGTTCTGAGCCATGTTTTCGTATTTTACTATTTTTGAGGTCTTTTAGGAGAGAAAAAAATAAAAAAAATAGTGAATTTCTTACAGGGCCCCAAAATGAGCTCCCTTTTTCCCTAATGCATTGATGGAGATGCGTCAATCAATGTCATGAGTGAAAAAACAATGAAAGATGCTGATTGAAAGTTGTCTTCTACCAACTCTCCCTATCGCGTCAAACTTACTGATAATACTAGGTTGAAAACCTTAGGAATTGTCAGGAATTTGGGAGTGGATGTATGTGGTATTTTTATGCCTACAACTTTCCAGGTCATTCCTACAAATCCTGATGCTAGGGCTTACCCATTGATATTGGGTAGGCCATGGTTTCGCCAAGTGAAGGCAATTCAAAAGTGGGAGATAGGTGATCTTATTCCTACAAATCCTGATGCTAGGGCTTACCCATTGATATTGGGTAGGCCATGGTTTCGCCAAGTGAAGGTAATTCAAAAGTGGGAGATAGGTGATCTTATTCTACAAGGTGAGAATAAGAAGGTCCACTACCACATGAAGAGTCATCACAAGAAAGTGGTAAGAGGTGAACCTTCAACTTCTGAAAGTTCAGAGTCAAAGTCATTCGATGAAGAGGAGACAAGTGGTAGCTCCGAGGATTCCATCTCAGAAGGGGAGGTGGAGGGAGTTGCATTTGGTCTTTCCCTGGGAAGAAGGGATCAAGGGGATGCTGAAGACAATGGAGCCTTGGAAGGGGAAGCTTCTTCAACCATGTTCAAGAAAGGGAGATGTGGACCTCACTAGTCTTCACCCAACAGAATGAACTTCTTCTTGATGAGTCCATAGCAGGTACTGAAAGGGAGAATTACTTAAAAATGTTGGATGAATTTCCTAACCTTTTTGCAAACAGCTACTCACAAGTACACCAAGTTACCCTAGTAGAGCACAAGAATGATCTCAAGTCCCAAAGTAAGCCAGTGGTATAGCGGCTAAGGCGTTTGGGAGAGTAGTGCAAGCAGAGGTGCTTAAGAATGAAGTAACTAATTTTCTTGAAGCTAGATATTTATTTTTCCAGTAGAGAATTCAGAGTGGATTTCCCCAGTTGTAGTCACTCCCAAAAAGGGTGGAAAATGGTGTGTGTGTGTGTGGACTTTCGCCCTCTGAATGCATGCACAAAGAGGGATTATTATCCTCTACCCTTTCAGGATGAGATTTTGGATCAAGCTGCAGGTCATGAGTTGTATTCAGTGTGTGATGGATACTCTGGATACTTTCAAATCCGGATTTGTGAAGGGTTCCCTTGGGGAGTGTATGCCTATAGGGTGATGCCATTTGGCTTGACCAATGCACTAGCAACTTTTCAACGCTTCATGAGTTAGGTATTTGCACCGTACTTGGAAAAGTTTATAAGGGTCTTTTTGGATGATTTTTTGCATTTATTCAAGCCGCATGGATCACTTGGAAAAGTTGAGGTTGGCCTTGCAAAGTATTGATGATGCAAAGGGTGTCTTAATCCTGGAAAATGCCGCTTAGGAAGGTGGTTCTCTTGGGACATGTTATCTCAGAAGAAGGCATAGAGATGGATCCTGAGAAGGTGCATGCAATTGTGGCCCTCCCACCACCTACCAATGTGAGGGAGGTAAGGAGGATTTTGGGTAAAACAAAGTATTACCAACGCTTTGTTGACATGTTCTCTAAGAAGATGTATTCTATAAATCTGTTGACAAAGAAGAATGTTTCTTTCCAATGGGGGCCTGATCAAATTCAATCTTTTTGTTTGCTCAAGGAATGCATGAGTCAAAGTCCAATTGTGTAGCCTCCTAGGTGGGGGGAGGACTTTTATGTGAACCCAAGTGTCTCATCACATTCAGTGGGTGCTATACTCTTGCAAAAGGGAGAGCAAGGGCGTATGCAACTAGTGTATTATGTAAGCCGACAACTCACTGATGCCAAGAGGTATGGTGAAATCGAGAAAGGTGGTTTGTCTCTTATTCTTGCAGTAAAGAAGTTCAAGTCATACTTGTTATCTCGCCCTCTTTTCTTCCTCACATCTCAACCTTCTTTACAATTCTTGGTCCGCAAACCCAATCCTGCAGCAGCAGGAGGGAAGTTTGCAAAGTGGATTTGTGAGCTTCAAGAATTCTCTTTCACTTTTATTACAAAAAACACCACTAGGGCCTCTCTTGCAGATTTGCTTACTATAGGAAGGATGAGGAAGAAGGAACAGGAACAAAGGAAGAAGTGTATGAAGATTTGGAGACACTACCAACTACTTTCACTATGCATTTTGATGGAGCCTTTAGCCCTTCCAGGCAATGTGGGGCTGGGGGGATAGTTTTATTTGATCTAGGAGGAAAGGAGGTATGGGCCAAGGGTAGGGAATTTCCAAAGGCTATATCAGATATTTTACCCTCGATCACCATGGCCAGCAGATCCCCAAGACAAGCATGGAGGATCTGCCAGGGGGAAGATGTGACATGAAAAATTGATATCTTTCATTTTTAATTTTGTGCATATTTTGATGGTTTCTCAATGGTAATAAGGTGGAAGCTTGTCCAAGAAGATTGCGGTGCCCATAATAAATGGAATAACGGCATGGTGATGCGGCGGCTTGGCGGCTACCCTGATAACAGCATTCTATCTTCAAATATAATGGTTTTACTTGATTTAGGGTCCACACATTGTAAATGCCACAAGTGTGCTTGATAAATACTTTGGTATGGTAGAAAGGGTAGTGATGTGGAAAATAAAAGTCGGCCTTCATGCTCACATGGATTTTAATTATATTATTAATATGGTATTCACCATAAGGCTACAAGTTGGGGAGTGTGGGAGGCATGTGGAGGAGTGTGTGTAGGTGCATAATTGGGAAAGATTCTTCTAGAATACCTACATGGAAGAGGAGAATTCCGCCATGTGTAAGTGGGATCTCCACCTACATGCCACTTAGACTTGGCTATTATCTCATCACACTTTCAAAGTCAAAAAGCCTTCAATTTAATAATCAATAGAAGACTTAGCCTAAGAAGACAATTGATGGTAACATCTACCCTTATGTCACTGAAGGGTTGAAGATTTTTATGTTGTAATTTGTAACAATGGAAGAGAGGGTGATTCTCCACCTATAAAAGGAGCCCTCCTCTTCCTTTCAAATCAAGGAATGAGCCTCCTCAATTGAGCATTTGTGTCATTGCCATTCTCTTATCTTCAAACCCTTATTCAAACACTCTCTTTACATGTGAATATCTCATTTAGCATTAGCTCAGCCCAATTTTAGACCTCTTTGATGATTCATGATAAGTGGGATAAGGAGTTATTATCTTGGCGGGCCTATGACTTCTCAAGGTAGCCCTTGCCTTATTGCCGCCCTCCTTTTTTGGAGGTACTAATGGTTTTAGCGGTAATGAGCATGTGGAAAGACTTTGGGGACCATAGGTAAATCTTTAAAATTGTCCGCTGAGCAATGTTAACCCTACCCTCTAGCTTGAATTATGAAGGAGATGAGAGGCAAGAGGCTATGTGAAAATTGAGGTTTCATGCAAAGAGAGGGAAGTGCAGTTTTTGTGGTCCAATACCCAAATTTTAATCGGTAATTACTCATCACTCAGGTATTGGTTTCTAAAATTGATCATATGGCTAGGAAGCTCTTTATATTCTATTTCCACTCATATAACTAATTTCTTAATCCTTTACTTCATTGATTATCAGAATTTCTCCCAAAAGTTGCTAACTTTTAGGCGAATTTTGGCAGTTTTATAGTCTTGTGGTAAAATACTCATAACTTTTCGCTCGGTTGCCCGTTTTTGAAAGTTTTTATATAGGCATGAAGCTCTCTTCAAGCTCTACTGCAATTCTCTGTGTATCTTTATTTTTATAGTCTTTTGGCCATTCTTTCTTCTTAATAATGATTAATTCCTCCTAATCTCTTATCAAAAGGCCAATCCCATGTGTCTTATCCTCTTGTAAGTGATTGCTATATTCTTTTACTTTAATATGTTCTGTCCAAATCGCCCAATTCAAACGGATGAGCCTTACCAACATTCCCCGTATGTTTTCGTTCACATAATTCTGAGTCGGAAGATTTTCTTCCAACAAAGAATCGCCCTCTTGTTTGGAGCTGCAAGACTGGCATAAATTCTTGCCTCTCGGGAGCCTTTCATCTTTCCTTCCATGAATTATGATCTCACCTTTGATGTGTATATCTTTATCTTAACCTAGGGAGAGAAAGGGAGGTGAGGAGGCTGTGAGGTTTCATACAAGTGTGTTTTGATTCTAAGAAGTGACCGAAGTCCAAACCCCAACTTTGTGTCACAGTACCTTTGATGTATTTCAACACCTACATCCATATCTTCTAGTGGTTCTCTTAGGTCTCATTTAATAACTTACTAAGCTAATATCAGGCCGTGTATTGCATAGAAAGATCAAACGCCCCACCAAAAACTTCTTATACTCCTTCATATCCACCAATTGAGAAGAATCTTCCTATACTCCTTCATTTCCACCAATTGAGAAGCATCTTTCAACAAACAGCTTCACGTTAACCTCCATGGGTGTAACCAATTAACTTGCACTCAGCCATGCCAAATGCCTTTAGAATTTCTCATGCATACTTTTGTTGAGAAATAATGATTACATCTTACTTTTTCCATACCTTAATAGAAATGCATAATCCCAAGGTCTATCATATTAAACTCTAAACATCTCATGTGTGTGTTGTGTTGTCAGATCTTCTCTTCATGATTTTTCGTATCATGATGAGATCGTACACATAAAGAATAATGATCGTCCACATAAAGCATAATGATTGTGTACCTACCCTGCACAGAGAAAATAAATAAATTTACATCTCACACGCTTTTAAAAAGAATCATTCTTACAAAGAAAGCATCTAGCTAGTACCATGCCCAAGGGGCTTGTACTAGCCTATACAATGCCTTCCAAAATTTGTACACTTTGTTTTCTAAACTAGGTATCTCATACTATACACATGCCAAGGGGCTTGTTTCAACATGTACACTGCCTTCTAGAATCTACACACTTTGTTTTCTAAACTGAGTATCTCAAACCCATGTGGATGTGTGTGCTAAGATGGCCATTCAAAATTTCCAATTTCAAATCCATTTGCAATACCGGCCACTTTCCATGAGCGACCAAGGCAAGTACTATAAATCTAGCTATGGGGTGTAAATGTCTCCTGAAAGCCAAACCGTTTAACCTATGCAAAACCCTTTGGCCACAAGCATTGCCTTGTAGTTATCCAATGTCCCATCAAACTGGTACTTGGCCTTCCAAATAAACTTTTTTTTTATAGGGACAATCCACAAGATCCCAAGTATGGTTTCTTAAAATTGAGTCAAACTTTGACTACATGCCCCCCCTCCAATTTGAATCTAATAATGCTTCTTCCAAGATGGCTGGCTCTACTTTCATTACCTGAGCCATTAATGCCATATTGACAATGTGAGAAGAGGCCCTCTTCTTCTTCTCTATTCTCTTAGATCTACAAACAGTTATGCTGGCTTTTCTATGAATGACGGAGCGAAGCTTTCCCATCTAATAGATGCTTCTCTTATGGGAATATATTTGAAGCCCTCTTAAAAATATTATTCTACCCTCTTAGATAATTCAGGGATGCTTGGATTATCTTTGTGTCATACCAAATTATGTTATTATCATGGGTGATACCATTATGAATATTAATACGTTTAGCGGATATTGATGTATGCTTGGGGTCTCCAATGTTTGTTTCAATTGGTTCATACATAGGGGTGATTCCCGGGTTACTTACGCCCTGGCAAACATGTGTGTGATGATGGTTTGTATGCTTATGGAATATTTATTTCACCAATTTATTGTTGGTTATTTTATAGGTGAAGAGGATTCCAAGGATCGAGGAGAAGTCACACTAATTTATTACTTGGCACACCATTTTTTAAAACCAGATTTGTAAATACATGTGCTAGCTTGTGCACATTTTCATTTATTTTGTAAAAGCTATAGTTTATCAAGCATAGACTTGATCTTTAATATTTTGTAAAGCGGGATATGCTTTAAACCCAAGCCTCAATTTATGGCCACTCTATTTTTGAAGATAAGAGAGTGTCGTGCAAGAAAAGCACCCCTTTTTGTATTTTTGGAGGCTATGGTCTAATTTGGAATAAAATGTCTCGTAAATACTCATGTGTGGGAGAAAATAGGCCATACACACATGAGGGGGGATGATTGTACCCTATCTTGGAGCCGAATCTTTGTGAGCTAAGTATTTTCATTTGTTTTTGAATATTTTAATCATGGTCATGTGATGTTTGATGAATTGTTGAATTTAAATCAATTTCTTACAATTTATTTGATTTTTATCTCCCTAGAAATTTAGATCCCGTGATAGCTTCACCCATTTATGGCTTTGATATAAAGCTATTTTTGGAATTATATATATATATATAACTATTCTTCCTAAAACAAATTATGTTGTTGATTGAAATGATTGAACTTTACAATGTAATGTGTCTTTTGTGTTGCGTATCTCTGTGCTTTCATTGAGCTAAAAATTTTAATTTTAACAAAGTAAGTAGGAGATTAATCCCCAACTCATCATGATGTGTGTGTGACTCACTACAACACGAGGAGGCACGTTAGCACCAAGGGGACGCATGCTCCTCGCGTTGTCATGAGTCGGGGGTGTGAATTAGGGGATATATGAAGGGAGTAGGATATTGACATTGTATATTGAAATTCACTATAGATCAAGAAAAGTGAGCTGCTAGTTAGTGTGAAGAGTCAACTTCTCATAATCTAGAGAACTGTAGTAGTAGTAGTAGTATGCCAAGTTTTAAAAAGAGCTTGAAATTCACTATAAATCAAGAAAAATGAGCTGCTAGTTAGTGTGAAGAGTCAACTTCTCAGCATCTAGAGAACCGTAGTAGTAGTAGTGTATGCCAAGTTTAAAAAAGAGCTTAAAGTTAAAAAAAATGGAGGGGCAATTCAAGGAAGATTGCATGATGATAAAAGGGATGAAGGAAGGGAGAGACTAAACCTATGAATGTACAAAAGTTGTTAGCTAGGGTTTCGTCAAATTTTTCCTCCCTCTTGTCATGCCTAATCTGGTTTGGTTACAAGGTGAGAAGCGGGGAGGGGCATTCTCGTGCCCTGATGGCCGCACGGCCAGAGGGACCTTGGTTGGTTCTATTGGGACACTCTTCCTTGAGAACCATACCGATGCAAACAAGCGGCATCAGCAAAACAAGGAGCAGTAAGCCAGTCTTGTCAACACCGCTCAGTTAACTCTACACATAGTCGGAGCATCACCATCAAGATAATCACATAGATGCACCGCCCCACTCCTCACCCATCATAAGGAAGAAAGGCTGCAGTGCCAGACATCAGGATTCCATTTCCCACATGTGAGCCACATGGTGGACATGCAAACTGCCCCCCTTTTTAACCTCTGTCTCAATCCACACATTTGTCACCTATCTCTTTGCATGAGAATAGTCTCTTCTCTCCTCTTCTGTACGTGACCGTCAGGCATTACCTGCCAGTTGCACCGTCAAGAGCTCCAACAGTGCCATGGAGCATCAAGATGGACCCAGCCAGAGCCCCAAAAGGATAAAAATGCCACATGTCCTTTTTTTAATCTGGTGGAGAAGAAATGCTGCAGCTGAAGGGATCCCTCCTAAAGAATCCTGGCATAGACTAAGTCGACCTAGACCCCAACATCACCAGGCCGGCGGAGGCATTGGATTTGTTGGAGGAGAAACTTCAGCACATCGAAATGGTAAGCTCTCTATCACTGTACCTGCAAACTTAGTTCAAGAGTTGCAACAAACTTACCAGACTAGCGCTCTCATTGGTCTATGCTATGGTCCAAGACCTCCAGCAAAGGTACTAAAGTCCTGGATTAGGAACAACTCAAGGCCTCATTGTCGATCACACACAGTATTTGTTGAATAGTTACTTCTGTTTTTTGTTTAGAGAGGAAGGGATGGCTCTTAATGCTCTAGGGACTGGGCAATGGGTCCTTAGAAATTCTCTTCTATCCCTCTTCCCATGGTCTCCTTACTTTTCCGCTGTCGGTGTTCTAAACCAACCCTTTGCCGAATTTTGTAATATTATACGTGCTGAATACTTGTGGGATATATCTGGATAAGTAGAAATAAATCATGCAAATACCAATGTGAAATAATTGCTTGTTTAATCATGCAAATACTAATGTGATGCATGGTCTGAGGGCTGCTTTGCATTTGTAGATGAAAACACTACACAAAGCCAGTATAAAAGCATGTGAAGCACAATACACAAAGAATGCTATGGAAGAAATGTTGCTGTTGGACAAAGCTAAGAAAGATTTTCAAGATAGAATCAGTCTAATCTAGAAACATCACTTGAAACAAGATGGCCAAGTAGCTGCTGAAGAAGTGGAACTATTGATTAAAAATTATGAATTGAAAAATTATATTCTCAACCACACAGCAATGAAATGAGTTAGCCTAGAAGTTATGCTTCTTCAGAAAAAGCATTGATGTACTCTTGTATTTTAGCTTACTTTTTTTCCTCTTAATATAGTTTGCTTCGTGTCTTTAAAAAAAAAATCTTATCTAATCTAGCCTATTGTACATAGGTGACATTCTCATCCTTTTGTAACTAAATATTTTTAATATTAAAGTATCCTTTCTATAAAAAAAATAGCATGATCGACAACAAGAATGAATGATGATTATTAAAGGGGAAGGGGACTCATTGAATGTAAAGCTCATGGATTTCATCACTCCGGTAAATGCAAAAGTTGGAGTTATTACATGGGTTTTTGAGTAGATTTATAGGTGAAAACGGATATTTGAACAAAGTTGGGTGGATATTTATAAAAAAACTATTAAGAAAGATGCGAAGAGGGTAGAGACTTTGGCACTTTTCCTTGATTCGCGGAAGAGAGAGACCTGGGCATTAAGAGGCCCATTTGAGAGTCTAGATTTCCCCTAATGGTACGGCTAAGTGTACACGTGTCAAAGGCAGCTGAATGATGACACGGTTGAAGTTTTGTGTACGGCTACATGCATTGACAATAAGTTTACATGTGTCATCAATTAAAGCTGCCTCTAACACATGGCAGTGGTGCATTTGATTCTCATGTATATAAAAATGATAAGGGCATTTGTTCTGAGTTTGTAATATGGACATGAGTTTTTGCCTATGTTCTTGCGAGCCATTTGTTCTCTGAGTTTTTTCCTACGTTATTCCTAGCAACTCCAACAATTTTCAAAGCTATCTGCATCATTATATGTATGTTGATGCTAATCTATGCTGTTTTTATTTCCCACAAATTATTTTAGGTTATTTCTGTGTATTAAGGTAGAATCACCACAGCGCGAACAAGCTATTTCTTTGTGGAAGAACACAGCTAGCCCTATCGCGTTCTGGTGATTTGTATGAAATTCATGGAATTAATGTTATTTTCATCGATAAGACCCTTTGAACACATTATTTTAGGCCATTTCTTGAGTTATGTCTGTGTATTAATAAAATCACCACAACGCGAGCATGCCATTTCTTTGTAGATGAACACAACCCTGTCGCGTTATAGTGATTTGTATGAAAGTCATGGAATTACTTTTATTTGCACCATTAACACCCTTTGAACATGTTATTTAAGGCCATTTCTTGAGTTAGTTCTATGTATTACTATATAATCACCCACAACGCGAATAGGCTATTTCTTTATGGAAGAACAAAACCAACCCTGTTACGTTATGGTGATTTATATGGAATTCATGGAATTAATATTATTTGCACCTTTAAGACCCTTTGAACAAGCTATTTTAGGCCATTTCTTGAGTTATTTATGTGTATTACGATATAATCACCACAACGCAAACATGCCATTTCTTCGTCGTTGTAAACGAACATAGCCGTGTCGCATTGTGGTGATTTGTATGAAAGTCATGGAATTAATGTTATTTGCACCATTAAGACTGTTACCATATTATAGTAGTGATGTGTGTGAACACACTTAGGACCGCCGGGGCACTTTTTCCCTCACTAGGAGGTTTTTTCCCCCGTGCATTGTATATACGCCCATTATCTTCTAGGGCTTGTTATCTTTCATTTTTGGCACTCATAATACACTACTGTGTTGTGCTCAAGCTTCCTCATCTTCTTGAAGTTGTGTGTGCATTCCTGCAACCCTAATTCCAACAATTGGTATCAGAGCAGGCTTCCTCCTCCCGGGCAGTATCACCGGCACCTGCCGCTTCATCTCCTCCGATTGCGACGAGGTTTCACGAGCGTCTGCAGGTTAGTATATGCCGTGGGAAAGCCCGTAGGGCTTGGTCGTTTCAGAATTTTGATCTGAAGTCATTTCGCCCTCCGTTTTTGCATTCCAAGTACTGCGCAGGCAAAATCGTCCTACTGTGCAGATTTTCTGTCAAGATTAAAATCTGCAAGACAGGTGCCCATTCGTCTGTTTTGGGCTGTGCTACATAGCACAGGTCGATTTTATACAGGTTTACCTCTTACAGACAGCATTTACATCTAGTAGTACAGTCATTGGCCATGGCTGACAACAATGATGTATTCCGCATGTTGGCTGCTGAGGATAAGTTGGATGGCACCAACTATCCATTGTGGGCATATATGATGCGACATGTATTGGTAGCAAAGGGGTTATGGAACATTGTGCAGGGTATTGATGCACGTCCTATTGTGGCTGGGAATGCTGCAAACACATCAGAAACAGGTACTGTTGATGATGGTGCAGGCACAAGTGCTGTAGCAGCTGTTCGAGAACCACCACTTTCAGCAGAGCAGATTCGTTGGGATGGTAGAGATGCGCAGGCTCATGCCTTGATTGCGCTGTCTGTCAAACGTACCATTATCCCACATATTCGCTCCTGCAGGACTTCTAAGGATGCTTGGGATGTACTTGCCACATTGTATCAGGCAAGAAATGAGGCTCGTGTTGCTTACCTCCGAAAACAGTTAGAGAGTGAGCATATGAACGAAGGTGATTCTATGGATAGCTTTTTGACAAAGATCAAGGATTTCAAAGAGCAGCTCATTTCTGCAGATGAAATCCTGTCAGACAGTTCACTTGTGCAGACTGTTTTGAATGGTCTACCAGATTCTTATCAGGGTTTTGCTTCCACTCTTCGCTTGATGATGAAAGGCAATCCCAATGCCTTATCATTTGAGGAGTTAGTTTCTGTTTTGCTGCAAGAAGACCAGTCAAGGCAAAACAGGAATATTATGCGTGTCGCAGATCAAGCTTTCGTTGCTAGTCAGAGAAGCGGGAAAGGTAAAGCTGGCTTTTCTTCTAGTAAGCAGAAATCTGCAAATGCTGCGCAACCAAAGAAGGAAGACAAAGATGAGAAGAAGGGTGACAAACAGAAGACATTTTGCAAGTACTGTAAGGGAAATGATCATGTCATCAAAGCGTGTCCTAAGCTAGCTGCGAAAGAGGCTAAGAAGAAAGAGGCTGGTATGGCTGTTGCAGATGCCTCTCCTTCTAACAATGAATCTGCTAATGTTGTGCTAGATACAGAATGGGCATTCAATGCGCAGTGCAGTTATGACCCATCTTTGCATGACACATGTATGTCTGCAGTAGATTCAGATGTATGGTACTTTGACAGTGGTGCCACTAAGCATATCACCTCGCAGCGCAGTTTATTCACTTTCCTTGAGTCTGCTCCCACAGGGAATACTGTCACTTGTGCCAATAACTCCTCTTATCCCGTTAAAGGAGTTGGACAGATTGTGCTGAATGTTGCAAATGGCAACACCTTTACACTTTTTGATGCATTGTATGTGCCAGGGATCAAAAAGAATCTGCTGTCAGTCTCCGCATTTGCCAAAACAGGTTTGGTTGTAAAATTTGTGGATGACAGATGTACTGTTCATGATCTCTCTTGTGGTGACATCATTGTAGCATCTGGTTCACTATGTCGAGGGCTGTATAAGCTCAATATGGATGGCAAATGTGTAGAGGATTCAGCATGTGCTATTATGGATACGCAGGCTATTTCAGATGCAAAACTGTGGCATGCACGTTTTGGTCATCTGAATTTTGCAAGTTTGCTGCGCCTGCAGAAATCTGAAATGGTGTCTTCTTTGCCTAAGCTTGAGGCACCTGTCAAGCATGTTTGTGAGGGCTGCATATTGGGTAAAATGCAGCGTGCTTCCTTTCCCAAAGATGGATCAGTGAGAGCTGAACGCAGATTGCAGCTTGTTCACAGTGATGTTTGTGGTCCCATGCAAACTCCATCATTTGGAAACTACCTTTACTTCGTGACTTTCATTGATGATTTTACCAGGCATGCATGGGTATATCCTTTGAAGGCAAAGTCCGAAGTGTTTTTGTGCTTCAAACAGTTTTTGGTTATGGCTGAAAATGTGTCAGAAAGTAAGATGGGCACCCTCCGTTCAGATCGAGGGGGGGAGTATATGTCTTCAGAATTTAATGCATTTCTGGCTGAGCGTGGGATAAAACACCAATGTACAGTGCCGTATACACCACAGCAAAATGGTGTGGCTGAGAGAAAAAACAGGTCTCTCATGGAAATGGCAAGATGTATGGTTAAGAGTCAAAGTCTACCACATGGTTTTTGGCTTGAGGCTGTCATGTGTGCCACTTATGTACTAAACAGGTGTCCCACCAAAGCATTACAGGTTGTCACTCCATATGAGGCTTGGCATAGCCGCAAGCCATCTGTTGGCCATTTACGTGTTTTTGGTTGCCTGGCATATGCATTAGTGCCTGTGCAACATCGCAAAAAATTGGATGACAAAGCTGTCAAATGTATTTTTGTTGGATATAGTGCTGAGAGCAAAGGCTATCGTTTGTATCATCCACAGACAAAGCGCATTTTGGTTAGCCGTGATGTTGTCTTTGTGGAAGATGCAGTTCAGCCCTTGGTTTCATGTACTAAGGAGACAGATATCAGCTCACGTGATGTCTATGATACATTGTTGCCTCTTTTCAGTGGTGCACAGTCAAGTGCAATACCTCATGAGGCAGTTTTTCAGCCTATGCAGGTTTTAAATGATGGCACAGATCAGCCTATATCTGATGCAGATGTGCATGATGCACTTGAGGATGAGAGACAAGAGATTGAGGACTCTAGGAATATGCCTAGATGGCTGGTGCAGACTTTGCGTGACAGCAAGTTGGATGCCCCTTTGTCTAGTCGCACTCGTTCTGGCTCTCATGGTGCCTCTTATGCGTCAGATTGTTATGCATTGGCTGTTTCTAGTATGTGCGATGAAAGTGAGCCTGTTTCATTTGATGAGGCACAAAGTTCAGAAAATTGGATGGCTGCTATGCAAGCAGAATACGATGCTATTATGAAGAATGGTACATGGTCTTTATGTGACTTGCCCCCTGGCAAGAAGGCCATTGGCACTAAGTGGGTATACAAATTGAAGCGTAAGCCTGATGGCACAGTGGATCGCCATAAGGCTAGGCTTGTTGCAAAAGGTTATGCTCAAGAGAAGGGCATTGATTTTGATGAGACTTTTGCTCCCACATGTCGTATGACCACTGTTCGTAGCATCTGTGCATTAGCAGCTCATAATGGTTGGAATGTACATCAGCTGGACATAAAGACTGCGTTCTTAAATGGAGATTTGCATGAGGAGGTGTATGTATCGCAGCCTCGTGGTTTTGTTCAAAGAGGGCAGGAAAACAAAGTGTGCAGGTTAAAAAAGGCTTTATATGGTTTAAAGCAAGCTCCACGAGCTTGGTTTGAAAAAATACATGCATATTTGACTGCACATGGGTTTCAGAATAGTCCAACAGAAAGCACTTTGTATGTTAAACGTGTGGATGGTGTACATCTAATCATTGCTCTCTATGTCGATGACATGCTGCTCACAGGACCAAATGAGAGTCATATTGCTGATTTTAAGGCTGATTTGAATGCCTCTTTTGAGATGTCAGATTTGGGGCATTTGCATCATTATTTGGGGATACAATTTAAGCAGTGTGATGGAGGTATTGCTTTGTGTCAGACAAAGTATATTGAAACATTGTTGCGGAGATTTGGCCTTGAAGACTGCAAGCCTATTGCTACTCCAATGGAGACAGGTTTGAAGTTGAGTCTTCATGATGCTGGAGATCACTTTGATGTCACACTCTATCAGACAGCTGTTGGTTGCCTCATTTATGTATGCATTACGAGGCCAGACATTCAGTTTGCAGTCTCACAGGTGAGCAGATTTATGCATAGCCCAGGCATTAAGCATTGGCAGGCAGTGAAGCGTATCTTTCGCTATTTGAGTGGTACTCGGCATCTTGGGTTGTTTTATCCCAAGGGGGGATCATTGCCGCCAGATTTACATGTTTTTTCAGATTCTGACTGGGCTGGTTGTTATGACACACGCGTGTCCACGAGTGGTTTTTGCTTCATGCTTGGAAGCTCATGCATATCATGGTTGAGCAAGAAGCAGCCTACTGTGGCCACTTCTAGTTGTGAAGCTGAGTACAGGGCAGCTTTCACAGCTACGGTTGAGTGTGTGTGGCTCAGACGCCTTATGGCTGATTTGGGTGTTGGGCAGCCATCTGCCACCACCATCTTCACTGACAGTCAGAGCGCATTGGCAGTTGCGCGGAACCCAGTGTTCCATGCTCGTACGAAGCACATTGAGGTGCACTACCATTATGTCAGGGAGAGACTCTCTGCAGGAGAGATCAGTTTGGCTTATGTGCCAACACAGGATAACCTTGCAGACCTTTTCACAAAGGCTCTGCCTCGTGAGAAGTTCGAAGCTTTTCGCAAAGCTTTGGGCTTACTCCCTTTTGTGGATTCGTCCACATAGCTAGACACTTCCCTATACATGAGTGCTAGCTCTTGTTCACCGCATCACTCCAGGGGGGATTTGTTACCATATTATAGTAGTGATGTGTGTGAACACACTTAGGACCGCCGGGGCACTTTTTCCCTCACTAGGAGGTTTTTTCCCCCGTGCATTGTATATACGCCCATTATCTTCTAGGGCTTGTTATCTTTCATTTTTGGCACTCATAATACACTACTGTGTTGTGCTCAAGCTTCCTCATCTTCTTGAAGTTGTGTGTGCATTCCTGCAACCCTAATTCCAACAAAGACCCTTTGAGCACGTTATTTTAGGCCATTTCTTGAGTTATTTCTGTGTATTATGATACAATCAACACAACACGAATAGGACATTTCTTCATAGACGACCACAGCCCTGTCATGTAGTGATTTATATGAAAGTCATGGAATTAATTTTATTTGCACCGTTAAGAACTTTAAAAAATGTTATTTAAGGCCATTTCTTGAGTTATTTCTGTGTATTACGATAAAATCACCACAATGTGAACATGCCATTTCTTTATGAGCGAACACAGTTAGTCCTGCCGCATTGTGGCGATTTGTATGGAAGTCATGGAATTAATGTTATTTGCACCATTAAGACCCTTTGAACACATTATTAAAGGCCATTTCTTGAGTTATTTTTGTGTATTACAAAATCACCACAAGCGAACATGCGGTTTCTTTGTGGACAAATATAGCCTTGTCGAGTTGTGGTGATTTGTATGAAAGTCATGGAATTTATGTTATTTTCACCATTAAGACCCTTTGAACACGTTATTTTTGACCATTTCTTGAATTATTTATGTGCAATATGATAGAATCACCACAACACTGCAAACAAGCCGTTTCTTTATAGACGAACACAACCCTGTTGGGTTGTGATAATTTGTATGAAAGTCATGGAATTAATGGTATTTGCACCACGAAGACACTTTGAACATGTTATTTTAGGCCATTTCTATGTATTAACATAGAATCATCACAATACGAACATGACGTTTCTTCGTAGATGAACACAGTCCTATCGCGTGTTGTCGTTATTTGTATGAAAGTCATGGAATTAATGTTATTTGCACCATTTAGTCCCTTTGAACACGTTATTTTAGGCCATTTGTTGATTTATTTCTTTATATTAAGATAGAATCACCACCCACAATGTGAATAGGCCGCTTCTTCGTGGATGAACATAGCCATAGTCGCGTTGTGAGATTTGTATGAAAAGACACTTTGAACACCACAATGTGAATAGGCGGCTTCTTCATGGGTGAACATAGCCATAGTCGCGTTGTGAGATTTGTATGAAAAGACACTTTGAACACGCTATTATTGATTCTTGGTACAAAGAAAATGCTTCTATAGATGTTGTTAATTTGATTTGACATTATTTTATTTTAAACCCATTGAAATCACCCCCACAACACGAATAGGGTCCCCAAATATGACCGCCATAAAAACCTTATCACATTCTAGTGATTCTTGCGTAAATAACCATCTTATATTACTACATATTAACTCTTTGCAATTGGATTCAGGCGCATCTCTGTCATCACAGACATCAGCAACAGTCGGATGTTGTATAAATTTTTGCACAAGTTGGAGTTGCATGATCGCTTCCAAGAAATATAAAAAATGTTTAACTATGATTTTGCTCTTGGGGATATCCTCAATGCCGCCGACGCGGTTGGATTTCAGAGCATGAGGCAGAATTCTCATGATTAAGTTTGAGGGATATAAGTATCGTTGGAACTGATGATTTCGTGCATGTCAATGACATGAAGCTACCTTCTAGTAATAGTTTCATGCAAAAGCTTAATAGAAGCCTTCAAAGGGTTCCAGAGAGCATGAAGAGGATTGAGAAGAAGTGCTCTGTTCATAGCCACACATGAGTCTTTGTGAGGTATGACCACGGTCTAATTTGTTATCTAAATCTGATCCTTGAGGATGACGACCACAAAGGCACACAATATGTCGAAGTGAATGTATCCAAAGTTGTGGAGGAAGAAGAATTTCATCAAGGATAAAAGATTCTTAACTTTGCTGAGGAAAGGAATTTAGCTCAGTCTTCTCTTGATGTTGAGTGTCTTCGTGAGGAGACTTTGATTCCACCTCAGGAGGACATAACAATGCTTGAGGATAATAACGACATTCCTACATTTTCTTTACTGTCTTTCGTAATCGAAGATCTCCAGTATCTTTTGACATCGGATCTATAAGTGGATTTTAACCTTAGGGAGGACTACTGCCTCACAATCATTGCATAGAATCTTGAGGAGGATGCAAAATTTTATAGAAACGGAGGGGGTAGATAAGTACCTTCTTCTCGACTCCAATGTTAATGGTACATAACTCCTTACTACTAGGAAAGCCTTGGAAATAATTTTTAGAGATGCTTCATTGTATGAACAGGTTGGGCTCCCATATGAGGAGGAATTCCAGAATATTCAAAAAAAGCTCCACATAACTGATGTGGGAAAGAATGTTGATAAAGGGGAGTCCTCAAGGGATGGATAAATGTTGATCTAGGGGAGTCATCAAGGGGACGGATGAATGTTGAGAGAGGGGAGTCCTCAACTAAACTTTGGACAAATCAATTACTTGTTTATGAAAATGAGAAGGTGTGTATGAATGAATGGATCATCCACACTTTTTGATAGCTGCTATGTATGTTTTGTTTCCTTATTAAAATGATATGTGTTTCTTGTTTGTAGCTCGTTGCCTATGAAGGCGATTTCATTCAATCGAGGCAAAGTCTCATGCATAGGAGGATTGGGAAAGGACTCGGCCCTTGGAGAATACATAATCATTAAAATTGCCACAATTTGTTATATATCACAAGAAGTTTTTAGATAATGCAAGTTTTCCATTGTTTGTAATCAAGATGTTTTCTAGATGTCTTGGGGGCTATCCTATTAGATGGAATAATGACAAGATAATGCTACCAGAGAAGCAAAAAACTTTGCGAGTGTTTGGTCAGGGGCCTGGCAATTGCGCCTTTAGAGGACCTCACCACTTGACCTACACATCATATGCACTATCATGTGGAATCAAGGATAGCTGGTTGCTTAAATATTTTGGAAAAATGAAGCTCCTCAAGTATAAAAAACAAATACCTGCTCCAATCAAAGATCGTGTAGATGATCATCCAACTTCGAAAAGGAGAAGGGTTTAGTGATTTTTCAGTGATGATGATCATGATACTCATCAATATTGTATATTTGTTTGTAAATTTTAATTGAAAAATTTTTGTTTCTCTCATAGAAAGAGTATCACAACTCAAAAGGCATACTATTGTAAATTGCCTCATGTGCTTCAAAGGAAAGTCGAAACATATTTTGACTATCTTACACTATAGCTCCATAGGAAACTTAATTGCTCCAACCAAATGCATGTATATGAAAAAAATTGGTTGATCATCCCAAAGCTCATACACATCATCTCCTATGGATTTATACTAGTTACCCTCTACAAAATAAGTATTTTTATCAATCTTGTTACCCCATGCATCCCTTTGATCCTTGGTTGCCATCCCTTTGACATTTGTACATTTGACAAGGTAGAAATTAACAATTTCTTCATTCTCCTCTTCGGGAGGGACTATAAAATTATCTTTGACACAAAGGGCATTAATTAAGTAATCATAATGTCCCACATAAGTGGGACCATGAATGTTGTCAACACCTCATCATGAGTCATCACATAGTTATCTGATGTATCAGCATCATTAGAATCATCATTGGCTATGGGGACCAAAGTGTGGTATTGCCACATCTCTACATGCGACCTACTCTTGCATTTTCTCCATTTATCCTCCATATACAAGGAGCACAAAAGCACGACAATCTCCTTGAGCACAGCGTAATAGTATCAGTTTTAGAATATCCATTTACACAGTGCATATAGAACGTGAACCTTTTATTGTCATACAATTCCACTTATAGATTCTATTAATATGATCTTCATTTACTTACCAAAAAACTCTGCTTACTTCCCTTCTTTGCTTATCATAAACTCTTGTGGCTCCATTACTAAGGTGGACCCTCAAGAAATCCACAACTTCAGCTGCACATGTAAGGATGACACTATCTATCTTTAATTGCTCATGTGTTAGAGCTCTTTTGACAACTCTAGTGCCATCATGCTCCCCCTTTCCATTGCATGAATAAAAGAAATTCCATGTCATTTCCATACCAGCTCCAAGTATCTAGAAAGGTCACTTTGCTTTAAACCGTGAAGCTGCTCCATCAAACCATGCCCACTGTTGCTTGAATGCAAGCCCTAATTTTTTACCATTTTTGGAAAGTGGTCTATGCATGCGTACAATGCCGCCCAAAAATGACATTATTTAGGACACTGCGCATTTTCTTACAAAAAATGGAATGGTTTTGCTTACTTTTTGAGATTACAACTTAAAATCTAACAATAATTTTTAAAAAATATACCAAAATAGAGCATTTGTCATTGACGTCTTCAGTCCAAAAACGTAATTAATACAACTCTAAAAAAGGAGATATTTTCTAGACATACAACTCATGGCATGGTTATGGCTCCTCATCATCACTGCTACCTTATCATCACTATCATTCGCTGGCATGCCTTCCCTCGAGAGGGAGGAGGTAGACGAGGCATCCTCTTCATCACTATCCCCCACAAAGATATTTTTTTCTTCTATGCGTACACCTGAAGCTGAGACTCATTTGGTTCACTATTGTGTTAGCACACCTGAGGATGAGCTACCAAGCTTAGAGTTATTGAAGCAAGGGATCTTCTCTTGTAAAATAGAAATGATTGACTTTATCAAGTAACCTACTTTTGTGAGAGTAAAGTCATACACCAAAATATAGCAGTGTTCTTTCCCCTCTTGTGCTTGCTCTTTCCTTTTGTTGTATTTACCATTTCCAAGCTGTACTTTCCCTCAAATGCATTTGCATGAGTTGTTCTCATCTAGTGCACTGTTAGTGACAATTCATGCTTGCCAATTTCATCTTTATTGATTAGCTATTACCTTGCCAATCCAAAACGGATGTTTTAAAGCATCATCCTCAGCTAGGGTAGCAACAAGGGTACCCTCCTTTATTTCTTGTGGATCACCACTCCACATCTCTTGAATTCTTTTTCACCTTTCTTTTAATCATCTAGCTCCTATGTATATCTCTCTTGCTTCCCCATGAAGAAGTTCGATCTCTACTGAAATTGGTGCTACAAAATAAGTGGTTTTTTCAGTAATAGTTGGCCACTAAAAAGAATTAGCTATATTCCATGAGTTATTGATATTCCTTTCAAGTATTTCTTCTTGTTGTTTAAAGAACATGTCCCACCATTTTACATCTTGCTCTCTTGCATATTGCTTTGCCTTCTCAATTAGCGGTCTTCTCTCTACAATGCACCTTTGAAAGTCCATAGCACGACGTGCCATGCTTGCCTCCTTTGCTTCCTTTAAGCTTTCCAAGGGTTCCATTTTTTAAGCTTGCATAACCATGTCAGTAAATTTGAGAACTTTAAGGCCACATAAAGGAAGCCACTCTGCATTAGTAGAGAAAATCTTTCCATGCAATAAAGTTTGCCCACTTTATACTACAAGTTTAATCAGAAAGGCATGCTTATAACTTAGATCATTCAACTGCTCCAAGCACCTCCTTTTTTATATCCTTGGTCCATTAACAAAAAACTTGAAATCCACTGTCTCCTTCAAATGCTCTACCATTGGCTTTGGTGTGTAAGCTTTCTCTATAAGTGTCATCATGGTCAGCAAAGTAAATGCATTGTGGCAAGATAATTTTTTTGAAAATGTGCTAAACATCTGATCAATATGGTCATAAGTGTGACCCACAAGTAGAAAATTCACTTTCACTTTCTTAAACACCCCTAAGGAAACTAACATTCTTAGGTATCCAAGAACTATTTGATTCTTATTCTCTCTTGTAGTGTTATCTAGCTATAAATATAATATGCTTGTTGGCAATGCACCTTCCCAATTAGATATCACATGATGAATGATTGTGAAGGTTAGATTTGGATCATTATGGATATTTGGATATGTGAAAAAAAACTTCCGGTGAACTTGAGCATTGTATACAAGAAGGAAACCAACCAAATGCATTTGCAGAAGTGTGTCTTCTATAATGTCCTTAGGCAACCTAGCAAAGTGAGGCAAGAAAGTTTTTTTCTGGTCCATTTCATCAATAACTAGCCCAAGCCTATACTTTTCTAGAGATGTTAAACACTTTCCTCTATGGTCCATTGCCTTCTTTCATTTTCTTGCTCTTCCCTATGAATTCTCAAAGCATCCTGACGATCCTTAGCTCATCTGGATCAATTCGAAGCTATCTTCTTTTTTTAAGCTTTTGGCCACACACAGTGTACACACCCATTCAAACGTTTCGTGGGATAGTCACGTTGGCAAAGAAGGTTTTAGAAAGCCTTGTAAAATAAGAGTAGCTTGTATACTGCTCTTCTTTAGCTATCATAGTATCTCTATGCAATGAGAATACCTATGACCTTGTAAAATTGTCAGATAAGGTAAACCTTCCTGTTGTCAGCATACATTCTACATGGATACTTAAAATAACAATGAATCCATGTTAAAGCATTTTGCCCTGTTGGACCTATGGATAATAAAGGATCTAACGGCTTTGTTTTGCCCAATGTTTTGTTCCTGCACTTCACCCTCTCAAGCCGTACATTTCCAAGACTCAAAGCAACCTTAAAGGCTGTCTTACATACCAAATCTGATCCAAGGCTATATTCAAATTTGCCATGCAAACAAGGTATTAGCAGCCCACTAAGAAGTGCATCTTGCTCTCCACTACTCATGTCAAAATACTGTGTTCATAATGCCTTTAACTTCTGTAACCCAAACTTTTCTAGATATTCTTTCTTGCAACTTTCTATTTTAACTACATCCCTTAACTATTTATCTGCACACAAGAATGCTTTTCACTTTAACCCATGGTAAGTCTTACCTTGATACATTAGAGATGATGTCAACTGCTCAATGGTATCTAAGGCATCATGTTCATCACTACTATCATTTGTTGCTTGTTGTGGTGTGGAGGCTTTACTTGGAGAAGCAAAGTAAGGACTCCTTCTTATGCTTGTAGCTTCATATGATGTAAACCATAAGCCTAGTGATTTCCCATGGCTTGGAGTGTCCACTTCTCTATCTATATTTTGAGTTTTTTAACCCTAGGATACAAGGAATAGGATGAGAATGAGAGACCCTTTGAATGTGATGCGGTGGTAGTAGGGGATGAGCTCCCATCCACTTGTGCAGGGGAAATGACCAGCAGAATGTCTCTCCTCATGTCTTTCTCCTTGGCTAACAAATGAGAAGTGAGAACCTAATAGCCCATGTGGCCATCATATAGAAAGTCATTAAACTTAATACATAATTAAGGCACTTGATTAAGAAACCCTAGAATTAAAACCCTAAATAACTACTATTTTTGGAACTATGAGGCTACATAAGAAGTTGAGAGGCTCATTTGGTCACCTCACATTGTGAGAGAGAGAGATATAAAGAAAGAGAGAGAGCACTATTTGGGCACACAAGAAGCAAAGCAACAAGGAGAGAAATTTGCACTTTCAAGTCCAACCATGCTAAGGTACACAAAATCTTGATCCTTATAAAGATTCCTTTTTCTTCTTATTACTTAAAAGATTTATTTATGGTAACATAACATTCTTAATATTTTTTGAACCTATAAGATGTTTTAACTTAGATGTTAGAAAAACTATTATAGAATGTACTTATGTTTACTGGTGAATAAAATTTTAATAACAACAACTAGTTTGAAATAAATCTTAAAAGATAAATAAAGTTTCTAAAGTATTTTTCTTAAAAGAAAGTTCACACAAAGAATGGACACAATTTTAATGTTTTTTATATATTAGGAGAGTAGCACACAATTTTTTAAAATTGTTTGTGTACACAAAGTTGATACATTGTATCAACTTTGGCATACAATCTTGATGCTGTGCACCGAGTTGATACACACAACATCAAGTTGACTGTGTTTGTGTATGCAAAGTTGAAGCAATATATCAACTTCAAAAAAATTTGTTTATGTATAAAAGTTAATACATTGCATTAGTTGATGTTTTGTATCAACTTGATGCACAATATCAAGGTGGCTTGGCAAAATTGATGCAATGTATCAACTTTAAGAAGATGCAAAACATCAAGGTGGTTCAATGTATCAACTTTAAGAAGATGCAAAACATCAAGGTGGTTCAATGTATCAACTTTAAGAAGATGCACAACATTAAGGTGACCTTGAAAAGTTGACGCAATGCATCAATTTTAAGAAGTTTTATTTTTTAATGCAAAGTTAATGCATTTCATCAACTTTATTAACAAAAAATATATGCAAAGTTGATGCATTGTATCAACTTTTCCATGCAACCTTGATGTTTTGTATTGAGTTAATGCAGAACATCAAGTTTATGTAGCATGAGGAGCTTGACATCATCACTCTTGGTGGTGAGCTTGGCATAGGTGCACTCCCAACTCAATAAAATAAAATAAGAGGATCTGGTAGAAGATCAATGGAGATTAAAGAACCTCACACATTACATGTCAATAATCTTAAGAAGGAAATGAAGGTAAATACCCATGCCACAGTGGTTCCATTTATTGTTTTGGTAGACCCCCAAGATTGTCCCAATAAAAATAGCTTCAAAATGGCAGAATGTATGAATTATAACTATTATTTCATTGGTGGGGGCTCACACTTTGCTAAAGCTAGGAGGGAACTATTAAAGGAAAATCTAAATAGTCCTTACTAAGCACTATAGATTGTAAAATCTATGTTGCTCTCACAGTTGAAGAGAAAAAAATTCTTGCATGGTAATAATGATCATGACTACCGTGCAAAGATGATCATAATAATGATCATGACTACCGTGCAAAGATGTCCTAGGTTGATAAAATCAAGTTTGTCACCAATGAGTTTGAGGAATATGTTGCACGACACCAAAAGGTTGATGGCATATTACGAAGATAGTGTCTTTTGGAGGTTGGGATTCCTGTGGAGAAAGAGGAGCTCTCATATGGACTTGAAAGTATGATCCTCTATTTTAGCTTGCTTTTCGTATACGATAGATTTGGGATCTTCAGAATAGAATCTTTTCAATGTGGGAGAATAAAGCTTTGAAAGGGCAAAAGACCTCTCAAAGGTTAAATGAATCTAGTATCTTGGCTAAAAGTCATGGTAAGAATGTGGATACATCAATTGAAGACCATGCAAAAGACATGAAGCTTAATCCATGGCGAGCACTTCAAGGAGTGAAGGATCAAACACTGCTAGTTTCTATCTTATCACGTGTCATTTCAAAGGAGCTATCACTTGATGAAATGTCATTGGAGATACAAAAGTAAGTAAAGTTTTTAGTTATTCATTTTTTATCTTCTTGATGTAAATGAAGTATTTATATTGTCTTTACATGTGTCTTACAGCCATAAAGTATATGAAGATGCAAGAAGTCATGATAAAAAAATTAAACTGCACCACATGGGACGACATACGTGCAGAGTATCCCCAGTCTAGCTCTCAGGCAATTTTGAAAGATTTTTTCTTGTTCTTCAGATATTGGGTAATATTCTTTTGTTTTTGTATTAAAGATTCGAATGTGATGGTATGTTAGTATTGTTGTTATGTCTTAAGAAACCAACCACTAAATATTATATTCTTATATATTAACTTTTTACTAACAACAGAAGCCTCCAACTAAAAAAGGCAAAAAGTCACTCTTTCAAGAGGAATTAGAGTGTCCACAAAACTATCTTGTGCACCTTGAAAGAGCTCGTTAAGAGAAAGCAAGACGCCTTCTATGAAATACTGCTCCAACTGGAGGAGATGAAGTAGAAGAGTTTTTTATTCCAGGTGGACAAGAAAGTAAAGCAGCATCCTATAAAGTGATTTGTGGGGATGTAAATAATCTTTAGAATATCATTCCAAAGAAAGATTATAGTTTTGTTATTGCTGATATCCCATATGGTTTTAATATGAGTGGTTCTACAAATGATGATGAGAGAGCATCTACCTATCAAAAAATTCAAAAGATGTTACAAAATTTTAAAGTAGTAACTACATCAAATATGTGGAGATTTGTGATCTTTCATAGCACTAGCCAAGCTGCATATCAGTAACTGTAGCTTTGAGAAAAGAAGCACATGGTCTGGAGTCTCTTGTTTGGTATGATTTCAAGAACTTACATTTTTAGTTTCTTTTCATTATTATTCAAACACTTTAGATTTATGTTTCACTAAATTTAATTGTAGGGTCAAAATAAATACAGATCATGTTCCTGGTTTTTGTTTTTTGTTTCAAAAGTTCCTTTGAAATGATCATGGTTGGCTATTGGGATGACATGGAGAAAAGACGTGTTAAAGCACATGTCAATGAGTCTAGATGCGCTAATGTGCTTTCTTTTCCCGTAGTAACTAGGAAATTAAGGCATGTGACTGAGTACAGAGCCTTGGTGAATCCCTACCGGAAGCCTCTATGCTTGATTAATTGTTTGATCGATCAATTTTCTATGGTAGATGATCAGATACTTGATCTGTTTTCTAGAACTGGTATACACTTATTTTTTCTTTAAAACATCATATTTAAATATATAATTTCTTATTATTTATTGTATGTTAGTTCTTATATTCCTTTATTTAAAACTGTAAGTACCACTGTGACATGTGTAGTTAAGAGAAATAGAAACTGCATTGTAGTTGAAAAGGATGAGATCCAAGTAGCCTTTATTATTATGCGTATAAAGGGTACTATGGAACTACCAGATGAAGATAAAGAGGTGGGAGTAGTCTCCATTGACGCTAATGAGAAGTTCCAGTCAGCATCAAAAGAACCTATGCCTCCTCTCTCTGATGAACCTGAGGGCTTAACATCTCTAATAGAAAATGAAAATCTTATTTTGATGCTCCTCCCTAGTCCCCAAGGAGAAGAAAATTATGACCAATCCAATAAAGAAGCAGAGGAATATCCAGATCAAGTGCTAGATGTTTAATTTTTTGAGTCTACTACTTTACATAATTTAGTTTATCATGACTCTCCTACTTTACATACTTTAGTTTATTGCTCTAGAAACCTTCAAGAAGTTTCATCTCATCTTTACGAGTATGAAGAACTTTTATTTCATATGATTTGTATTGGCTTTGCTATTTGGGTTTAGAAATAGATTCAAGCCTAATTGTAGGGTTTTTTATAAACTATAGAGCTTATGATGCTATCTATTGTAAAAAACATTTATCACTTGTCAAAATAGTGTGTATATTTGTGTATAGTGGTAAACTTTGTTCCAAGAAAGTTAATTAAAAAAAAGTATATTTCATTCATGAAATTTATAAAATAATTTTTAATTCAAAAAATTTTGGTATTTCTTTAAGTTGTGGTGGGTACTTCTTCTATCCCATTTAAAAGTCAAGTTATTTTTATGTCAAGAATTATTAGTTTATAAATCTATGAAGGTCACCACGAGTTCTCTCTTGAAAAAAGTGTCAAAATTCATGTAGTTTTTTAATCTAGACAAGTGTGTTTTTAAGCTATTTTTAAGCTTTCATGCATTTTTGGAGGGAATCTTTTTAGGTAACCCTCGTCAGTTACCTATTTTGCCCACAACAGTGTTTGAAGCAATGTGAAAATATGTAATCATGACAAAAATGGTTACTTGACTTGTGAACCAATGCGCATTGACTAAACTTCATTTTGTTGTTTAAAGGAGTAGTTTTACACAAATTCTACTACACAGAAACCACATCGTTAGGAAACTGTGATACACATTCCTTGAATTGATGGGCTTGTCACCTGTATATAAAGTTATGTGTAATGAATTTTTGTAGGTGGTCTTTAAATAACTATAGAAGATTTCTAGGAATTTTTGTAGGTGGTCTTTAAATAACTATAGAAGATCTCTAGGAAACATTTTCCTATGAAACAATATCTTTACGTATTTTCTTCTTTCCTTCCTCATCTTGTCATGTTTCTTTATCTTCAAAAACCTTAACAGATATCTGCAAATTCTGGTACACAACCTCTCTAGGACATAGGCTCAATTATGTCACATGTATCACATGTTCCCATTACACATTTGTATGCATGAAAGGCAGACCCATTAGGCATGGGACACAATATAGTCTACCAAAGAGATGTAACACTTGTATATGTATTGCATGAGGCGGAACAACCATGAGTGGCTCTCTTTGTTGTAAGACATATCAAGAAAGTACATCCACACGATGCCCCATGGATTCCAAACTGGTGAAAAGTACATCCACATGATGCCCCATGGATTTCAAACTGGTGATGGTGCATTTGCTTGACTGTATCCTTTTAAGAAATCATTTTTACATGTGCAATACCGCAATAGGTGTAGCAGTCTTTCAATTTTTGAACAAAAAAAGGCTTTAACCTTGCAAAACAATGCTATGAGATCTTCAATCCTAGATATGTTACCTTGAATCTTACGAAAATTGCAACCTCCAATATCCATATATGACTTTAAGCCCTTGAAAACCATACAATTAATAGAAAGTATCATCTTCAACAAGTTGAAAACACAAATATAAATCTACATGTACTAACTACTTCTCAATAGATTCCAATAGACAGTTTACTGAGTTGAGGCTCATCAAGAAGATGAATTAGATGCGTCACATATGCACATCTAGCCAATCTTTTGCGACAAACATCTTTCTTATTGGGGGAGACCCTTGTCTCACTTGACCAAAAAGCAAATACAAGGTCCTTGACCTCTTGCGTGATATGGGTGTTGCGTCCATGTTTTTGGCACATAGGTAAAGGAATTAATCCATCTTCATCAATTAATAACCAAGATTTTGCCGAAAACAAATTTATCTTATGGAACCCTAAAACCTTTATAGCTTGTGGAAGACTCATGTCATGTGATTCACTACCTTCATCATTCACCACCATCATGAGGGCTAATTTCTTCATGAAAAGCTCAGCTGACGACCTTCGCACCTTCACTCGGTTCAAGGTATTGCGAACATTACTGAGAATTGTAGCTTCAATTTTTGAAGCTTCACGTAGAAGTTGCTGGAAAATCTCCCTTCGAATACTTGAGTCCATTTCCATAGTTTCTTAATCAAAGCATTGCACCATAGCCCAGCATATTCATCTTGAGTCATCGTATTGTTTAATCTTGCTCATTGCTTTCATTTGTGTTCTACCCAATATGCTCTCAAAGCCTTCCTTTTAGATGTAGAAGCCTCATGGTTACATTCTTCTACAAGTTCTTGAGAAATACCATATTTGTAGTATTTTCACAGGTTGTATCTTGGTGCAATGTAACTGCTAAAACATTAGGAGAGGAATAGAGATGAGTATGAAGAAAGGTTGCTAGACCTACAGGAGCTGCAGCTAGCCAGGGAGGATGCCTTGGACCATTATATTTAATTGAGTAGCAAAAGAACTAAGCTTTTCAATAAGAAGGTGAAGGCATCAAAGAAGGGGATCTAGTTTCGAGGTACAAAAGCAAGTTGGACAATACTTTTTTTGAAGAAAATACAAATATTTAACCCATGGGAATCTAGTTCATCCGTAGTAAACCTCGCCCAACTTCACATTTTCTCTCTCTAGAAAATAGTGAAGAAAATGACCAAAACCTAGGAAAGAAAATTGAAATTGGCCAATTAGAGTTAGCTAAATTAGGTGTGGCGTTTTAACATCATAAGTAGAAAACACTAAAGAGAGAATCTTACAAAAATTAGGGTTAGAACCTTAGAGGGCTAGTTTGAAATTGCTATAGTGACTTCTTGGGGCTGCATAGTTTTTGTGAACAGTAGATAGGTAGAAAACATTAAAGAGAGAATCTTACAAAAATTAGGGTTAGAACCTTAGAGGGCTAGTTTGAAAATACTAGTGACTTCTTAGGACTGCATAGTTTTTGTGAACAATAGGGTTATAACCTTAGGAGGGTTAGCTTAAAAATGCTAGTGACGTCTTAGGAGGAGTACATAGCTTTTGTGAACATTAATAACCAATTCTTAGGGTGTAAATTAATATACATGAACATAAGATTAGGGTAAATTTAAGCCCAAAATTATTGCTTTTAAGTTAACAATTTCCCTAAAAAGGGTAATGTACATGGACACGTTGTCGTGCTGTGACACGTCCATGTAGGGAAAATCTTCTCTGTGATCAATTCACATGAATTCAGAGACAAGGACATGCAAGCAGTGATGTATAAACTGTACATGGGCTTGATATGCTAGTACTCTGTAAATAGGAGTTCAAATATAGTGTGATTTCAATTATAAAGTGATACACTGGCATGGTTGATTTCTTTTGGGGTATACAGGGCATTTAGAGATGGGCCTTGAATGAGTGGGCATCCCCAAGCATGAGCGGGCATCGTGGGTTGTGATAGAAGTATGTGGAGCATGGGAAATGAAAGATTATTGATATGGCCGATGTATCTTTGAGAAATGGTGTGAAATCAAGGCTTGAGGGTGGCCATCTTTAGGCCTTAGGGAAAATAAAGATTAATAATATAATTAAAACGTGGCCATAAAAGGCCTAGCCACGTGGGAGCTCTACAGCGCTGGCCAGCACGTGAAGGGGAAGTTGGAGAAGCTGGCGAGCTGGCGCAGAAGAAGGGCCGCTGGGCACATGAAGGAAGTGTGTGTGTGACGGGAAGAGGGGGAGCAGCGCAGCTCTGCAGGCATACAGAGAAGAATCGCCTTGTGGGGGGGATACACAGAGAAGACGCCGCCTCGTAGCCAAGTGAAGGAGGGAGCCGGCTTGGGTCAATCAAGGGTCCTCGGGAGTGTGCAGCTGACAGGCTGGAAGGCACAGCGGCAAGACAAGAGAGTTAAAGGGCTGAGGTATTCTGCAGACGGGTGGGGGGGGGCTCACTGGGGTAGCGACAGGAAGGCGAGGGGTTCTACGGACGGAGGCTGCAGAGCTGCTGCAGAAGTAAAGGGGAGTCGCCTTGTTTAAAGAAAGGGGAATTCAGCGGGAGCTCTCTGGCACAACAGAAAGGAAGAGCCAAGAGGCTTCCTGCCATTGTGGATTTTGTGCTGAGTGGGCATCGTTACAAGCTGCTTATACCCAAAGAAACATGTGCAATTACGTTCTCCTTGTCTGGTGTACGATGCCCAGGCCGGGGAGAACCTTTTGCAGATGATGCAATTGCTTTTATGCGGCGGAGAATACTACAAAGGGATGTTGAGATTGAGATAGAGACTGTGGATAAGACGGGGACATTTTTGGGTAGCTTGTGGGAGTCAAAATCAAACGTTGCAGTCTTGCTTTTGGAAGCAGGTTTGGCCAAACTTCATCCACTTTTACTGCTGATCGAACAACAGAAGGCCATTTGCTGGTTCAGGCTTAGGAAAGAGCTAAAAAAAAGAATTGACAAAGGTTTGGGAGGGCTGTGGTAAAGGTGCAGCGCTCAGGGGCTGAACAGAGGGCATTTATCTCCTGGCAATAGGCTGGCTGCAGCTATACGTGATAAAGCTCATACTCACTCTCTCTTTCCTGCTTATTGATGGGCTGATAATACTGCGGGGAGAGGAGCAGGAGTGTGGAGTGCAGCCATGAAGACTGGCTGGCACAAAAGGTGGCTTCGGGTAGCAAGTTAAGATGGGAGGTGTGGTAAAAACTTGTACAAAGTGATGGTGCTTGGTTGACTCAAAGATCAATGTCTTTCAGAGACAAAAGGGCCACAATGTTTTGGTTTTTCTTGGATTTTGGAACCATATGATGGTTGGTTTGGTCATGTATATGAGGTGTCTATGTTGGCTTTGATTTTATAGTTTTGTTGGATGTTGAGCCTCTGATGCTCCATGATGGCCATGTGTATCTTTCATGTGAATACCATGAGGTGATTTTCTGGAGTGCAAAGCCATATGAGATGAGACAAGCCATGTTAATGTCAATTTTTATATGTATCATGTGTTCAATATTGGCTTTGAGGATGCACATGTATAGTTGGGTACTCGATCTTTGATGGTTCCAGCTTCTGCAGGTGGTGTCCCTTGAAGAGCTATCTATTTTGTTTCCTTGCTGGGATTTTGGAAGCTACTCTCACAGCCAGAAGTCTCGCACTTTCCCAGCGACACCGCCCACGTCACGACAGCTTTTTGGTGAACCCGACGTGAAACCGCTGGGGTGAGAGTACGTAGAGATGGCTAGCAAAATGGAGCATTTATATGCAGAGATGAAAGAGCTTGAAGAGCGGTTCAGGAAGATTGAAGAAGAAAAGCGAATTCAGGAAGCGGTGGAAATTGTGGTGCAATTGGTATATGACAGGGTCAATATATTTGATGGTTACGATCCAGAAAGCTATCTAAGGTGTTACGAGACAGAGATGAAGAATCAAGGGGTTCCAGAAAACATGATGATTGCATCTTTTGCATACCTTATAAGTCCTGATTTAAAAGATGAAGTGCTGGAACTAGCAGAGTATCACTCCAAACGATGGAGTGATTTTGCAGATGCACTTATTTATGCGAGTTCTAGGTATAATGTGAGCTGTGATAGAGTTCCAACAACAATCCGAGCCAATTTAGAAGCGGTTGTCGATGCATGTCTTATGGAGGACAATCAATTGCTATTCAAGGCTGATACAGAGATTGTGGAGGCTGTTTATGCTAAATTGGGACTGCAAAAAGCCATTAGTGAGCAACAAGGCCTTCACAGTGACAAAAGGGATGCTTTGCTACAACCTCATAAAGATGCAATGGGTGAACTGTGCAAGTATAATCTGTTTTCCTTGGGTGCAGACATACAGGGTCCTATAATCATACCACATGATGTGTATATGCCTATGCTTGAGGAGACACTTGATTCAGAGAGCTTCAAGACAGGTGCTCAAGATCCAGTACACGAGGAAGAGGACATCGCTAATAGTTTCCTCTTGGGCTGTGAAGCATGTAAGCTGTGTAAACTTGAGGATTCTCATGACGAAAGTGCTCATTTGAAGGGTATTCCTCAGGTGTCGTATCATATGTGTGAAGAACAGCAGGAACCAATGCTTCTTGCTGAAAGCATGATTGCAGAGTTTGAAGATCTAAGACAAGAAGAAGATGCTATCATTACTGCATTCTTATCTGGTTATGATGCTTATAAGCAGGATGATGTACATGAATATGCAGACGGGCCACAAGTATGTGTGATTGATTTAGAGGGGGTGAGTGATATGGGTGATTCCAACAGTGATGTTGTTTCTGAAGCTGGTTGCCAAGGTTCTTTGGATTTGGGTTATTCTGGAATGCTAACAGGGTGTTCCAACAATAAACAGGGTGATGCTATGTCATCAGTGTCAGGGTTACCTTGCAACCACATTTGTGAGCAACAATCTCGAGCTTGGAAGCCTGCTTATGATGATGATTTGGAGAGGGAAATTGAATCTGTCTTTTTGGATCATACAGGGTTCAATGACATACAGATTCAAGGGTACTCGGGTGATGGACCCATAATTCTAAGCCCATCTGCAGACAGATATCAAGAAATACTGGGAGATAACATGCAGGATATGCAAAGTGTGGTCACAGAGCCTCATGAGGCTGCATATGAGCAACCAAATGGATATAGCTATGGGGGTATGAATGTTCATGATAATCAACATGTGGGATTGCAAGATGATAATGGCTTCAATGCGATTGATCCTGGATTGGATGCTATCTTAGATGATGCATTGGATGATTTCATGGTATATAATAGATCCCCATCAGCTTTGGGCTCTTCTATGCTTGATGCTAGTCAACTGTCGGTTGCAAGTGAGGATGTGTAGGTGTTATGTAAGCCAAATGATTGTGATGAGATTGATTCAGATCTGAAGGCTATTCTCGATGATGCCTTGTTGGACTTTGTATGTGTTGATGCTTTTCCGTCTTTGGATGAGAAGAATGAATGTTTGTCAGTGGGTGAGCTGGATCCGGGCACGATAGATTTGGATGGGATGTTACCAAGTGTGTGTTCCATGCTGTTAATGCAGTTGTTACTTGGTGTGGCCATACAATATGTGGTGCAAAGGCTTCAAACATGGCCTGAGGAAAATTTCGAAGTAAATATTTTGAAGAGCATCCCACTTTGAATGATGAGGATAATTATGCATATGCAGAGAATCTAAGTGAGGATAGGGCTTCATATGAGCAAAGGATATGGCACATATGCCAAAAGCGATTGGTATTTGATCCAGGTGGGAAAGCAGAACCATTCAGATGTGATTGCTAAGATATAAATATCTTGCAGGCTAAGGGGGTAGGCTAAGATGTCATGCTATGTTTCAACAAAGGATAACCCCTTGTGAGTGGCACTATGTATATTCTTCTACTGTTTCATGTTTACTAGGGTGATACCAACTGGGTCAGGTTTGACAGGGTTTAAGACGCCTAGTTGGATGCTTGTACATATACCAATGTTGGTGTGCAAATAATGCATGGACACTGAATTCCAGGACCTGTGTGGGTGGCACATACCAGAGGATGTGCAGGTTTAGAGGGGGTGGATGTCGTGCTGTGACACGTCCATGTAGGGAAAATCTTCTCTGTGATCAATTCACATGAATTCAGAGACAAGGACATGCAAGCAGTGATGTATAAACTGTACATGGGCTTGATATGCTAGTACTCTGTAAATAGGAGTTCAAATATAGTGTGATTTCAATTATAAAGTGATACACTGGCATGGTTGATTTCTTTTGGGGTATACAGGGAATTTAGAGATGGGCCTTGAATGAGTGGGCATCCCCAAGCATGAGCGGGCATCGTGGGTTGTGATAGAAGTATGTGGAGCATGGGAAATGAAAGATTATTGATATGGCCGATGTATCTTTGAGAAATGGTGTGAAATCAAGGCTTGAGGGTGGCCATCTTTAGGCCTTAGGGAAAATAAAGATTAATAATATAATTAAAATGTGGCCATAAAAGGCCTAGCCACGTGGGAGCTCTACAGCGCTGGCCAGCACGTGAAGGGGAAGTTGGAGAAGCTGGCGAGCTCGCGCAGAAGAAGGGCCGCTGGGCACGTGAAGGAAGTGTGTGTGTGACGGGAAGAGGGAGCAGCGCAGCTGCAGGTATACAGAGAAGAATCGCCTTGTGGGGGGATACACAGAGAAGACGCCGCCTCGTAGCCAAGTGAAGGAGGGAGCCGGCTTGGGTCGATCAAGGGTCCTCGGGAGTGTGCAGCTGACAGGCTGGAAGGCACAGCGGCAAGACAAGAGAGTTAAAGGGCTGAGGTATTCTGCAGACGGGTGGGGGGGGGCTCACTGGGGTAGCGACAGGAAGGCGAGGGGTTCTACGGACGGAGGCTGCAGCTGCTGTGCAGAAGTAAAGAGGAGTCGCCTTGTTTAAAGAAAGGGGAATTCAGCGGGAGCTCTCTGGCACAGCAGAAAGGAAGAGCCAAGAGGCTTCCTGCCATTGTGGATTTTGTGCTGAGTGGGCATCGTTACAAGCTGCTTATACCCAAAGAAACATGTGCAATTACGTTCTCCTTGTCTGGTGTACGATGCCCAGGCCGGGAGAACCTTTTGCAGATGATGCAATTGCTTTTATGCGACGGAGAATACTACAAAGGGATGTTCAGATTGAGATAGAGACTGTGGATAAGACGGGGACATTTTTGGGTAGCTTGTGGGAGTCAAAATCAAATGTTGCAGTCTTGCTTTTGGAAGCAGGTTTGGCCAAACTTCATCCACTTTTACTGCTGATCGAACAACAGAAGGCCATTTGCTGGTTCAGGCTGAGGAAAGAGCTAAAAAAAAGAATTGACAAAGGTTTGGGAGGGCTGTGGTAAAGGTGCAGCGCTCAGGGGCTGAACAGAGGGCATTTATCTCCTGGCAATAGGCTGGCTGCAGCTATACGTGATAAAGCTCATACTCACTCTCTCTTTCCTGCTTATTGATGGGCTGGTAATACTGCGGGGAGAGGAGCAGGAGTGTGGAGCGCAGCCGTGAAGACTGGCTGGCACAAAAGGTGGCTTCGGGTAGCAAGTTCAGATGGGAGGTGTGGTAAAAACTTGTACAAAGTGATGGTGCTTGGCTGACTCAAAGATCAATGTCTTTCAGAGACAAAAGGGCCACAATGTTTTGGTTTTTCTTGGATTTTGGAACCATATGATGGTTGGTTTGGTCATGTATATGAGGTGTCTATGTTGGCTTTGATTTTATAGTTTTGTTGGATGTTGAGCCTCTGATGCTCCATGATGGCCATGTGTATCTTTCATGTGAATACCATGAGGTGATTTTCTGGAGTGCAAAGCCATATGAGATGAGACAAGCCATGTTAATGTCAGTTTTTATATGTATCATGTGTTCAATATTGGCTTTGAGGATGCACATGTATAGTTGGGTACTCGATCTTTGATGGTTCCAGCTTCTGCAGGTGGTGTCCCTTGAAGAGCTATCTGTTTTGTTTCCTTGCTGGGATTTTGGAAGCTACTCTCATAGCCAGAAGTCTCGCACTTTCCCAGCGACACCGCCCACGTCACGACAACGTACATACACAAGTAAATGCCTAAATTTGTCCTAGGATATTCATGACTTAACCATGACCTAAAAATTTTAAAAAGAGGTTGAGATTAAAAGATAATAAGAAAAGCTAAGGAACATAAGACGATTTTAGAGTGAAGATCGTCTAAATACAATCAAAGACCATTTAAAGACCAAAAGAGAAAGAACTCTTTTATTCCTAAAAATTCTAGATTTATGACCATAACATAAGATCCTTAGAGATCGTAAGAACCAAATAAGAGAGACTGTGGAGATGATGTTAGAAAGACCCCATTGTATTTGAAAAATCTCGCTTAAAATTGTGATGAATGACCACATGGTTAAGGAGTTGTAATCTCTTAAGGAAAACAAATGAAATCCCAAGATGATCTATAAAGGACCATGCCATGAAATATGCAGTTGAAGAATTTTGACATACTCGGAGTATCGATTAGAGAGCTATGATGTCTCATTGAGCTTGTGATGGTTTACACCGCTTTGAATATGTATATAAGGCATGTTATTTGAAATTATTTAGACATTTTATTCATGTGATGTATATATGTTGTTTTCTTTTGTAGAATCCCGTGAAGGTACACCACACAAGTTCATGGCTTCTTGCCATGTAAATGTCATCTATAGGGTGCGTCACATCAAGGTGGGCATCTACGAGACCTTGACCCCTGTCGGCTAAACATGGGTATGCTTGAATGATTGGTGTGATGAACAATGAAGCGGCTCCGAATTGATTTTGAGTAGGGTGGTGATTGGTGGCTAAGTATGCATGCTGACATACCTAGCCATGATGCAGGAGGGTACTGGAGTGTGCAAGCTTCTGGTGATGACTAGTAGAAGCGGCTCCTTGGATGGTGGAATTTCATGAATGTGGCAGATGTGGGAGTTCGATGGTGATTGAGTTGGAAATGTACATCTAGTGCTTGAAGGCCAAACTTACCTTAGAGTGTATTTGACTTAAATAACTTATTACTATTAAATTTTGATCTAAATTCATGTTTTGAGATTTTAGTCTTGTTTAGAAGAAAAATTGCAACAACCTTGAAATTTTTACTAAGCACATTATTCATAACAAAAGAACTGTTTCATAAGTAGTGTATTGAAACACTTATAGCATGGCTTATAAGCTAGTAGCTTTTCAAGGGGGTCAATTGTTGGGATATTAAAAAAAAAGAATAAATTAACTATTTTGTTTAAAAAATAACTCTAAATGATTTCACTAGAATTACATTACCTAATATCACATACACTACAACACATTGGGCTAGTAGCGACACAAGAAAACGATGCTTATGCAATGCTTTCTGCGTCACTATCCACGTCGTTGTGGGGTGTCACAAAGCAGCATATTTAACGATGCAAAATCTGTCGTATAGGCGACATTTGTAGTGTCACATAAACAACGTCCGTCATCACTTATGTGACGATCAACATATTTTTTTTTGCCTGTACACAACGAGAAAAACATGATATTGTTATTAAATAAGAGATATAACACCAAAACATTCTCTCTCTCTCTCTCTCATACATACACACACACACACTCTCTCTCTCTCTCTCTCTCTCTCTCTCTCTCTCTCTCTCTCTCTCTCTCTCTCTCCCCTCATACACACACTCTCTCTCTTCCCCTCATACATACACTCTATTGATTCTCTCTCTCTCTCTCTCTCTCTCTCTCTCTCTCTCTCTCTCTCTCTCTCTCTCTCATACACTCACACACACACACACTCTCTCTCTCTCCCTCCCTCCCTCATAGATACACACACTTTCTTGTATTCTCTAATTACTTCAATACAAGTTGCTCATATTTGGATATATGTGCAATGTCTTGATTTTGAAACGGTTTACATGCCATAAGCTAGAGAAGTTAGCTTTATTTTCAAATTAATAATACACTATATGCTCAAACTAGTGCAAAAATAAACCATGTTGATTGTGACTCCATTGCTATATTAATCGTCTTTTTCAAATTCTTGTTATAAATGGGATGAATATTTCATTGCATGCTTTTGTCATCATAGTAGCTCATGGACAACATATACACCGAAAGTTTAAACACTCTAACAAAGAGCTCTTGTTACAAACATCAAAGTAGCTAAAAGTACACATAGATCAAATCTTTTCTTTGGCTTTAACACTTGATTGTATGCCATGTGTGTATTCACGAGAATCTCTTGAACCTATTCACATGTGTAAGAGAGAGTGTCTTGAATCTCTTTACAAAGGTTAAATTGATAATTGTAACTTTTTATCTATACGTAATAAGAGTACGGAAGGTTCTTTTGATAGACTACTTGTTGTAGCTCTTGTTGTACTCTTGTAAAGTGTGAAAGCACACAACATTGTCAATAATTGTACCATTTTTTCCACTAGGCTTAGAGTTCAGAAAACAAAGAAAAACAAGAATGGTGACATCGTCTAGTAATGCAAGGAGTTTGTTTTTCATTTACCCTTGAATATATAGATCTTGTTGAGAAATTAATTTTTGGTGGATGAGGTAGACAATTCATTTTTTCATCATGAGTACTAATATGGTAAATGCCACTTTCAAAGAATAAAAGGGTAGAGAAATTTGATTTTCATTTCTCAAAAGAATTGTCGGAAGAGCTGAGGGAATGAAAGAGCAACTTAACCCAACGAGTCTTGATCCATTGACATGACCTATGCGTACACACTCTCTTTGGACGTTTTTTTTTTCAAAAATTGGCTGCTTATATGAAGAGGTTAGAAAGAGACAGGTTACAACATGTTGAGAACTCTAATGAGACCACTGTCCATGCACATGACATATAGTTTCGTAGGCCCTGAGCTTGCCTTTGACTTTATTGAGAAGTTTCTCAAGCTGTGATACAAGATTTTCCCTCTTTTCGTGAGTGTGACTTTCAAAAGGCATAGAGTGCTTTGATGAGCAACACGTCCTTGGAGATGATGGCCTCTCTCATCTTCCACAGTTCCTCAATTTGCTGTGTTATCTGATCCACTTGCTTTTTCCAGCTACAGACGATGAAGCTTGGTGTCCAGGTCTTTCAACCATCTTTGTATGCATCTTTCACCTACATGAATCAAGTTCTCTTTCGGCCTGAAACTATTAGTATGCATACTATTAAAAATGGAATCAAGTCTATTTAACCACAAGCCCCATAACATTTCGGTTCTCAGGACAGCCCATAGTTCCAAGGTGCACCCGATGCCTTCTCCAAGTAACAAGTTTTTCCAGCCAAGGGTGTAACCATTACATAGCTGAATGCACTTGGCCAATAACTCGAAACATTTCTTTGCACTAGGACAGTGCATGAAAATGTGCAGGTCATCCTCCACCTCCTTGCATCTGTGGCACTTCCCATCCACTATGTTAAGTCTGAAGGCTTTAAGCTGGGTCCAAATAGCTTTGAACATGACCAACCACGCTAGGCACGCCTTTTTTGGTTCCACATACTTATTCCATAGCTTATCAAACAGAAAATACCATTGCGATCTATCCAAAAGGATTCCCCATCTCTTGTTTAGATTGCAATGGATAGGATCAGTCCTCTGTTTGGGGGGAATAGGGAGAAGTCCTTTTTTATTCTTCCATTGGAAAGCTTTGTGTGCTGGCATATCTTTAATCGAAAGTAGCCAGGTGTCCGATTGGTGCCATAATCTGATTCTTACCCCAATAAGGTCTAATTCTGCATATGAGACATTATAATCTCTGATCAGATCAGCTCTGGACATCCAAGAATTGATGTCTCTGTTTTGTTGTGGTTGTCCCAACACTAATATCACAGGGTAAAGATCTGAGAGGAAAGTAGAGATGTCAGTTCTACATTCACATTTGATGTAGGAGTTACCGAGGGTTTTGCTAATGTATCCTCTATCCAATCTTGCTTTCCTGGTCAATTCCCCATGGGCATAGTTCTGCCACGTGAAGTCTCCCATATTCCCTACATCACATAGCTCAAAGTGATCAACAGTGCGCTGCCAGGCTAGGAGCTCTGCCCCTTTAATGACTTGTCCCAGCCCTCTTAATATGTCATTTTTGGATTCCACCATATTAAAGTCTCCCATTAGAATGATAGGATCAGGGACGCCTCTCAGGGTACCCCAGGTTCTGATTCTGATCGCCTGAGGACCTCCAGCATAAACCCCAATGAAGGAGAAGGTTGTCATTTCAAATGCAGCCCATTGATCAAACGTATCAATCCTCACGTCTTTCAGTTCATTCTGATGGTCCACATGCATACCCACAGCCACTCCTCCAGACCCCTGACAGTGGGCTGTGTAGATCCAAATGTGCTCTTTAGAGATGTTGAGCAACCTTTTTTCAAGCTCATCCCCGCTAACTTTGACTTCAGTTAGAGCTATAAAGTCAAATCTTCCTTGTTTCCTTAGCCATTGTTTCACTAGTTGGACTTTTGAAAGGTCAGTCAACCCCTTGACATTCAAAGTGGTGCATCTCATTTGCCCTTTTTCTGGGAGTTGACCTTTTTAGGTTCCACTTTGGATGTAGCTTGAGGTGTGGTGGATCCAACCTGAGCATGCATTCTTTTCAAATCCTTGACTATCTCCATTTCTTTGGGCAAGCTATTTTCTGTATTAGACAGAGACTACTCAACCCTATCTTGCTCATCTCCCAACGGGCCTGCCGTCATTGCAAGGGGCAGGAGCACATGGTCATGGTCCATTTGATTCGTTTCGGCCAGAATTCTAGATCTATCCAACGGCGTGGATTGACTGATCTCTTGGGAGTCAACCGAATCATCAGGGTCAGAGATGTTGTCTAATAAGGCGAAGGAGTTGGCAAATGCCCTTTAGTTTCCCACCCTATTCTGTCTAAAGGTCTTCTTCCTATTGGGTACTGTAAACTTTTCTCCTTTTTCTTTTAAGGTAGAGAGAACAAGGGGAGAAGGCACAGTCATATTCTTCTTCACTCTAGTAGGCTGAGCTTGTTGGTTGATGGCTAGGGGAAGATTAGGGGCACTAGTGGCACTCAAATTAGGGTATTTTGAAGGACACTCTCTGATAACATGCCCTTGCTTTCCACAATGGAAGCATGCGTTGGGTAGGTGTTTGTATAGAATGCTTTGCTGGATGTTATACTCACCACAATTGATTTCAATCTCATCAATAAGGGGCCTATCTAGATCCACTTCCACAAGGACCTGAGGATGCCAAGCCGGGTTGTAGTCATTCTTGGGTCTCATGCCTATTTGGACCTTGAGAGTTAAAGTTCTTGGACCAACTGAAGAAACAGAATGGGATGTTCCTGTACATCCATTGCCCTGAACCTAGGACCTTAAGGGCCATATTTGGGTCCTTGAATAGAAAGAGGTAATACCCATTTGGGAGGGCTTGGATGATCTCTACCTCGATACCTATGGAAATCCAGCTGTCTTTGACCCACCCCCTAAAGAAATCTACTGGTGGTCTTGGCCCAAACATTAACCCAACTAAACAACGGGCTGTGTAATCAGTTTCCAAACAACGAATGAACCAGCTCAGGTGACGACAAACCACAGGATTAATGGAAGAGGGTTTTCCTGATGTGTCCATTACCTTAGCTGGAGCTTGCTTGTTGATTTGAGTCTCTTCTTTGACTTGTTTCTGTAGCAACATCAGATTTAGCTCTTCCACTCGGGCTCTGGACTCTTCCAGCTATTTGTTGGTGTCCATGAAGTCTTCTAACACCTGCTTATACTTTAGCATGGTTTCTCTGTTGCCATCCATGGCCGAGGGCCATTGTAGGAATTGCTGAAAGGCAACTTGTGTGTTCTTATAGCAGGCTGAGATGACTTATTCCAAGAGCAGGTTCCCTATTCGCTGAGCAGAGTAGGGGTTCCCCTCCACTCGACGCCCATGCTGTTAGGGTTAGGGTTGCAGGAAAGCACACAAAGCTTGGAGAAGAAGAAGCAAGAATGCACACAACACACAGTGTATTAGATTGTGTCAATGAACAAAGATAAGTTAGCCCTAGAATGATGGGAGTATATACAAGCCGGGGGAAAAAACCTCCTAAGGAGGGAAAAAGTGGCCCAACGGTCCTAAGTGTGTTCACACACATCACTGCCTATATATATGGCAACAAATCCCCCCTGGGAGGAGTGATGGTGTGAACAAGAGCTAGCACTCATGTATAGGGAAGTGCCATGCCTGAAGTAGATCAGTCCACAAAGGGAAGCAAGCCCAAAGCTTTGCGGAAAGCTTCAAACTTCTCACAAGGAAGTGCAAGATCCTGTGTTGGCACATAGGCCAAGCTGATCTCTCCTACTGAGAGTCTCTCCCTAACATAGTGATAATGCACCTCAATGTGCTTTGTGTGAGCATGAAAAATTGGGTTTCTCGCAACTGCCAATGCGCTCTGACTATCAGTGTAGATAGAGGTGGCAAACTCCTGTCCAACACCCAAGTCAGCCACCATAAGCCGTCTGAGCCACACACACTCAACCGTAGCTGTTGTGAAAGCTGCCCTGTACTCAACTTCACAACTAGAAGTAGCCACAGTAGGTTGCTTCTTGCTCAACCAAGATATGCATGAGCTACCGAGCATGAAACAAAAACCACTTGTGGACACTCTTGTGTCATAGCAACCAGCCCAATCTGAGTCCAAAAAAGCATTTAAATCTGGCAGCAACGATCCCCCCTTGGGATAAAAACAAGCCAAGATGTATGGTGCCACTCAAGTAGCGAAAGATGCATTTAACTGCCTTCCAATGCTGAGACCCTGGGCTATGCATAAACCTGTTCACTTGTGAGACTACAAACTGAATGTCCGGCCTCGTAATGCATACATAAATGAGGCAACCAATAGCTGTCTGATAGAGTGTGACATCAAAGTGATCTCCAGCATCATGAAGACTCAACTTCAAACCTGTCTCCATTGGAGTAGCAATAGGCTTGCAGTCTTTAAGGCCAAATCTCTGCAACAATGTCTCAATATACTTTGTTTGACACAAAGCAATACCTCCATAACACTGCTTAAATTGTATCCCCAAATAATGATGCAAATGCACCAAATCTGATATCTCAAAAGAGGCATTCAAATCAGCCTTAAAATCAGCAATATGACTCTCATTTGGTCCTGTGAGTAGCATGTCATCGACAGAGAGCAATAATTAGATGTACATCATCCACACGTTTAACATACAAAGTGCTTTCTGTTGGACTATTATGAAAACCATGTGCAGTCAAATATGCATGTATCTTTTCATACCAAGCTCGTGGAGCTTGCTTTAAACCATACAAAGCCTTTTTCAACCTGCACACTTTGTTTTCTTGCCCTCTTTGAACAAAACCACATACACCTCCTCATGCAAATCTCCATTCAAGAACGCAGTCTTTATGTCCAACTGATGTACATTCCAACCATTATGAGCTACCAATGCACAAATGCTACGAATGGTAGTCATACGACAAGTGGGAGAAAAGGTCTCATCAAAATCAATGCCCTTTTCTTGAGCATAACCCTTTGCAACAAGCCTAGCCTTATAGCGATCAACACTGCCATCTGGCTTTCGTTTCAACTTAAAACCCCACTTGCATCCAATGACCTTTTTACCAATAGGGAAATCACACAAAGACCATGTACCATTCTTCATTATAGCATCATATTCACTTTGCATTGCAGCCAACCAATTTTTTGATTTTTGTGCCTCATCAAATGAAAGAGGTTCTTCCTCTTCACACATACTAGACACAGCCAAAGCATAACAATCTGATGCATAAGAGGCATGCTGAAAACTTGAACGAGTATGACTAGAAATAGGTGCATCAATTTTACTATCACGCAAGGTTTGCACCAGCCATTTAGGCATACCTCTAGCCTGCTCATTTTCAGCCCTATACTCATAAATTAATCCTGTAAATCTGCATCAGAAATAGGCTGATCTATGATATCATTTGAAATCTACATAGGCTGAATATTCACCTCATTACATTTGAATCCCCACTTGTAAACAGAGGCAACAATGTATCAAATACATCCCGTGAGCTCAGACCTGTCTCTTTGGTACATGATAACAAAGGCTACACAGCATTTTCCACAAAAACAACATCTTGACTAATCAAGATATGCTTTGACTACTACGGATGATACAATCTATAACCCTTGCTCTCAGCACTGTAACCAACAAAAATGCATTTGACAGCCTTATCATCCAATTTTCTACATTGTTGCATAGGCACTAAAGCATAGGCCAAGCAACCAAAGACACGCAAGTGACCAATAGAAGGCTTCCTGCCATGCCAAGCTTCGTATGGAGTAACAGACTGCAAGGCCTTAGTGGGACACCTATTGAGTACATATGCAGCACACATGATAGCCTCAAGCCAAAACGCATGTGGCAAAGCTTGGCTCTTGACCATACATCGTGCCATCTCCATAAGTGACCTGTTTTTCCTCTTAGCAACACCATTTTGCTGAGGGGTATACGGCACTATACATTGGTGTTTTATCCCACGACTAGCCAAAAATGCATCAAACTCTTTAGACATATACTCCCCCCCTCGATCAGAACGGAGGGTGTCCACAGTACAATTGGATACATTTTCAGCCACCATAAGCAAAAATTGTTTGAAGCACAAAAACACTTCGAACTTTGCCTTCAGTGGATATACCCATGCATGCCTTGAGTAATCATCGATGAAAGTCACGAAGTACAAGTGTTTACTAAATGACGGAGTTTGCATAGGCACACATACATCACTATTTACAAGTTCTAATTTGCGAGTGGCCTGCACAGAACCATCCTTTGGAAACGCAGAACGCTGCATTTTGCCCAAAATACAGCCTTCACAAACATGTTTTAATGGTGCCTCAAGAGGGGGCAATGAAGCAACCATATCAAATTTCTGCAAACGCAGCAAACTAGCAAAGTTCAGATGACCAAAATGAGCATGCCATAGTTTTGCATCTGAAACTGCCTTTTCATCAGAAACTACATTTGCTGAATCTTCCACACACTTGTCATAAGAATTGAGCCTATACAGCCCACGAAACAAGGTGCCAGATATGCAATAATCGTATCACCAGAAGTCAAATAGTGACTGCTCTGGCTGCTGCATCTGAGGTGGAACTCTTTCTCTTTGGTTGCCCCAGTTCTGGGAAGGAGTTCTGAGATTACTCTGGATAGAGGTAGATGGCAGAGCTCGAGTTATTCTGGGGTTTCCCTGGCTTGGGCAAGACGGACCTTGATTAGATTGGTATGAAGGGGTTGGTCTCGGAATTCGGGGTCCTTGACTTCCCTGTCCTCTTGACATGGCAGGAGTCGGGCAGTCTTTTAACTGGTGACCAAAACCCTGGCATCCAAAACATCGGTTTTCAGTTCTGAGCTCATCCTTCTGATTTCTTGAAAGAGGTGGGGTTCCTGAGAAAGTATTCTGGGGGAAGGGTCTTCCTTCACTTCTGAATCTTCCTGCATCCTGATTCTGATTCGAGCCTTGCTGCCTCTTTGGGGGTGGAAAGTTTGAAGTACTTCCCTGAGCTTGGAATCTTTTAAAGTTAGAGGGTGCAGGCTTTGGTGGGACCTTTACTACAAACGCTTTGGCAAAATCTTTTGCCATTCTTACTGCTTCAGCCATGGACACTGGCTTGGCATTTTTGACCAATGTGTCTAAGGGTTCGTTCATTCCCCAAATGAACCTGGCCATGAGTTGCTCTTCATCTAGAGGTGGTGAATATTTGAGTAGAAGAGCAAAGGCCTGGTGATATTCCTCAATGGTTTTGCTCTCCTGCTTTAGCTCTAAGAATTCGTTCATTTTGGTTTCCAAAAATCCAGGAGGACAAAATCTCTTTCTTAGACAGGTTTTTAGATCATTCCAGGATTGAGTATTTCTGTCTAGACGGTTGGTGTCACAGTGGTTCCTCCGTGCTACCCTGGCTATTTCCACTATTTTCAGCCAGGCAAGAGCCATTTTGCTCTGCTCATTGTAGCGTGTGACGTCAAAATACTCTTCCATGGATTCCACCCATTTTTCTACAACCTCGCCCAGGTTCTCCCCTTCTCCTTTGAAGGGTCCTGGCTGAGTCCTATGAAGAGCCTTGCGAACATCAGGGTCAAGCTCATCATCTTCAGAGAGAGGGTCTGGCTGACGGCCACGGTTTCCTCGTCTCATGATTCTGCCAAAAATTTATATATTATTAAATTTTTATTTTGATATCATCCACGAGATCCTAAGACTTAAGAGATTCGAAAAACAATTTCTTAAACAAGACAATGATCTTATTGGAGATCTATGACATATGTCCGATAACAGGTTTTTCTTTATCAGATCGTCCCGAAACAATCACTTATACAACAAGAAATTTTTCTCCAGAAAACATTTCTTTATTTATATAAAAGTTGCAATATGTACATAGAGCAGCTCGGCTCTAGAATTCAAAATCTCCTCGGGAGACGCATATGACGACGGTACTGGGCCATAGCCATGCCCTGATACAAACATCCAGTTTACTGACAAGGGAGCTATTATCTTCCATTTAGGAATAAAACAACTAAGGAGTCTGTAGACTTGGCATGAAAGTCTGAAATTCCGAGGCGTCGAATGATATAGAATGATGCCACACACCATTTTCAGCTTTAACAGGATCATAGCCAATGAGAGGTCCTGCCACAACATTGCACGGCAGTCGCAAGAGGCGTGGACATATTGCCCTGCAAACCACTTATGCTGTATTCTCTCCGCTGGGTTAGGAAAATATAAATCCTCGAAATGGTGTGCGAGTCTTGCTCGGCTTGTTCGAGTTGAAACGGAAGAGATGAGATGCTCGAAGGCAAACACAATCATATCTTGAGACTGGGTGAGCTCGGGAATACCAGATAAATAGGGAACTTCCATCTATAAAAACAATTTCTTTGATTAAAATTTCTTCATTAAAGAAGCTTACGGAATGAAAATACATTATGAAAATTCTTTTTTTGAGTTCTTATTATCAATTTCTCATAAGAATTTATTTATCCTTATTTGCTTTCAACTTGGCTCTGATACCAACTGTGAGATCCCTCTACCCCCTTCGCGCACCGAGAACTCCCGGTAGTAGCTGGCAGTGGAAGCAGCCCCCTCATGCGCGGGGTAGGGTTTCTCACTCGGGGCCTCGCCCTCGAATGTCTGGGCACGAGACTAGGCTGGTGGTCACTCCAAAAACCGAAACCGGGAAAAAATCCCATGCCCGAAAAGCGGGGACGATTCCACCTTTTTGAATTTTCTTAACGAATTATTCTAACGTGATCAATTCTAAGCTATCCTTCAACTGAATAAACCAGATAGAAGGAAACTATCACTGATATAATTTGATCATTTTAGTAAATTCAACGCTTTTTCCTGATCAAGATCAGGTAGCACAGCCGTTGATCCACTTATTTGAAAAATTTATTAGGCAATTGACTAACTACTCGAATCTTAGCGTAATCCTAAGATTTTTCAGTTTGATTATTAAAACTCCACTGATTCCAGTCTAACCCCATCTGGCCCATGGGTTAGCCACCACCCTGCCACCACTGGAATCGGTAGATCCAAACAAGTACTCACCCACCCATAATTGAAATGCCATTCTTAACTTTAGCTTTAGAAAACAGAAACGCACACACTCCTCTTTAAAACTTTAATCTATAAAACAATCCATTGACATTCAATTTACGGGTTACACATGTCATACTTTAAAATTTCCATTGAGTCTTTGTTTCTCACAAAACAGTATTACTCCAGACTCTAGTTGGGACCAGCGAGTCAACAACAAGATCCAGTGTGATAGATTACAATAAACATAGGTCCATCATATAATATCTTCCTCGACATACGCATGGATGTCCTCGGCACCGCGAGCCCATGCATCGCCTGGTCAAAACCCTCCAAGATCCTCCTTAGGTGTCCTGGCACTTCACTCAGGGACCGCTTCATCCCATCGTACCGGAAGCGCACCATTTTAACCATACCGAGGCTGGTCAAGACCTCGGTAAGCTTTGCTGCGTGAGCTGTCCCTCGAACACTCCTCGCCAGCTGTTGTTGCAACCAAACTTCCCTTAGATAAACATATATGCCGAATGTTCCCTCCACCCACCAGCATTCTGGCGTAAGACAGTCTATGCATGAAAATCAATTATGATAAAAGTAACACTTTTATAATAAAAATTTATCTTTTATGCATACTTTTATGTATGAAAATCAATTACGATAAAAGTAACGCTTTTATAATTAAAAAAATATCTTTTATGCATACTTCAATGCATGAAAATCAATTATGATAAAAGTAACACTTTTATAATTAAAAAATTTATCTTTTATGCATACTTCTATGCATGAAAATCAATTATGATAAAAGTAACACTTTTATAATAAAAATTTATCTTTTATGCATACTTTTATGTATGAAAATCAATTACGATAAAAGTAACGTTTTTATAATAAAAATTTATCTTTTATGCATACTTCTATGCATGAAAATCAATTATGATAAAAGTAACACTTTTATAATAAAAAAATTATCTTTTATACAAATAATCAAAATGCATCTTCTATGCATGAAAATGCTAGAGAAGAGAGGGGAATGCCTTTTTGTAATGAGGCATAACATTATTTGCAATTTTTAGAGAAGACATAAAGCATAAAAACCATTTAAAACCATAAAATAAGTGAAAAAAAAAAGAAGAATCACCAACTTACTAATGACTTTGAGAGCTTTCCTTTGGCTTGATGGTTTGAGGGTTCAACTCTTGTTTGTAACAAGAGTGGCCACCAATCTTTAGAAGAGGGAAATGTCAAAAACTAGTGAATTATTAATAAATTCACAGTTCTTGGCTTGGGAGGAGTAGAGTAACAGTGCATAAAACACTATTGAGTTTCAACAAAGGGGAAGGCTTCTATTTATAGGAAAAAGTGAGCTCCTAACCAAACAAACTGATTCTAGAATTTTCCAATTCAGTTTGGTCAATTTTTGACCATTTTTAGGTCAGTTGAGCTAACTTTTTGGAACTAGACTTGAATTAGGAGAGAGGAGAGATGAAATATCTCAATTTTTGAAGATTTAAAACTCAATTGCACATGTGAAGTAGGCACCTCATTCATGAAGGGGAAATCCCCATGCAGAGGTGTCAAAAATGCATCATTACTTCTAAATATCTCCCCTTTTAACTATTAGCCTTGTCCTTAGTCAACTCTTCATCTTATGTGAGTATTTACTCATTTTTGGGGGATTTTTCTTTTATTTCTTCATTTATCTCTTCCTTACATTTGGATGAATCTTATTGGTCCATAGGAACCTGAATTTAAATTTTTGAAAAAATCTTCACCCTTAGGATAATGCCTCTTGAACAGATTATACTTAATTTCTAATGCACCTTCTGAAAATCTTTTTGAACTTCTGTTTCAGGGAAACTTATTTTAATAAGATGAGATATTTTTCTATCCAAAAATATTAAAAATCTGAATACTCTCTCTAGAATATTTTCTCTCTCTAGGTTAAAACAGTTAGAAACAAGATCTTTTATATTTCTGAAGAGGGATTTAATTACGGGACGATGCTGGACATCTTGAGAGGCTGGGGAGGAATCTTACATTGTGACAATCTTAGTAGTATATAGTTGGCTAGGCACCCAGTTTTCCATGTGCGAATGAAACACATTGAGGTACATTACCACTTCATCAGGGAGAGTCTTGCTAGGTGACATTGACTTAGCCTACGTCAACACACAGGATCAGGTTTGCTGACATCTTTACAAAGTCCTTTGGACTGAGAAGCTCCGTAGATTTCAAGATATGTTTGGAGTTCATGAGATAGAGTTAAGCTTGAGGGGGAGTATTGAGATGTCAAGCTCCACATGAGCTGACACTCATGAGGCGCTTGCATGACCGTTCGACATTTATATCACTAGCAGTTTGGTAGCTGGCACCAACATATCTTTGCTAGAGATTCTACAGCTAGACTACACCAAGTAGTCCACAATTACCCACTCCTCTTAGCGTGTTCACATTATGGACCGCTTGTATATACTCTATTATGTGTGTAGTCACTTTACCTTCTTTGTAGACCTCTTTTGTTGTGTGAAGAAGAAGAAGAAGAATTTTCAGCCTCTCACCTTGTGTGCTCTCTAATAGGATTTGTGTGAGTGTGTGTGTGCTTGCAAGAGCTCAAGCTCTCTTCTCCCGTGCATCTTTTCATCTTTTAGACAAAGCAACAAAGGAGGATGCCTTACTTATCAAAACTCCCTAGGTTTCTGAGAGGATGACATGATAGGATTCACCTTTGAGCATCTTCTTTCATTACGGCCATACCCACCATTGGTATTGCCACCTCTATCTATTCCTCCTAGAACCACATCGATACAAAAGTGACATTGCCAACAAGCTGAGAAAGCTTAGAACAGAAGAGCTATGAGTTATATGATCAATACAATTCATATCGATACAAAAGTGACATTGCCAACAAGCTGAGAAAGCTTAGAACAGAAGAGCTATGAGTTATATGATCAATACAATTCATATGGATATCCAGGGAAACCCCAACCATTGGCTATGCCTCCTTGTTTAAATCCATGGTGTAACAAAGGGAAAGAGATCTCAAAAATATGGAGGTCTCACCTCCTTATTTAATGCCATAGGGCAAGAGACTTCAACAACATTTCACACATACCACACTTATTAAATGTTTTCATTACAAGGGCCCACACTATGTTACCGAGTCTCCTCATGGATCCATCTCACCAAGTGCCCCAATTCCATCTTTAAATCTAGTACCAAATCCCAATATCATTCCATAAGGAGGCACGGATTTAAATGTACTTTCAAGGATTATCCCAAAAGAGTGTCAATCACCCCGAGCCTTAACTTGTTAAGTGTATAAAGTAGACTTACTCATACTTTTCCCCTTAATAATATCACAAGTCTCCTAACCAAGTTGAGGACAGTTGTTGCAAGGAAACATCTAATAAGGAAGCAAAGAAGAAAAAATCTCAAGCTACCTCAAAGCCAATAGCTTGGGACACAAGTCTCAAAGGCTACAATAGCCCTTGAAAAGGATACAGGGCCACAATCATAGGTCCAAAAGAAGAACAAGAAACTTCAAAGTGTTCCTAGACTTAGGCCTTCCTTAAAAGTCTAGGGATTGAGTCCTAGACTTATCCTTACATATATTTCTAGGAATCTTGTTGAGATTTGAAAAGTGTAGGACTTAATTCTCTATAGTCTAAGACGTAAATCCTAGACTTGAGCCTACTAAACCTAGAAAAAGACCAGATCTATCCTTGTATACTCTCAACTGACTCCTAATGAACCCTAGCTGACACCTTGCTGACCTAAATAAGCCTTCATCTAACACAAACCACCATCCAATCCAACTGACTTCTGACTACTCTCTGATGGGGTCAGCCCAAACTTCAGAGGCTTTCAACAAGACAATATCTACACTTCTATAGCATCAATTGACTAAACAAAGCATTCAATTGACTCCAACTAACTTTGTCAAGCTCTGCTGACTCAAAATAAGAGATTTTTGACTCATACATGATTCAACAAACTTCAGGTCTTCATTCACACAGGTATTCTTTCAACAATCTCAAACCAAACAACATATATTAGTGTGCATAAACAACTCATCCAATCAAAACCATAAGAACCCCTTTGCATATAGATGAGTCTCAACAACCCTAAGACATGGGTTTCAAACAAGGTATGAAAGCACCAATAAAACAAAGAGATTCTCCTCAAATATGTCCCAACAAAAAGGCTCTTCAAGATTTTCTTTAATTCTTCAAGAACTAGTATCAATGAACACTACAGCCACACGTTGCATGTCTTCACCTTCAAACACAATAGAAAATTGTTGGAAAAACCCTTGGGCTGGTTCAAGTTCTAATAGACCTGCGATTCCCATAGGTCCTAGGGCCCAACAACCTCCTACAAGACCCTCTATATCCTTTGCACTCTTTGCTCTGAACAAACCCAAGCTTTTCCACACAATTTCCACCTCTTCTTCATAAAACAATCTCGACATCTCAACGTCCTTCAACCCAAACAGACAAAAAATAGCAAAATAAATGTTAATCCCATTTTGGATTAACAAGCATGCTCCTCCAATTGAGGAAATTAATAAGTGTCATGAAATGGCACTATAAAAGTTGTACATTATGAGATATTGGCCACCCAAGGCCTAGTTATGTAAGTTTTGGGCACCCAATGTGAATAAGGGCCAAATGTATATAAGGCATTTTCTCAAATGAAAAGACACAATCCGCCTTGTGCTATAGAGAGCTCTTCTTTTTATCTTGAGAGATATTGAGAGAGAGAGCATTCTAGCATCGTGCCTCTTCTATGCTTGTATGATTCATGCTTATGTGGGAGAGTGAGAGAGAGTGATTGTTGCCTTATGCGACAGTGTGAGAAACTCTACAGTGATAGCGTGGAGGTGGAGCTTGGAGTTTTGGAGCTTAACAAGTGAGCTTGGAGGTCTCAAGGGACTCAAGTTTGAAGCATTGGTAAGTTCCCTACGATGGTTGTGATCTATTGCTCATCCTTTAGGTGAATGCACTGAGGTAGCCCATAACATTTTTGGCACCGCAGCCAAGGAAACACCTTTGTTTCTTCCTTTCTCTTAGAGTTTCATCTCCCATTGCATAAGATTCATGATTGCCTTTGCATTCTAGTAGTGCATTGTGTAGAAAATGAATGGATAAGATTTGTGAGGAAGTAAAAAAATCATGTGAAATTGGTTGTGTTTGTTGTGTATGTGTGTGGTGGAGTGGTCTTAGAATAGAGTAGAGCTTCACTGTTTTTTCAGTTAAATTTGATATTTGCATCATTGGAAGCATCAACATGAATGAGCAAGTTGGTGTTTTGTTTTTCTTATTTTCTAAAAATTCACAAAAAACAATTTGAGCCATTAACTGTGCCTTGAACTTGTATTCCACTCCTTAGACATGGCACAATTATTTTGGGAACTATTGGATAAGTATTTTGTACCCAGAATCACATTAATCTAAGATGGCATGAAACTATAGGAAAATACACGTTGTGAACCGTTTTCTGCAACTTCACGCCCGCGAACCACATCTGACATCAGTGCCATGATTAATGCCGCAAATCACATGATTGCCTTGCCAAAAATAGGTAACCTTATCCTAACACCTTTGATGCCACGAGGTCTGACAACGTTAAGAATCATGAAAGTGCAGAAATTAGTTCACGATGTGAACATTTTCAGGAGTCTTCATGGTGTGAACCAATTCGTTCACACGACGTGAGCCATTTTGGAAACTTTTACGGCATGAACCATTTTTTGTCACGATGTGAACGCATTATTTTTCACGATGTGAAACCTTATCCCTTCACGACGTGAACATTTTCCTGCAATCTCGTGCCTTTATTAAATCCGATTCACAAGCTTGGTATAGTCAGGTTAAGGCTATGAAGACCTTAAAAAGATTGACACCCATAACAAGGTAACAAGGAGATCTGATTCTAAGAAAAAAAAATTAAACACATGAAAGTGCAGAAATTCGTTCACGATGTGAACTGTTTTCTGACACTTCATGCCGTGAACTGTTCTCTGCAATCTCACGGCCTTAGAAACAGATTGACATAATCTGATCAAAACTTAACTAGGACATCAAAGTAGCTTATCAAATCATACATACATGCACTTAAGATCTATAAATCTCATCGTGGAGACGATCTTACATCTGACGATAGTGCATCGAATCACCCAAGATATTCCTATAAAAAAAGTGTGGGTTTAGGTCACTCAATAAGCACTCACTTGAGTGTTTTAAGGAACCTGACCACCATTTAAAACTAGTAGTGAAGAATCCATGAAAGAAGGGCTGAGGTACTCTGGTTTTGGGGAAGAGGAGAAACCACCCTCCCCAACCACATCCCAGTGGTATCATTGATATTGCCTAAGGATTTTTTGGTCTCCAACCTAGTCATATGAAGAAGCGCAATCTGTGGGCATGGGTCCGTCAACCAGCGCTGGACTTGTTCCAAGGCAAGAAGTGTCTATCCAAAGTCAAATTCAAGGTTGTCAAACACCGACACCCCCCGAATGAGACGATACATAGAAAGTGTGGCTAGGACGGGTCAAGTATTCTTCCCCACCTTAGAAGAAGTAGAGTTAGATCTTAAAAGGATCGAGGTGGAATGACAACTATATGAGAGTTAAGCTTAAGGAAACAAGAGCTCAATACTCGAAGGGCGAGAGGTGAACAAAAGGAGATGGGAAGTTTAAACCTACTCCAATCATAGGGTAAGGAACCATAATTAGTCATGGGAAGAAGTGAGGGAGAAATTCCAAACTTAGAACCCATAAATGAGGAGCCTAGAGCTGAGAAAGGTTTTGTAACCCTAGAAGGCAAGGATAATCTAGCAAGAGTGGCGGGTGAAGTGGAGCACCGTTTGTACACACCAAAAAAGATATTGAGTAGATGATTAATCATCCTATGTTCCTACAGGACATGGAACTTTTAATTCTACAAATGCGTATAGAGGCAACTAATGATGAGCCACTCCAAGAAGGTGCAGTGGCAAGACCCTCCCATGGACCAGAGATACCACCACAACCACCACGGGCTAAGATCAACCAAGTATTGATTGAAGATCCATTGTGAAAGATATTGATATGGTACATGAAGTAGAACTTAGCAGAGAGTACTATGAAGAAGAAGCTATGGAGGTCACACCAGAATTCTATTTCCTACACAATAAGACACCAGTACCTGTGTTTCAAACCACGGTACAATGGAAGGACAAGGACATGAACTCAAATATAAGGAGAGGACCACTATAATGTTTTGGCTGTGGAGGGCCGCATCGAATCGCTAAGTGTCCAAACAAGAGTATGGTTCATATGCACAACAAGTGACTACTTCGCCCAATGACATGCCAGTACTCACTTGTACCAAATGTGGTATTGATCATTTGATCAAGGATTTTCCATATCCCGCAAGTGGTTTAGCTTCCACTCCAAAGAATCAGGCCACCATCCGCACCATTAGTATACAACCTAGAAATATTACACCACTCAATGTTCTGACACGAGCCCAAGCACACGAGCCCAATTAGGAGACAAGGGGAAGAACCAAGCAAATGCGACTATTTCCAAAACTGGCTGCAGAAAGCAGCAGGAGAAGAGTGAAAAAACTGGGTAAGGGTGGCACAAGGGTCACAATCCAAGATGGATCCGAAGAAGATATGATAGACACCGGTCGGATCTACCCAATCGAGAGAAGAGGGGGATCAAAGGATTAACCACAAAGGGCCGGACCTAGAGGAGCAAAGGGAGCAACCATCAACTCCTAAAGGAGTCAGTGAGTACCCCAATGTCGATGAGGAGATAAGAAAGCTCGAAGGCGCTAGGGACTTAGTAGAAGAATGCCAACCACTTCATGAAGCTAAGATAAGGGCTAACTGGTCAGGGATACAATGTATCCATGAAACGAGCCAACAAGGGAAAGGGAATTGGGCGTACCTACTCCAATTCTAAAAGAAACAGAAGAGGGATCTCAAAACCAAGCACAATGTCCAAAATGTTTGAGGAAAATGTGCTAGGTGATTCCATCCATTCCTTCCCTATGAATGAATGCAAGACACACCTGGGGAGAACCCTCAATCACTAGAGAACCCAGAGACATAGGAAGTCTTGCGGATGTATTGTCCACACCTCTACAAATGCCATTAGGACAACTGTTATGCAATTCACCAAACCTATGGACAAACATAAAGGAATGGGTAGAAGGCGCGGACTAAAGCCAAAAGACACAAGGATAAAGTCACCCTTCAAGAGCCAGAAACACCTAAGCTTACAAAAGCTAGGCATCAAAAAAGGAACAAAAGCTTTGGCAGAAGCTGAATGTGAGGCTAGAAAAATCATGGCTAAAACAAAAATGAAAATGAGGATAAACCAAACTTGCTCTCAGTACATGACCACTTTAAAACCAACACTATGACGAACAAAAAGTGGTCCGACTGAGGCAACAAGGGTTAAGGAGGATGGGCTATCCACATCATACGATGGCCTAGAGAAGGTCAAGTAAGTTGATATTACAAGACCAAGAGAGGAAGGCAGGCCCGTATTCATTGCTAAAGACCAAGAGAGGAAGACAGACCCGTATTCATTGCTAAAGACCTGACTACGGCTGAAGAAGATGAGCTCGTTGCCCTCCTTAAGGAATTTAAGGACTATTTCGCCTAGAATTACAAGGAGATGAAGGGTGTACCACCTGAGGTAGTGTAGCATACAATTCCAATCATGGAAGGATCAAGACCAACCAGGCAAAAACCATACCAGAAGAATCCTAAGTATGCAACAATTGTAAAGGAGGAAATAGACAAGCTCATTGCTTTCTACGAATTTCATCTATAAGATAGAACATACGGATTGGTTGTCACCAATTGTAATAGTGCCACAAAAATAATGGAAAACTTAGGGTATGTGTCAATCTTAAAAAGGTCAATGTAGCTACTAGGAAAGACTATTATCCATTATCCTATACGAAACATGTTTTAGAGAGAGTGGCTGGTGAAGAAGCTTACAGCTTCTTGGATGGATTCTCTGGCTACAATCAAGTGTCCATAACACCAAAAGACCAGCATAAGACAACTTTCAATACAATGTGAGGGACATTTGCATACAAGGTTATGGCCCTCGGTCTCACCAATGTCCGAGCAACATTCCAACGATTGATGTGCACAGCCTTCAAAGACTACTTACAGAAGTGGTTGGAGGTATTCATTGATGATCTATGTGCACACTCTCGATGGGTGGACCATCTGGCTTGCTTAAGGAAGGTGTTTGAGCAATGTCGATTATATCGTATATCCCTAAACCCTTTAAAGTGTCAATTTTGGGTCAAACATAGTGTGATATTGGGACACATTGTCTCAAAGAATGGTATATCCACGGATGATAGCAAGGTCCAGTTCATATTGGAACTGCCACCACCCACTAATTACAAAGATGTGCAAAGATTTATGCGCCATGTGGGATATTACACGCCGCTTTATAAATTTTTATGCTAAAATTGCCAAGCCATTGTACAAGCTACTCATTGTCTTTGAATGGGCTGAGGAATACCAGGAAGCATATGATTGACTAAAGCACGCATTGGCTAGCGTGCCAATTCTACAACCCCCCCAATTGGGACCTCATATTTCATGTGCATATTGATGCATCAAACTTTGCTATTGGATGTGTACTAGCCCAGCCCGGTGTTCAAATTGGACTATCAAGTTTGTTTCGCTAGTCGTCAACTAAATGAGGCAAAGGTGAACTACACCACCATAGAGAGAGAAGGATTGGCTATGGTTTACACTGTCAAGAAGTATCAACATTACCTATTGGCCAACAAATTCATATTCTTCATGGACCATCAAGCCTTATTATACTTGGTGAATAAGCCTTGCACCATGGGAAGAATCACATGATGGTTGCTATTACTGTTAGAATTTGACTTTATAGTTACGGTAAGAAAAGGGACACAACATGTGTTAGCGGATCATATGTCAAGAATTTGGTGTCAAAGATGATCTCCCTAATGCTTATTTGTTCAAATTGTACATGATGGTGCCCGAATGGAGCGAGGAGATATCAGATTATCTAGATCATGGTTTTCCGTAGGAAATACCCTTGAACAAAGATAAAATGTGGTGCCTTATCAAGCTTGCTACACCTTATCAATTGATTGCGAGAGAACTATATAAGCTAGGTAAAGAAGATGTGTGAGACAAGATGAGTTTGTCATGATATTGGATGAAGCTCATTCAGGGATAGCAGGAGGGCATTTTGCTAGCAAGGTCACAGCTCACAAGGTACTTCAAGTAGGATTATGGTGGCCTACGTTATTCAGAGACGCCATAGAATTTGTCAAAAGGTGCAAAGAATGTCAATGTTTGGCTATCCCACAACAAAGGGACAAGATGCCGCTCACCCCTATTATTGTAAGACAACCCTTCAAAAAATGGGGAGTAGATTTTGTTGGACCTATTAGTCCAGCGGCACATCCATCACAATCCCGATATGTGATCGTGGCCATGGACTATTTCACAAAATGAGCAGAAGCTAGAGCCTCGAAGCGAGCTGATGCATAAATAACAACAAAATTCTTATACAAGAAAATTATCTCGAGGTTTGGCTGCCCATTAGAATTAGTTAGTGATCGCGGCTCACATTTTATTAATGAGGTGATTGATCATCTACTTGTTGGATTCTTAGTGGTCCATCGAAAATCATCACCTTGTTACCCACAGGAGGCTAATGATCAAGCAAAGAGTACAAACAAAATTTTATGTACTATCTTGACAAAAACCTTGGAAGCAAGTGGAACGAACTGGGAACATAAGCAGACAGTAGCCCTATGGGCATACCAAAATTTTCCAACCATAATCAATGGTCATTGATTAAGGTGGGAGCTTGGTCTATTTCTTGTTTCCTTTTCATATTCTTTTTCCTTTTTTATTTTTTATTTTGATTTTGATGTTTATGTTCAATCAACATCTTCTCATTAACAATCTTGTATATTAGTAACACCCGATTCGGTGGTTATTCTAAATAATTCCTTGCGGTATCATCACTTGCATGCATCACATCTTTTGATAACAAAAACATAAAAAACGATACAATAAAAAAAATATGCACCTTCACGCATAGCTGCAGTTTCACGAGACTACACAAACCTGCAATTTCATGAAACCACTATAGTCTCACAGAACTTGAATTCACGGAACATCATCTCACAAAACCACTTCTCACGGGATTTCGTTTCACGGAACTCCCTTTCACGAAACCACCTCGGAACCTGATTTCACATAACCTGAATTCACAAAACCTGATTTCATGTAACCACCTTTCACGGAAACTCCCTTTCATGGAACCTCATCTCACGAAACCACTTTTCACGGAACCTCATTTCACAAAACCACCTTTCACACGGGACAACTTCTCACGACCTATAGGTTCACAGGACTACTAAGACCCTACACCTTCACGGGCAATACAAGTCTATGATGTGCTTTAATGTTGGCCTATCGCCTTATTGATACTTGGTAGGCGAGGAGTATTCTACTCCAAACCGATGCCTTGGTTGGTAGGGGGTAGCCTTGCCTAAAGTGAGCTAATAGATTCCTGGATAATGCCTTGTGTTAAACATGGTACCAGGATCGATGTTAGTTTTGCTTTAGGAAGGTCGCCATTGTGTGTAAAAATTGTCACGTGCATTAAAAAAAAAAAATAAAGGCAAAAGGCTCCTGTAACTTTGATGTTTCTTGTGTCCCTAGGCTCGTGGTATTAACTTGTTCTTAGAGTAGACGCAGCGTGGTCATCTGTTTCTTTGGGTGTTGGTGTGGTAAAGGTTCTCTTACAATATTATTCGCTTTATTTGAACATGTAAATTTGTAAGTGGCTGCAGTGAGGTTAATGGGATACATTTATGTTTGGGTGTTGGTGGTAAAAGGTTCTTCTACAATATTCTTTGCTTTATTTGAACTTGTAAATTTGTAAGCAGCAGTGAGGTTAATGGGATACAATTATGTTTTAGTATCGTAGTAGCCTTGAGCTTTCAATAAGTATTTAGGTATCCATTTTGGGGTAGCTTGTAGACTAGACTTCCTACGTCGATTATTATGTTGAGGCCTTCTTTGCTTGGTTGAGGTGGTACTGATGGAGAAATATTGGGAACCCATTTCAAGGTAGATTTGGGTTGCCACTTTTGAGCTTGTATCTATTTGTCCTTCTGATATGGAGGTGTCTATCATCATGTGGAGGTAAAAGACTTGAGAGTTCCTTGAACAATCGACGATGAAGTGGAGGGGGTTTCCTTAGATTTTGTGGATGTTAAAGCTTCCTTTTCATTTGTGACTCTACAAGAGTGAGAGGTGGCAGGGGTTTATGAGTAAAATGCTCAGCTGTGCCTTCACCCACAAAGACACGCCCTGTTGAGACTAGTTAATCATAGGTCTAGTAGCCGTCATCCATGTGCAATGAAGTATTATTGGTTTAGGTAGCATTCTGGCATGCATAACTAGGAATTCTCCCACCAGGTGCTTGTTTCCATCATAATATGTCTCTATTTGTAGTAGCCCAAGAACCTTGGTATTCCTACCACATGGATACCTTTCACTTTTAAAGAGGTATCTATGAGCTTAGGTTTTCAGAGGTATTTACGAGTTGCGGTTTTCATAGTGTGCGCTTTTGCCGCACAGGTCGTAGCTGGGGACCTGCCGCCGGACACCGTATGATGCGAGCCACGAATGGCTGCAAGCATACAACCAGGGAAGGAAGCTCAAAACAGAATGCAAAAGGTGTGTCACTCACCGCTTAACTGCCACCTTGAAGGATTCCCGCGTCGCAGTGAAGAAGGAGCCGCCGTCGCCGCTCTACCGCCTCTCCGCCGCCGTGCCGCTACACAGTGCTCGATCGCTCTCTCACTCTCTCTCTCTCTCTCTCTCACACGCAGGAGAAGGAAACCAAAGAGATAAGGCAAGAGCACTCTTGTATTCACAACACATGAGAATGAGGATTTTAGGGTTACATTTGGCTCTTATAGGTGACTTGGCCGTTCACACTTGGGCGCCCATACATGGCCGGCCGACCCTAACCCTTATCCTATTGATATCCAAGGTGCGCCTCTCATCGACGATCACCCAATCCCTTCATCCTTAACATATGGTGCCGACAAGCTCGGCCCATGACTCAGAATATTTAAATTAATGACGTAAAACATAGTACGTCTGAATGTCCGTCATAGGTTAACATGCCCCCCTTCCTGATGTAGATTCCGTCCTCGGAAGCTATGGTATGGTAAGCTCGAGAGGGTTGTTGTGGTAGACCGTCTGCAAAACAGGAAAGTAGAGTGAAAGTATGCTGGAATTCAAAAGATATAAAGTGTATAAATTCAAGCATGTTAGACCACAATGGAAGCTGCTATGAGAACTTAGTTTAAGGGTCACATGAATGAGCTAGTGTAGCAAATTAACAGGAGTTTAAAATTATTGAAAGTAAATCAAGAGTTAGCAAGGTGTCAAAGGTTAATCAAGGTTTATAATTGGCCTAAGTCAAGGAAAATAACCAAGCTTCCAAAGAGAAACCTTGACACAAAGCAGTAGGGTGATTGATGGGCTTCTACATCACAAAATGTTACCAAACCTATGTTGGCTATCCAAACCCCAACACCATTGGTTTCCCTAGAGCAACCCACTACACAAGTAAAAATTGCCTTGCTGCTGCAAGTGTTAACTCCATTGCTCATCTAAAAGGGAGAACCCATAAGCTCCATCTAGTCTTATGAAAGTCCCTTATTGCCCTTAAATTTGGAGATTGATATGCTGCAACAAGTAAAAAAGGGTTCTCCTAGCAACCAGATGGACCAAAGTTTGAAGGGATGGTTACAAAAAACCTACAATACCTTCCGTGAAAAGTCAAGGTATGATAGGAAGCGGGAAGGGGGAACTTATGCTAATATCATCATGCTACATGCCATCCATGATCTCTTGCACGATACAGTAGAAGGATTCCCCCGAGATAAGAAACTGCACTATCTTTTGATATTGCCTGATTTGCCATAGTGCCACAGTGCCTAGCTTCCACGTGTGTTGTGATGTACCGGCGGTGGTTATGCTCCTGGGGGGTTTGAGCTCTCTTTCGTGGGCCACACTTTCCTAGAAATTTTCTTGGTGTAAGCCATGATCTTAAAGAGAAATGAGAAATGAGGCCAAGTTGATATTTATAGCCCAAAATGGTGCAATAATTAGATTTTAACACTTATTTTTAATTATCCCCAATTAATAGTCATAATTTTTGCCAAAAATGAGAACTTGCTAGAATGAGCTGAAAATTGACAATTATATAGCTATGGGTAGCACCACCTCATTGAGAAATTTTGGGCTTCATCTAAGTAGTGTAAGGGACCCTGGCAAAGGCTTGTGTGGAAGGGATATTTTTTTGGAAAAACAAGCCCCCCCCATTTTCGGGCTAGGGGGGCCCTACACTACTCAAATGAAGCCCATTTTAAAAAATGTTCTTATCCAATCTGGATATGCTCTATGCTCAAATTTCACTTTATTCTAACAACATTTAAAATATTCATTTTTCCCTAAATTTTTGCTCAGAAAAAAAATTGAAAACATTGATAAATATTGCTACCGCCCTTCACTACCCAGATGAAGGCCATATCTTTTAATGGGCTTGTCCTCTATAGATTTTCATTATGTTCAAAATTTTACTTGACTCTGACATCATTTCATTTAATTTTAACGACATTTAAAAATTTAGCTGTTTGTCAAATTTATGCTCATGATTGATAAATTCAAATCTAGTCCATTGCATCAAGTACAACACACCAAGAAGTCCCAAAAGTACACAACCAATCCAAAAATCCGAAACATAAAGTTCCTAAAAACTGAGGATAGACTAAATAATGTGCCGACACCAACATTGCTCTTCAAACCATGCTAGGGTTGAGTTCGAAGGCATCACTATTGTTGACAGATCCTTTAAACAAGCCTGAGATCCTTGTCTTTAAGAGTGATGCGGTTGGCATGGATGGCTACCAACTAGCCATCATGGATCAAGTCCACCACATAGCCTTCAGCTACCTCTGGCACAATAAGCAATGCTTTGGCCATTGCTTCACACTAAAGGCTTGATGTTGAGCAAAAAACCGGTAGGTATTTCCTTGTTGGTAGATCTTGCAACACTTCTATGAATAGCCTCGAAAATGGTGCCTTGGGTATGGTCAAGTCGGGATTCTTCTCGTACTTGATTTCTCGAAGAGTGATGGTGACTAGTCTCCATCTTTTCTTGCTTATGAGGAGGTTTTGAATGAGCTTGAGCAGTTGAAGTAGCTTCCCCATTATCACAAATAGTATGCTCACTATCTCTCTCGTTGGAAGGGTTACCCTAGTGGTTGAGGCTGTACCTTAGTAGGTCTCTACCCTCCTTATTGCTTTTTGTGCACCATACTCACAAGCTAGAAATGAAGGAGAGAAATGGAGGAGTGGAGAGAAATGAAGGAAACTATTTCACATTTATAGATAGAACTAAGATAAGTTATTGACACTTACTATGATAACTGATCACCATTTATTAATGAATGGTTATTGTCAACAGTTACTCAAAAGAGCTACTCTCATCAATTTTGATTTTATGCACAGAAAGATGCATAAAGAAATTTGTTTTTATTTCAGAAGAGTTACTCTCATCATTACTCTCATCAATTTGGATTTTATGCACAAAAAGATGAATAAAGAAATTTATTTTTATTTCAAAAGAGTTACTCTCATCAATTTTGATTTTATGCATAGAAAGATGCATAAAGAAATTTATTTTTATTTCAAAAGAGTTATTCTCATGAAAATTTAATTTATGCATAGAAAGATGCATAAAAGATTTATTTTTATTTCGAAAGTGTTATTCTCCTTAAAATTGAATTTATACATAAATAGATGCATAAACGGATTTTTATAAAAGTGTTATTTCCCACTGAAGTTGTTCTTATGCATAAATGCGTAAAGAATCTTTATATCAAAAATAAGAATTCACTTACATTCTATAAATAGATGTGATAAGATGTGATATAAATCAGATAGATGAGAATGAATAGAGTATGGATGTGATGAGAATAGAAGTGATGAGAATGGAAGGTAAATAGATGTGATGATATGTGATGCAAATCAGATAGATGGGAATGAATGGATGGATGGATGTGATGAGGATAGAAGTGATGAGAATGAGAGGTAAACAGATGTGATAAGATGGGATGCGAATCAGATAAATGAGAATAAATGGATGGATGGATGTGATGAGAATAAAAGTGATGAGAATGAGAGGTAAATAGATGTGATGAGATGGGATGCAAATCAGATCAGATACATGGGAATGAATGGATGGATGGATGTGATGAGAATAGAAGTGAGGAGAATGTGAGGTGAATAGATGTGATGAGATGTAATGAGAATCAAATAGATGGGAATGAATGGATGGATGGATGCGATGAGAATAGAAGTGATGAGAATGAAAGGTAAATCATTAGGGAAAGGTTGAGGTCTATAGGGGCCCTTTAAGCTGCCATATTATGATTTTAATGACTTTTTGTTAAAACGTTAAGTTTCTTTGACTTTAGATACCTTCTTGTTCTTCAAATGGCTAGAAGTTTGAATTTCAAAGTTTCCCGCCAAGATTGAATTTGAAATCGAGCGAGCAAAACTATATCATGTGACATAACTATGGAAAGAGCTCGACGAGTAGATTCTGGATCTGTAATCTCCGACAAATTTTGAGCTCATATGTAGAAGTTATGGACGTCCGAAATTTCAAAAACTTTCCCCTCCACTTTTTGGAAATAAAAAGTACAAAAAGGCATCTTCTAGAGAATCTTTTGACCACCTTTAATCACCCAACATTTTTGTATACATGGCATCACACGATTGGCTCTTTTCCTTAATAACCTTTTAATCACATGGCATCTTAAAGGGCCCCTATAGACCTCAACATTCCCTTAATGTAGATGTGATGATATGTGATGCGAATCAGATAGATGGGAATAAATGGATGGATGGATGTGATGAGGATAGAAGTGATGAGAATGAGAGGTAAATAGATGTGATGAGATGGGATGCGAATCAGATAGATGGGAATGAATGGATGGATGAATGCGATGAGAATAGAACTGACGAGAATGTTAGGTGAATGGATGTGATGAGATGTAATGCGAATCAGATAGATAGGAATGGATGGATGGATGGATGCGTGAGAATAGGAGTGACGAGAATGTGAGGTGAATAGATGTGATAAGATGTAATGCGAATCAGATAGATGGGAATGAATGGATGGATGGATGCAATGAGAATAGGAGCGATGAGAATGTGAGGTGAATAGATGTGATAAGATATAATGCAAATCAGATAGATGGGAATGAATGGATAGATGGATGCGATGAGAATAGGAGTGACGAGAATGTGAGGTGAATAGATGTGATGAGATGTAATGTGAATCAGATAGATGGGAATGAATGGATGGATGGATGTGATGAGAATAGAAGTGATGAGAATGAAAGGTAAATAGATGTGATGATATGTGATGCGAATCAGATAAATGTGAATGAATAGATGAGATGTGATATCATGTGAATCACGATGTAAATGAATGATATAGGATGTGAATGAATGTGATAACATGTGAATTGGGATGTGAATGAACGATAAGGGACGTGAATGAATGTGTTAGCATGTGAATCGAGATGTGAATGAATGGATGTGATGTGAAATGGATGTGATAAGATGCGATGTAAACTGGATAGATGTTAATGTATGTGAAGTGATGAGATGGATGGGTAGATGCAAGTAGATGTGATTTGATAAGGATAAATGAGGAAATAAGTGATGAGATAGAAAAAGATGTGATTAGATGAGAATGGAAATACTTATGAAATGAATGTGGATTGATGTGGATTGATGTGTGGGTAATGTGGATTGATGTGGATAGATGAGTGGATAATGTGGATTGATGTGGATGATGTAGATGGCTGTATGGATTGATGTGTGAGTAATGTGGATTGACGTGAATGGATGTATGGATGATGTGGATTGATGTGTGGATAATGTGGATTGATGTGGATGGATGTATGGATGATGTGGATTGACGTGTGGATTGATGTGGATGGATGTATGAAAGATGTGGATGGATGTGTGGATAATGTGGATTGATGTGGATGGATGTATGGATGATGTGGATTGGTGTGGATGATGTGGATGGATGTATGGATGATGTGGATTGATGTGTGGATGATGCGATTGGATGTGATTTGATGTGGGAATGATGTGATGTGATAGGGATCAATGAAGAAAAAAAAATTATGGGAAGATGACAAAAGATGGGGACTAATGTGAAAGGATGTGGAGTGATGAGAAAAAATAGAACTATTGTTGGAACTGTATTTATATGTGAAATCTGTTTTTAAATAACTGTTTTATGTCAAGAATGCTCGGGAAGCATTTTGACCGTCTTGTGAATGAGGTCGTGGAGACCTATCTGTTAAAGTTGTAACTGCTAATGGAGAGTCAACGGAGGACGTCTCGCGTAGCAAGGTCCAACCGAGGTCTTGACCAGCCTCGTTTTGATATAAATGGTGAGCTTCCGGTACATTGGATAAGGGACCAAGGAAGTGGCCTATGAGTGAAGAGCTAGGTGACCTCTGAAGGATCCTAGAGGGTGCTGACCATACGGTGCTCGGGCTCTGGGTCGCCGAAGGTACCCACACATACGTCAAGGAAGATACTGGAACAAGGAGTAAGAGTTGTTTTTTGAATTCGGGCATGGATCTGGTTGGTTGACCTTGCTAGTCCTCAACGGATGAGTCCATGGCTCTTTTATATGGATCCATTGGTTGATCTTGCTTATCTTCAACAGAGATTCCATTTTGATATGTGAATATATTGCTGGTTACTATGAGTTAGGAACTATCAAAAAGGCCCCTGAGTGAACAGGTGGTGAGCGTTTTGGTTGCCAATGATGCCATAGGTACACCGATGAAGGAATGATTGGAAATAAGGATTCAACCAGAGATTTTGAGGATTGTGATCAGTGATAATGGTTTCATTAAATGATTGTTTTAAAGATAGCTGATGCTGAGAAAAAGGCAATTTCATATTGGGTGTGTAAGTGGTGAACCTAGTTTTAAGTTTGCATGAATATCTAGCTAGGGGGCCTGGGAACTCTTTTCCCTCGTACCCGGGACAAAACCTAACCAAATTCTTAATTGGATCCCATCACTACAATGGTTGGGCGGTTGGCTAACCCACGGGTCTGGACTGATGGATCCTTAAATTGAGACTCAATTCTGTTATGGTACGATAGATGAAGTAAATCCCAGAAATTATTCTATGGAAAAGAATCAACGGCGGCTGTGCCTCTCAATGAGAAAAAAAGCGTTGGTCTCTATGATCCAAGTGCAATCTTTTCCCTGATCTGATTTGGGACTTACGGGTTCGGTCAGATCAGTTCAGCTAGTTAAGGCTTTTGACTACGTTAGAGAAAAGTTATCCTGGAGGAATCGCCCGTGCTTTTCGGACAAGGGAAGTTTTTTCGGGATCGGTTTTGGAAGAACCGATAGATTAGTCTCTTGTCCGCATATCCGTGGGGGTGGGCGAGGCCCCGAGTGTGAGACCTTGCCCCATGCAAGAAGTGCTACTTCCGCTGCTAGAACCCCTGAATTCGTTGCGCGGTGGGGATAGGGACCTCACAATTGTCATAAAACTTCATCATTGCATGTACATTCAATGTAAAGTTATTTTCTACATGCAACTTGAATGGAACCTCCTTTGACCGAGACTTACAGACGTGCATGTGGCATAAATGTATGGGCTGGTCCAAGATCTTAGCATTTAGACCTTGAAACCTACATAGACTTGCTTGTAGATCATAGCAATAGGATGGGAGCTAATACCTACCTTGTCACATATGCCATAAGCATTTGTCGATGTAAAGGTATTGCCCACCTCTTGCATGTTCTCTTGCAACATCATCACTAATTGATTTAAACTTGGGGTATTCTAGTGTACACTTGACCATTCCTTTGGTAAGAACCTTTGCAATTGCTTCATCCACTTTTTCATTTTGATTGGAAAACATATTCTTCATGTTTTGGCGCTTTGCATAGACTTAATGATTGTATTGTCCACTTCCTCTGACCAATTCATGGATTGGTTTTAGCATCCTCACCTGACTATATGCCTCCCTTGTTGTCTTCGTGGGTTGAACAATAATTATCTTCTCAAGAATTACTTACATCTTTTTGTTCTGCTTCTCCAAACCTTACACTTTGCGATATAGTTATGCATTCTCTACAAGAATAACATGCACCGCACCTCAATGTGCTTTGTGCGAGCATGAAAAAACTGGATTTCTCACATAGCGCTCTGACTGTCAGTGAAGATGGTAGTAGCTGAGGACTCGCCAATACCCAAATTAGCAATAAGGTGCCTGAGACAAACACATTCAACTATAACTATAAACGATGCCCTCCTGTACTCAACTTCATAGCTAGAAGTGGCCACAGTGGGTTGCTTCTTGCTGACAAAACTCAATGCTCGAATAATAGTGCAACTCTCCAAGGTCTGACATCTCAAAAAACTTTTCTAAATTAGCTATAAAAGCTGAAATATGATCATCTAATATTAGGTCCTATGAGCAGCATGCCATCAACATATAAGACGATGACTAATAAAACATCCTTAGTCTCCTTAATATATAGGGTAATTTTAATTCGGTTGTTGTAAAAACCCTGTGCAACCAAGTATACATGTATCTTTTTATACCATGCTGCTCTGGGAGCCTGCTTAAGACCATTAAAGCTTTCTTCAATCTGCATACTTTTTATTCTTAACTTTTCTGAACAAAATAATGAGGTTGAGATACATAGACCTCCTCTCATGAAAATCTCCATTCAAGAAAGCAGTTTTGATATCCAACTGACGTACATTCCAACCTTTGTGTATACTGCAAAAGCAATGATAGTCTACATGGTAGTCATACGACATGTGGGTTCAAAAGTTTCACCATAGTCATACGACATCTGGGTTCAAAAGTTTCACCATAGTCGACACCTTTCTCTTAAGCATAACGCTTTGTAATAAGCCTAGCTTTGTATCACTCAACACTGCCATCCACTCTACATTTGAGCTTGTAAACCCTTTTTGTACCAATGTCCTTCTTGCTAAGAGGCAAGTCTACCAAATCCCATGTATCATTTTTGAGTATCAAATCATACTCATATTGCATAGAACTCATCTAATTTTTAGATCCCTTTACTTCATCAAAGGAGACAAGTTCCTCTTCATCACATAAACTGGCAAAACAATAAGAGCATAATATGCGTCAACAAGAGATGCATGATGAGGGTATGCATGTGTTTTGTTAGGCAAAGGAATGGCCAATTTGCTATTATGTAGTGTTTTCACCAGCCATTTTGGCATACTTTTAGACTCCTCAGTTTCCCCTCTTTCCTCATCAACTACATCATCCACATTTGTCTCATTAATAGGCTGATTTGTGGGATGAAAAACATGCTGATTTGTAACTTATGTGGATTGATTTTTTGCATTTCTTTGATTACCCAAATCCTCTACATGAATGTGTCCTACATTGAACAATGTAAGGAGAGTGTCGAATATGTCCTCTGCGAACATACATTTTGTTATTTTTTACATGAAAGCAAGGGTTGAATTGCATCTTCCACAAATACATCTCTACTCATAAGGATCTGCTTAGTAGTAGGTTGATAGAGATGATAACCCTCACTTTCCAAGCTGCATCCCACAAAAATACATTTAACAGCCTTATCATCAACCTTGCTGCAAATTTGCTCAAGCACAAGTGCGTAAGCAAGACAACCAAAAATGTGTAAGTGAGCCACAGAGGGCTTTCTGCTATTTCAAGTTTCAAAAGGTGTAATTGTATATAAAGCCTTTGTAGGACACCTATTCAAAACATATGTTGCACCCATGACTGCTTCTAGCTAGAGACCATGAGGTAACTCTTGACTTTTGACCATACAACATGTGATCTCCATGAGAGACCTTTTTTTACATTTAGCTACATCATTTTGCTGAGGTGTATAGGGCATAGTAAATTGGTGTTTTGTCCCATGATTAGCCATGTATGCATGAAACTCCTTAGACATATACTTCGATCAGTACTACGCAGGGTACCAATCATGTAGAAGCACTTTGAACCATAGCAACAAAATGCCTAAAGCATATAAAAACCTCTGTTTTTTATTTCAATGGATATACCTAGGTATGTTTGGAATAATCATCAATGAATGTGGAAAGATAGAGGTAGCCCCCAATAGATGGTGTCCTTATAGGACCACATACATCACTGTGTATAAGTTGTAATTTTTGGACAACTCTAACTGAACCATCTTTGGGAAATGATGCCTCCTACATTTTTCCAAGAATACAACCCTCAAAAACCTGTTTGATAGGGAACTCAAAATGTTGCAGCTTAGAAACCATATCATGTTTATGCAAATGCATCAAACTACCAAAGTTCAAGTGACCAAAGCATGCATGCCACAGGTTAGCATCACCCATTTCCTTTGTGGTAAAAACTATACATATAGCATGCATTTGTCTTTCATCTAGCCTATAAATTCCATGAGACAAAGTATGAGAAGCAAAAATTATCTTTCCCCATCACTGCAATCATGAACAATACATGTGTCATCCATAAATTGAACCACTAAGCCAGCCTTAGTAATGGCAAAGATAGATAACAAGTTCTTCTTGATTCTTGGTACATATAATACATCTAAAAGCATGATTATTCCACCATTTGTAGCAGTGAGAACAATTTTACCAACTCCTTTTATATGATATGAGGAGTTTTTTTCACATGTTATAGTGTTTCCTTGTGGAGCAGAATCAAGTGATGAGAACAAACTGCAATGAGAAATAATGTGCTTACTAGCACCATTGTCAAAATACCAGACATGTACATTTGTTAACAACCATGTATACATCAATATGCAAAAGGGTCATAATAGTATTATACAATGAAAGCCCAATCATCATGTGCATAGTTTGCATATTCTTTGTTTTCTGTAGTGGATGTTGATGCATCAGCTCTACAACCATACCCAAGCCTTTCTTTTTCTCCTTTTCTAGCCATTTCCTGCACTCATTAATGTAGTGACCAAGTTTCTTGTAGTTACATTTACTCTTTTTCTTTGGCTTGTTGCCTTCCTTGTCTACAGGCTTATGTAATGACTCTGATTTCAACTTGTAACTACCTTGAGGAAAGGATTTACCTTTGCCTCTTTGTTGACTGGAAGAAAAATCGTGATCTCTTATACGCATGGCATATCTGTTTTTCTTGGATTGCTCTTCTTTCAAGAGCACAAAAACTAAATCCTCAAACTTCAAGGCATTTGGATTACCTTTCATCTCATGAGTCTAATGGTAGAAGAAAAACCTTGATACGAGCCTGGCAATGCATTCAAGACAGTAGGAACCAATGAATTATCATGATATATTTCATCAACACTAGAAAATTACTCCTTAAAATCCTTGATTTTTGTAAGGAAATTGTCCATGGAGTCTCCCTCATCCATATGCTTTGACTCTAATTGCTTGTGTATATAAGCAACACGTGCTACATTACGTACCTGGTATAATGACACAATTGCATCCCAAGCATGTTTAGCAGTCCTACATGACCGAATGTGAGGAATGATACTTCTCTTAATTGACAAAGCAAGAAATGATGTGCTTGTGCATCTCTTCCATCCCACTTTGTTTGTTCCTACATAGTGCAAGAAGAAGGCCCACTCATCATATGGATTAGACAACAAGGGTGTAGGTCACCATCCAATAATCTCATGTGGGAGAAGCTCACCCATAGAAGCTTGCTCAAGGCAAGGAGGTAACCATATGTTCATGTATCAAAGATATTAGAAAGGTATACAAACTATCCCATAAGTGACATATAGTCACTTACTCCTAGTACCTTTCACACATGGGTTGCCCATAAACCCAAGTCTATGCCCCATATCATGTGCCTAGGCCCTCATCCTACATATGCACATAATTTCCTACATTACAAACCATCCGCTCCTACGATTATTTCATCCTCAAAATCAAAGGTTGGTCATGCAAAACAAACCAAAACTGACCCACAACATAAAGAGTCATAGACCATAGTAAGTGCCAATAGTACATAATCCTATATAATGAGTCGAGTCACCTGCCAGCATCGAATGGAAACCCTCAAATGTTAATGCACAAACAACATCAACATCAAAAGGTTCTCTGAGCCTCTTGGATCGAATGGAAAACTCCATGGACCAACTCCCATGCTGTAGAACATGATGCCGTTGCCTGGGTCGAAAGATGAAGTAGCCATGCATCCTCAACCATCACGTAGTCCCCTGGATCAAATGGTAGTCCAAAGAGCCAGTGGTACATACGCACACATGCATAACCACATGTATTGAAGGAAGCTCCATCCAATAATATGCCAAGATGATGATCCACATGACCATGCCCAAATCAAATGGAAAATGTGAAGGGCCATCATCTATGATGAAGATAGTCATGTGCGCTCTCCATCAAAATCACACTCCAAATGGCACAAAGCACATCCAAAAATTAATGTCCCAACTGCATAAACCATCATCTCATGTCGGTGTCCACAAAGTCCAAAGATACACACCTCATAGTTGACATCTGTATGGGCATAGGTGTGATCATCCAAATACGCATGCTCACTGTACATATGCAAATCTCCATCATCAAGCATAAAGCATGCATCATCATAATCATCCCCATCCTCATGATAGATGGTAGTACAATGATAATATGGCAATCCCTCCATAGGTATGACTCTCTCTATGTCATCCTCTATGAAATGAGCATAGCACATGTCAATGTCCCATGTACAAGGAGAGTCGCCATACACATCACAGAACCAAAAAAAGCATCTCTCCAATAGGTGTGTGTATGGCATCACTGTAATGCACAACACTCTAATCAATACATGTCAAATGATGATGTGCATAACCATCACCACATGTGTAATCTACCCACATGTCCAAGGTACAAACCTCACGACCATCATAACCATGATCCTCATCAACACTAGACTCCGAGAAGGCATCCACACATGAAGCAGTCTCATAGAGCTCACAATCATAAACTTTCCACTCCGAGCCTGGAAAAGCATCCATAAATTGGATTCACAAATGTAGTTCAGGGACCATCCTTCAAAGCATCCATAAGTGAATCCCTAGTATGGCTGTCCACACCAATCAATGCATGTGTAACACCTACCATAGGTGGATCAAAACCAAAGTTGTCCACACTATGAGTATCACATATGTCCACATCATGAGAATCACACAAAGTAGATGCACAACTATCCAATCTCTTGTGAACATAGGCATCCATCTCTTCCACAAAATCATCATACCCATGGATACATGCATCAATAGAAGATGTAGTGCTCAAAGAAAGACCATCCACCTCCATAACACATATATGGACTCCATCATCTCATCCATATCGATATCTCTTGAGGATGACTCCATATCAACCCAAAGAAACAATAAGTCACCACCACAAGAAACTTGGTGCCAATCCACATGTGTATACTACCCATAACTATCATCAATCGATGCATCACCAAGCCAAGTGTGAAGAGTCTTTAAAGAAGGTGAAAGAGGCTCATTCACATAGTCATCAACAAGCTATAAATTTTCAGCCACCCATCACAAAGCTCATCATTTGCTCACAATGGGCCACTACATCAATACATATGGATGTTTTCAATAGAGGAAAAAGATCTATGCATACCCCAGAACACAATCGGTATATGAGATAATGGGCCACTACATCAACACATATGGATGTTTTCAATATAGGAAAAAGATCTATGCATGCCCCAGAACACAATCGGTACATGAGATAATGTCCAAAACTTCTTGTACTTGAGTGTATCGTTTCACAATCACTTGCTTTTCAGAATTTTCAGCAAGTGTGTTAAGCCCAAGGATACCCTCAATGAGCTCACAAAGACCCACATAATCATAGTCCATGCAATGACCAAAAGATTGAGTGAGCAGGTAACCTCTTTTATCATTTTTGATATCCAAATCTTTCAACATGAATTGAAGCATTCAGGACCTTTCACACATGGGCTGCCCATAAACCCAAGTCTATGTCCCATATCCTGTGTCTAGGCCCTCATCCTACATGTGCACACAATTTCCTACATTACACATAGGAGGTATGCTATGTTGTGGTAATGCACCATGTGAAATTGAGTTCATGTCTGCAGATGTGCCTTCTGCATCATGTTCATCAAAGGAACCAAGATGTTTCTTAGTACAACCACAACATTCCATAGCCCTTTGGCTACGAATATATGCTGCATCATATAGGACCATAATAGGTAGTTGGTCCTATCAAGCTTATCCTCAGCAAATAAAATCTGATATACATCACTATTTACCATTTCTGATAACATCCAAGTAAGTAAGCACGCAACTGCAAAGTGTTGAGTACTCCTTTTTGATGCAGCCAATGTGGCTGCTAATAATAAGGCTGTTAATAAGGTTGCTTATAATGTGGCTGCTAATAATAAGGGTGCTAATAAGGTTTCTTATAATGTGGCTGCTAATAATAATGCTGCTAATAAGGTTGCTTATAATGGTGACCTGCAAGTTGTATGAAACAAATGCAGAGTAAAGTGAATAAAAAATTTATTCGTAAGAATTAGAGATTGATGTCATTGAAATGTAGCTTGTAGACCACATCCAGCATGGTGAGTGTCTATTGTTTGTTGATGCTTTTTTGTGTATCTACACACCAATCGGTAGTAGATCTAACAAAACTACTCCAAAATCTAATAAATAAAAATGCAAATCTGATCCTCAAAGGTGTTTGCAGAAAATCAAAGACCGCGTGAATGGCCCCCAAAACACGCGCGAAACAAAAATCCGACCTCAAAACCATAGTACAAAAAGTACTGCACACTTCACGATTCTCTTTCTTCTCCCAAAAGGGCTCCTTGATCTGATTCAAGAAGGGGTGAAGGGTAGGCAGCAACACAAGGGCAAGGAGCGTATGCTTTCTCTGCTGATACCAAATGTTGAAAATAGGATTGCAAGAATGCGCACGCACACAAACACACACAATTGAGAAGCTCAAGGGAGAACATAATAAGATGATAGATAGATAATGAATGTGTGGTGTACGAAGATGATAAGTATACCCCAAGATGGGTGTATATTAGCACAGGGCAAAAAAACCTCCTAAAGAGGGAAAAAGTGCCCTGGCTAATCCTAGTGTGTTCACACATATCACTACCAATATGGCTACATCTTCCTTGTGACATTTGAAATACCTAAAGATATGATTCTTCAACTAATCACTTGAGGGTTTGTTGTTATTGTCTTTCCAAGCATCTCCTTTGGCCACATCTTTACCCTTATGCATCCTGGATTTATTAAAATTTCTCGAAGGAAAAGATGGTTTAGATGACTTTGTAAAAGGCTTTTCTTGCATTGTGGAATCTCTAAAAATAGAAGTTTTGCATTCAAAATTTAGAGCAAGATCCATGGCAGAACTAAGACTATGAGGATTAAATATATTAACATCATCCCTATAGTAGGCTTAAAACCCGCACATGAATTTTCTTCTTTGCTCTCTCTCTTTGACCTTCTCAATGACTTGAACTTGTGATAGAATGTTCTAGAATTTATCCATGTAGGGTTAGACATTAAAATTATGGACATGACATAAAGTATCTCATTGTTGATGAGCTTTAGCCTTGTATTAAGAAGGTAGAAAGCACTTCTTTAAAGTTTCTGAAACTCCTTCCATGTCGTAGGTCAATGTTTACCCTGCTTGATCACATTCCACCATAACAAAACACTTTTAATCAAATGATTACAAGCACACTTAATACTGTCCTTTTTTGAGAATATTTCACCTAAAAAATAGTCATCCAGTTGATTGAGCCATGCAATAAGTACTCATGCGTCCTTCTTGCCATCATAATTCTGGAAAGTGAATGCTTTTCAGCTAATCCATGAATCTTTCTGAGAACTCTGAGCATGCAAAGTAGCTTTAACATTGCACCTAACATGATCACTTTCATCCTCGTGAGAGTCGGAAGAGTCACGCTTGCGCTTAGAAGGTTTTACATGTCGCTCTAGCTTACATCGGAGTTCACACTCACTTGCAATTTATTCTTGAAGTGAAAAAATTATCTTGCATAATGGGTTGTGCAAGTAAATTGGCCATTGCAAATAAATAAAGAAAGAAAGTTTAATTTTATGATGCGGATAAATAAATAAAAATGAGAAACTTAGCTCTTGAACCGTGTTGAATTTGGGTTTAAAATTTGTCAAAAGGTTAATCTTAGCACTGTTCTTTAGTCCAATTCTAAATGAATCCCGAGCGTGGTTAAGAGGCTTAAGTTTCGGTCAACTTTGGTAAGATTTTTGAAGCCACTTTGAATTCCTTAAGTATCCAAAAATCACGTCGAAAGCTTGATGTGATGAAGAAACCAACATCAAAAAACACCTCCGAAAATTTTTGGTTTTTGATCCCCTTTCATAATGCCCAAATTTTTTGGTTACAAGAGGCCTTCCAATTTTTTGAAGGGGAAATATAAACCTTTCTGTAATTTCCTGCTGCAAATATTCAACAAGCCAAAATTTCCCTTTTTGTAGGACTTTCTCTCTTTTGACTATGAAGGGTTTTTTAGCTTTAAGAAATATAGGTTTTTTGAAAGCTTTTATAAGGCAAATCTTGTAGCATTATATGGTAATGATGTGTGTGAACACACTTAGGACCGCTAGGACACTTTTTCCCTCACTAGGAGGTTTTTTCCCCCGTGCATATGTACACTCTCTTATCTACTCATTTTGGGTTGCTTATCTTTTGTATCTGGCACACATTTGTTGATTCTGATCTAGTGAGTTTGTGTGTTCTCAAGCTTCTCTATCTTGTTTGTGTGATCTAGTGAGTTTGTGTGTTCTCAAGCTTCTCTATCTTGTGTGTGTGCATTGTTGCAACCCTAACCCTTATTCCAACTTGGTATCAGAGCTAGCTACCTTGACACTTGTTGATCTAGTAGTCTGCCTCCCTCCTCATGACCCTATTTTTCTGTCTCTGATTAAGATACCCTCTTAGGAGAAGAAGGTGTATACTACAGTGTGATGTATACAAAGTATACAAAACATTTTAGGTCCGCGAAGTGATTTGGGCGCGTTTCGGGCACTGCAAGGTTTCTGCAGACGTTTTGGAGAGGCGTCATTTTGGATTGGTTATGCTCGATTTTGGGTGTTTGGATTGTGTAGCGGCAAAGATTTGTTGTGCAGCAACATCTACAATGTCTTCAACTACATCGATCATCATACTTTCGCCCAATAACACTCTATTTTCTACTCTGTGTTAATTTCCATACACTTTACAAGTGATTCAGTCAGTTGGCAACCATTCAAGGTTGCATTCAGTTTACTGAGTACTTGCAGTGTGTTGAAAGATTTTGCATTTGGTAGAAAGTCCTGGCTAGCAGCAGTAGTGATGTATTTAACATGTTGTCTGCTGGAGGACCAACTTGATGGGACTAACTACCCATTGTGGTCCTATTTGATGAGGCATGTATTGGTTGCTAAAGGCCTTTGGAATGTGGTTAGTGGTAGTGAAACTCATCCTGTTTCACAACTACCAATGCAACCAGGTGCTGTAGGTACATCTGAAGTAGAATCTGAATATAGATGTGGCTCCTCCACATGCACCACTAGTACCTCCCATTGCTGCTCAAACGAGATGCTAGAGATGCTAGAGATGCAAAGGCACATGCATTGCTCAAACGAGATCCCAGAGATGCAAAGGCACATGCATTGCTTGCACTTTCTGTGAAGCGAAGCATTATTCCTCATATTCGGTCATGTAAGACTTCAAAATAGGCATAGGATGCACTTGCTGCATTATACCAGGTGCACAATAAAGCACGTGTTGCATATCTGCGCAAACAGTTGGAGTCTGAGCACATGAATTAGGGAGACTCAATGGACACCTTCTTGACCAAGATCAAATATTTTAAGGAGCAACTTGCTATTGTGGATGAGATATATCCTGATAGCACATTGGTGCCCACAGTTCTCAATGCATTGCTGGATTCTTTTCAGAGTTTTGCCTCTATCCTTAGACTCATGATGAAGGGAAATCCAAATGCCCTTACATTTGATGATCTGGTTTCAGTACTCTTGCAAGAAGAGCAGTCTAGGCAAAACAGATCTAATATGCGAGTTGGTGACCAAGTTTTTATTGCCAATCAGAAAGGCAAAGGTAAAGCTTCTTCACATGATGGCTATAAGCCAAAATAAGAATCCTCAGGTAAGAATGTAGAGAAAGAAGGTGATAAGCCTAAAAAGAAGGGCAAGTATCAGTATTGCAGGAAACCAGGGCACTACGTACATGAGTGCAAGAAAAGGCTAGAGAAGGAGAAAAAGAAAGAATCGGGCATAGCTGTGGTGGCTGATGCATCTGCACCAAGTGCATAGAAGAAGGAATCTGCAAGTTTTGCTCAAGATGATTGGGCATGGACTGTACATTGCAGTTATGATCCTTCCGTTCATGATGTATGCATGTTAGTGGGGCAAAATCGGATGCTTGGTACTTTGACAGTGGTGCTAGTAAGCACATTACTTCACAAAAAGGTTTGTTCTCATCTCTGGAATCTATCCCAAGTGCAGGAACCGTCACATGTGCAAATGGTTCCTCATATCCTATCAAAGGAGTTGGTAGAGTTGTGCTCACTGCTACAAATGGGGGCGCATTTACTCTTTCAAAATTTTTATATGTTCTAGGCATTAAGAAGAACTTGCTCTCAATTTCAACCTTAGCCTTGTCAGGATTGAAGGTGAAATTTGTGGATGCTAGATGTATAGTTCGGGATAGAAATGATGGTTATTCTATCATTGCCTCTCATGTACCTTGTTTCATGGCCTATACAAGATGGATGTATTTGAGAAGTTGTAGCATGATTCTTGCTCAGTCTCTATGACTTGTGCTATAAGTGATGTAGAATTATGGTATGCACGATTTGGCCATCTAAATTATGGCAGTTTGTTACACCTTCAAAGGCCGGATATGGTGTCTGAGTTGCCAACTCTTGAGACCCCTACTAGACATGTATGTGAGGGGTGTATTCTTAGTAAAATACATCGGGTATCATTTCCAAAGGATGGATCTATGAGAGCTATTAAGAAATCATAGCTTATACATAGTGATGTATGTGGTTCTATGAGGACACCATCTATTGGGGGATATCTCTACTTCGTCACTTTTATTGACGTTTACTCCAAATATAGCTGGGTGTATCCATTAAAGCAAAAGTCAGAGGTTTTTATGTGCTTTAGGCACTTCGTATCCATGGCTGAAAATGCATGTGAATGTAAAGTTGGCACCCTTCATTCAAATCGAGGAGGGGAGTATATGTCCAAGGAATTTCATGCATATATGGATGAAAACAGCATAAGTAATCAATGTACAATGCCATACATACCTCAACAAAATGGTGTGGCTGAGAGGAAGAACAGGTCTCTCATGGAGATGGCACGATGTATGGTGAAAGCCCAAGATTTACCTCATTGTTTTTGGTTAGAGGCAACTATGTACGCAAACTATGTGTTGAACAAATGCCCTACCAAGGCCTTGTAGTCTAAAACTCCTTATGAAGTTTGGCATGGCAAGAAGCCTTATGTGGCTCATTTGCATGTTTTTGGTTGTCTTTCTTATACTCTTGTGCCTGAGCAACAATGCAGTAAGCTTGATGATAATGCAGTTAAATGCATATTTGTGGGATACAGTTTAGAATGCAAGGGATATAGACTCTACCGGCTTCAAAGCAGATTTTGGTAAGTAGAGATGTTTTTGTTGAAAACTCAGTTTTGCCCCATGCTTTCATGAAAAAAAAACAACAAAATGTATGCTCACATGACATGTTTGATTCGCTCCTACCATTGTTTAATGGAGGGAAGCCATATGTAGAGCAATTGAATGCTCAACCAAGTGCTGAAATTCAGCCTTTGCAAGTGCAAAATCAACATGAAAATCAGCCTTTTGATGAGGCAATTATTTAGGATGTAGTGGATGAGGAGAGAGCAACCATAGAAGAATCTAGGCGTATGCCAAAATGGCTTGTGCAGACATTGAGGGATAGCAAGTTGGTAGCTCCTTTACCTAGCAGAACTCACGCAGGTTCTCATCATGCACATTATTCTCATGTGGATCATTTTCTCATTTCTACTTTATGTAATGAGGAGGAACCTGTTTCCTTTGAGGAAGCACAAGATGATGATCATTGGATGCATGCTATGCAGGATGAGTATAACTCTATACTCAAGAATGACACATGGTATTTGAGAGATCTACCTCATGGCAAGAAGGACTTTGGTACTAAGTGGGTTTACAAGCTAAAATGCAAAGCAGATGGTAGCATTGATCGCTACAAGGCCAAACTTGTTGCAAAGGGGTATTCCTAGCAAAAGGGCATTGATTATGATGAGACCTTTGTACCCACATCTCGTATGACTACCATTATGGGTGGAATGTACATCAATTGGACATTAAGACTACATTCTTGAATGGTGATTTACATGAGGAGGTGTATGTATTGTACAGCCTCTTGGTTTTTTATGTGAAAGGAGAAGAGTCTGAAGTATGCAGGTTGAAAAAGTCTCTTTATGGCCTTAAGCAGGCTCCTAGAGCATGGTATGAGAAGATTCATGCATACTTGGTTGCAAATGATTTTTGTAACAGTCCAATAGAGAGTACCCTCTATGTGAAGAGGAGTAAGGACACATTTTTGGTCATCGTTCTATACATTGATGACATGCTGCTCATAGGACCCGATATAGATCAGATTTCAACCTTTAAGGCTGATTTTTGTAGTCATCGTTTGAGATGTCAGATTTGGGACCCTTGCATTATTATTTGGGGATTGAGTTTATGCAACCTTCAAGGCTGATTTGCAGTCATCGTTTGAGATGTCAGAATTGGAGCCCTTGCATTATTATTTGGGGATTGAGTTTATGCAACCTTTAAGGCTGATTTGTAGTCATCGTTTGAGATGTCAGATTGGGGCCCTTGCATTATTATTTGTGGATTGTTATGATGCAGTCTAAATATATACAAAAGCTATTGAAGACTATAAACCTGTGGCTACACCTGGAGACAGGTACTTGACTTAGTCTTCAAGATGCAGGAGACTCTTTTGATGCTAGTTTGTATCAACAGGCTATTGGATCCCTTCTTTATGTATGCAACACGAGGCCAGATATACAGTATGTAGTCTCACAGTTGAGCAGATTTATGCATAGCCCAGGTACAAAGCATTGGCAGGCTGTCAAGTGAGTTTTCCACTATTTGCAGGGCACTCGGTATTTTGGATTGTTTTATCCAAAGGGGGGTGAGTCACAGCTGCATGCTTTTAGTGATTCAGATTGGGCTGGATGTTATGACACACGAGTGTCCACTAGTGGGTTTTGTTTTCGCCTTGGTGATTCATGTATATCATGGCTCAGTAAAAAGCAACCTACAGTGGCCACTTCTAGCTGTGAAGCTGAGTACGGGGTAGCTTACAGCTACAGTTAAGTACGGGGCAGCTTACAGACAGCTACAGTTGAGTGTGTGTGGCTCAGACGTCTTATGGTTGATTTGGGTGTTGGATAGTCATCTAGCACTACAATTTGCACTAACAGCCAGAGCGCATTTGCAGTTGCGAGGAATCCAGTGTTTCATGCTCGCACTAAGAACATTGAAGTACATTACCACTTTGGCCGAGAAACTCTCTGCAGCAGAGATCAGCTTAATCTATGTGCCTACACATGACAACATGGCAGATTTATTCACGAAGGCTCTTTCTCATGAAAAGTTTGAAGCTTTTTGTAAAGCTTTAGGCTTACTGCCTTTTCAAGATTGATCGGCCATACCCTGTACATGTTCACATTATTACCCCATGGGGGATTTGTAGAATTATATGGTAGTGATGTGTGTGAACACACTTAGGACCGCCGGGACACTTTTTCCCTCACTAGGAGGTTTTTTCCCCTGTGCGTATGTACACCCTCTTATCTACTCATTTTGGGGTGTGTACTTATCTTTTGTATCTAGCACACATTTGTTGATGCTAATCTAATGAGTTTGTGTGCTCTCAAGCTTCTCTATCTTGTGTGTGTGCATTATTGCAACCCTAACCCTAATTCCAACAAATCTTTTGAAAGTTATAAGCTTTTTAAATCTTATAGTTATAACAAGATTTAAAGCCTTCAAAGCTTAACGCCTAAGTGTTGTCTTCCTCCCGACTGAATACCGTGCAACATGACTGTGAGAAAGAAGCCCGTTCTTCGTGTTTTTGGCACCGTCTCGCCACCCGTGATGGAAGAGAAAGAGAAAAAATCTAAAAATCTTACATGACTTTTTCAAAGCTTGAATTTCTCCACTTGATTAAGCTTCTTTAATCTAAAAATAAATTAAATTATAAACTGCCTATTAGCACCTTCTTTCATAAATTAAATTATGAGTAATTATCCACCATCCATTATGGAATTCAATCAGAAGCAGTGGTTTAGCAATCTGACAGTGAAGCCAATTCCTCCCTTGTATGCCAATTTCATCCGTATAGATAGAAGAGAAAATCTAAAAATTGCTTTTCAAGAAAATGGGTGGTTTTGTGGTGGTTAATGTAGAGTGGTTTACCACCTCCTTTGTCTTTTGGTCTTTTCCCTTTGGATAAAAGCCTGAAACTCTTGAAACCTTTGATTTATGCTTTCAAGCTTTTAAATATTGCCTCCATCTTCCTAGACCCATAGCCCTAATACCACGGACACGGATCCACTTCTAGGAAAATAGAGAAAATAGAGACTTGCAAGAAAATAGATTATTCAACCCAATCAACTCATCAAAAACCTCAAGTTCAACATATTCAGGAATTGAATAAATAACAAGTAAAATACTGAGCCCAAGATAACGACTCAACATTAGGTGAAATCTTCCCCCCTCATGTGTGTGGTCTCTCCCCACATATGAGTATTTACATAATTCTTTCATTCCAAAATAAGCCATAGTCTCCAAAAATACAAAAAGGTGCTTTTACTTGCACGGCACTTTCTTATGCTCAAAATAGAGTGTCCAAAAATTGAGGCTAGGGTTAAAGCATACGTATCACGCTTCACAAAAGTATTAAAGTTCAAGTCTAAGCTTGATAAATCAAAGCTTTCAAAAATAAATCAAATTGTGCGCACAAGCTAGCACATATATATACAAAATGTGTCTACAAAAATGTGTGCCAACAAATAATATTGTGTGCATTCTTCTCAATCTTTTGAATTCTCTTCACCTATAAAATAACCAATAAATAAATTGGTAAACAAATATTCCATAAGTATACAAACCATCAGGAAACACCCTTCCATACAAACCAATTGTAACAAACACTGGAGGCCCCAATCATACGTCAATGTATACCAAATGTATTAATATTTATGAATGGCATCACTATGATATTTATAATGGCATCACCCATAATATTAACATGATTTGGCATGACGTAAAGATAATCCAAGTGTCCCTAAATTATCTAAGAGCGTAGAATAATATTTTTAAGAGAGCTTAAAATATATTCTCATAACAAGAAGCCTCCAATGATGGACCCCAACAGAGAACATTTCCACACATGGAAAGTGTTGAGAAATGTGGTGCCAAGAGCACAAGGAAAATATGGAGTGAGTGTGAGAAGCCACATCACCAAGTGAGAATTATCCCACATGCAAGATGAATGCTAAAGTTGTACTCTCCGCATATAAAAGGCGAACATTTCAAGCAATGAAATACAAGCAGAACATCTCAAGTATTTTTATGAGTACAAGTTTCCATCTTGTAACCTAACTGAACTTGAGTCTAAACTTAATTAGCACACACTCATCACACAATGAGTCTTGTTCATTATTATCCACCTTAGATTAGTGTTGTCATTAGTGTAGGATTAATTAATACTTAGTTTTGAGATTAGTATAGGATTAGTTAATGATTAGGTCAATGTCTTGTCATTAGGAGAGCTTGCTCCATGGATTCTAACATGGTATCAGAGCTTAGGTGTTGCTCTCTTAGCTTAGTTTTTTTTTTCTACTTCATTAGGGTTGAGAATCCTTTCTTTCCATCATTAGTTTTGTAGGCAATTAGAAAATGTATTAGGAATTAGGTTTTTGAGTTGCCCTCTTTCATTTATAGACCTATCTAGTCTTCACTCCTAGAGTGCAAACTCATCGAAGCCTTGAAATTCCATTGGAGTTTCACTCTTTACAAAGAGGCACTAAAAATAAATAAGAGAAAGTTGTGTATGTTTTCTTGTTGTATGGTAAGCATCTAAAGCCAACCAAGGTGGGTGGCTCAAAAGAGTGAGATGGCATAGAGCTGCTGCCTGCCATAGCCACAATAGAGAAGAGAAGTTGTAGCTACTGTGAGCTTATGATTGCAGCTGAAGACAGAGGCAAAAGAAGAGGGAATCTGCCATTCCTTGTGCACCAGAGAGAGAAAGCAAGATCAAGATCATTCTTACCTGCACAGCAGCAATCTAAGAAGAAAGTAGCTACCACAGCGTGACCTGCAGTCCATGAGCAAATAGGGAAGAAGGAGATAAGAAGCAAGAGAATAGCCAGGCATCACAAGGGAAACAAGAGAAGGTGCCAACAGCCAAGAAAAAGCCCATTACAAAGCAAGAAGAAGGACCGGCAACAAATGCAAGGACAAAGGGCCTAGTCGCAACTAGCCAACGAAGCAAACGATACCGTCTCAGACGTGTGCAACATCCAACAGAAGGAAACAACGAAAAAGAAAAGCGGCTAGTCTATCCCGAAAAGTTTTTGTTTGCTGTGCTGAAGAGATGAAGAGCTAAAGGAGTGTTGTAGCCCCAATAGAGCTGCGTTGCATCAACGCACAACTGTGATGACAGAGAGATTCACGGGTGACCTGCAGAGCAGTAGAGAAAGTAGGCAGCGACTGTGTGTGCAGAGAGGAAATCCAAAACGCTTTCACCATCGCCAGAGCAGACACTACGTAGCCACGAACGAGCTAAAGATAAGGCTAAAAATTTTAATAATAATTTTAAAAAATATATATATAAGGTTTAAATTCTTTTGGGTGTAAAGGACCTTCCTTAAAGGGTTGTTCACATGGGCCTTCAAAAAAGCAAGCTTTGGGCTTCACTAGCACCTATAACATCGTCATCAAGTAGATCTTCATCTATAAAATCTTCTTTACAAAATTGGGAGTTATCAATCAAAGTGTCCAACAAATGTTTTTACCATTATTATAACCTTTGTAAGTCACCATATGAGCAAGTGAATGTGAGTGACCAAGAGTCAGAAATGCTGGTAATCAGCGGCCAAATGAGCATGCAATCAAAAATCCTTTCACTACCCATCTCTTAAACAAAAATGTGTTGGTATAAAAATCTTACTTCCTACAAAAAGTGCTTGTAACCACCCTCTCGCACCAATGATGTAGCCAAGGTAGAAGAAATAGCCAAAATTTGTAACCTTACTCTTAGAAGAGACGTCTAGACCTCAAAGATAGGTCAAGTCTTTATCAAGGGGGGACCTCACTCTTAGAGATGACCTCTAGGCCTTAAAGATAGGTCAAGTCACCATCAAGGAAGGGAAGTGCCAAAGTAGCACATAGGCCAAAGTTGCTCACAGCACATAGGGAAATGTAGAAAGTAAAAAGTCAAAACAGGACTTTGTAACCAACATCCAACCACCTTAAGTAGCCCAAAGATTTGGCACCAAGAGGGGGTGAACATTGAGAAATGTGGTGCCAAAGAGCACAAGGAAAATATGGAGTGAGTGTCAGAAGCCACATCACCAAGTGAGAATTATCCCACATGCAAGAGAAATGCTAAAGTTATACTCTCCTCATATAAAAGGAGGACATTTCAAGCAATGGAATACAAGCACAACATCTCAAGTCTTTTTATGAGTACAAGTTTCCATCTTGTAACCTAACTGAACTTGAGTCTAAACTTAATTAACACACACTCATCACAATGAGCCTTGTTCATTATTATCCACCTTAGATTAGTGTTGTCATTAGTGTAGAATTAATTAATACTTAGTTATGAGATTAGTGTAGGATTAGGTCAATGTCTTGTCATTAGGAGAGCTTGATCCATGGATTCTAACAAAAAGGATGTATATGGTGGAAATCAATGCTCCAACTTTGTCATGTTGAGACTAAATAAGTATCAATATGCGTGCATTGATACACGATAGAGCTTTATTTGGTTGATTTAGACATAAGGGATGGGCCATACATGGGGAGATGATTAAGAGATAGCTTAGATAGGTTTGGCATCATACCAAACATGTTACAGGTAAGTGCAATATGATATACCCATAACGGATCGCACTAAGCGTAAACTAAGGAAGTGTTACCTTGGGTTGCTAGGCTGTGAGTAGCAAGCTACTAGACAACCTTGAATGGATTTGGAAGCTACACAAGATTGTAGGTCTATCTTTTAGTCTATTATTACCCCAAATGGATGATGTGGTCTTTTGGATCCAATTGGACTAGCTCACAATTGCCTAGGTAGCATATATAGATGTGTTTGGCAACTTCCATCATACTAAGATCATTAAGTTTGAGATTAACCTTCATTTCTCTTTGTGCCCTCTATCACAATGCATATACAACCTCCATCTTTGTGCCTTAAGATAATTAAGTTTGAGATTTACCTTCACTTCTCTTTGTGCCCTCTATCACAATGCATATACAACCTCCATCTTTGTGTCTTTCGAGATCACTCCCTCGCAAGAGCGCATGGGTGAAAGGAAATCAGCAACAATTGTAATCTCGATTTGCTATGAAGGTCTTGTTGTTTGTTTGTGTTAATTTCTTATAGTATAGGCCACAAGAGGAGGAATGAATCAAAAGAAAACAAGAACAAGGGGGGACTAGAGTCTCAGTTCTCATACATGTCTAGTGGATGCTTTAAGTGTTTTGTCAACTTTATACCTTTATTATCGTAATAGTTTAAGCATGACAATGAAGTTACTATGGGATTAAGTAGGATTGATTAGGATGACCACATTATCTCAAGTTGATATCCTCTTCAAACTATTTATTTAAAATGGCATCTCATCTCACAAGATAATGCCTGACAATGTGTCTCATCCTAGTTTAGAAGGTCCTTGAATTATTTACTAATGCACATTGAATGATGTCCCCTACACTACACTTGCCCACACCAGGCGAAAAAGTGGACTTGGATAATCAAATTTGACTAGTCTCACAAAGGAGAAAATTTCAAATTCAATATCCAAATTTTTGGCCCCTTGTTGACTCTTGAATGAGAGAATTGATCCTATTTGGCCCCTTGTTGACTCTTGAATGAGAGAATTGATCCTATTTGGGCTTGGTGCAGGGCTCGAAAAAAATGGCATTCTAGTGTATTGGTATCGACCAAAATTAATAAAAACCAACATAATTAAGAAAAATTGACTGCTGAGATTTTAAAAAGCCTTTATTTTAAGGAATGAATTTTCATATATTTTAGTTATAAAACCAACATATTGTAGAGATTTCAAGAACAAAACCCCATAGATTTAAGGGTTGTCCTTATTTTGATTGGTTGGAAAAATATGTATATTGGAGCCTTGGTGCACTACTCTTGAATTTGAGTGAATCCTCAAGTTCGAGGATTCCACTCAAATCCTCAAAACTACTCTTAAATCTGAGTGAAATCCTCAAGTTTTGAGGATTCCACTCAAATCCTTGCAAAATTATCTGAACTTGCTTTTGTGTGTCTTTTGAACCTTGCAATTTCCTATTCAATCTTAGGCAACATTGCCAAGGCTGCATGTAGGAGCTTGATTATGTGTTCAACTAGTCTTTGCATTCCAAGAACCTCAATGGGCTTGAGCTCCATACAATACTATAAATTAGACTAACATATTTTGAAAGATCCCTGTCCCCACCGCGCAACGAATTCAGGGGTGCTAGTAGCAAGAGTAGCACTTCTTGCGCAGGGCAGGGTCCCTCACTCGGGGCCTCGCCCACGAATATCCGGACAAGAGACTAATCCCTCGGTTCTTGCAAAACCAAACCCGAAAAAACTTCCCTCGCCCGGAAAGCACGGGCGATTCCTCCAGGATAATTTTACTCTAACGTAGTCAAAAGCCTTAACTAACTGAACTGATCTGACCGAACCCATAAGTCCCATAGTCAGATCAAGGAAAAGATTGCACTTCGATCATAGAGACCAATGCTTTTTTCCTCATTGAGAGGCACAGCCGTTGATTCTTTTCCATAGAACAATTTTATCCGGGATTTACTTTATCTATCGTACCATAATAGAATTGAGTCTCATTTTAGGGACCCATCAATCCAGCCTAACCCCATCCAGTCCCTCGGTTAGCCAACTGCCCAACCACTGTAGTGGTGGGATCCATTTAAGAATTTGGTTAGGTTTTGTCTCGAGTACCAGGGAAAAGAGTTTCCATGCCCCCTAGCCGGATATTCATGCAAACTTAAAACTAGTCACACCACTTACACACCCAATATGAAATTGCCTTTTTCATAGAATCAACTGTCTTTAAAACAATCATTTAATGAAACCATAGTGTCACTGATCATAATCCTCCAAAATATCAGGTTGAATCCTAATTTCCAATTTACGCTCACCACCTGTCCACTCAGGGGCCTTTTTTATAGTTCCTAGCTCATAGCAACCATTAATATTTTCACTTATAAAAATCAAAATAGAATCTTCGTTGAAGATCAGCAAGATCAACCAACATATCCATATAAAAGAGGCATGGACTCATCCGTTGAGGACCAGTAAGGTCAATCAACCAGATCCATGCCCGAATTTAGAAAAAAATCTTACTCCTTGTTCCAATATCTTCCCTGACGCACGTGTGGGTATCTTCGACGACCCAGAGCCCAAGCACCGTATGGTCAGCACCATCTAGGATCCTTCGCAGGTCACCTAGCACTTCACTCATAGGCCGCTTCCTTGGTCCCTCATCCACCGTACCGGAAGCTCACCATTTAAATCGAACTAAGACTGGTCAAGACCTCGGCCGACCTTGTTACGCGAGACGTCCTCCATTGACTCTCCGTTAGCTGTTGTAACTTTATCAGATTAGGTCTCCACGACCTCATGCACAAGACGGTCAAAATGCTTCCCCAGCATTTTTGATATAAAATAGTCATTTAAAAATATATCATAAATACAGTTTCTATAACAAACTCTCGTCTTTCCATATTGTTCCATATCAATTCTCATTTATTTCATATGTATTCCCATTCTCATCACATCATTTTCCATCTCATCACATCTTTTCTCATTTATCCGCATCAAATCTCATCCACTCCCATCTAACCTTATCCACATCTCATCACATCATATTCATTCACATCACACATCACATTCATTCATTCATATCCATCACATTCATTCGTTCATATCCACCACATACATTCTCATAACCATCCTATCACATACATTCTAACCACATTATATCACATCACTTCTATCAACATCATATCTCATTCATACACATCTCATCTCATTCATCCACATCCATCCAATCGTTCACATGTACGACTTCTCACATCTATCCATACATTCATATCTATCACTTCACATCCACATATATTCATGTCACATCACATCTCTTTACATCACATCACATCACATTCTTTCACATACACATCTATATCTATTCTTTCACATACATCCACATCCATTCTTTCACATACTCATTTCCATCCATTCTTCACATACACATCCACATCCATTCTTCACATATACATCCACATCCATTCTTTCACATACTCATTCACATCCATTCTTCACATACACATTCACATTCATTCTTTCACATACATCCACTCACATCCCATATCATTCATTTACATCTTGATTCACATGACATCACATCTCATCCATTCATTCACATCTATCTGATTCACATCACATCTCATCACATCTATTCACCTCACATCTCATCACCCCTATTCACCTCATATCTTATCACCTCTATTCATATCACATCCATCCATCCATTCATTCACATCCATCCATTCATTCACATCCATCTGATTCACATCACATCTCATCACATCTATTCACCTCACATCTCATCACCTCTATTCACATCACATCCATCCATCCATTCATTCACGTCTATCTGATCCACATCACATCTATTCACCTCACATCTCATCACCTCTATTCACATCACATCCATCCATCCATTCATTCACATCTATCTAATTCACATCACATCTATTCACCTCACATCTCATCACCTCTATTCACATCACATCCATCCATCCATTCATTCACATCTATCTGATTCACATCACATCTATTCACCTCACATCTCATCACCTATATTCATAAAATTTAAACATAGAATTTAAGAGAATTCTATAAAAATAATTTTTTTATGCATAAAAATTAATTTTAATAATTAATATCAATGATATCCATGCATATTCATAGGTGAATATGTACATGGAGTAATCAGAATATTTCTTTTAGATGCAAAAATGGTGGGAATTACTCTTTTGGAATAACATAAAAACAAACTTTCTTTTCCACAAAATTCTAGAAAATTTTGCCATAACTTCCTTTGTATGGCTGACCATTTCTCATTTTTATCATTCTTTAATTGACTTAAATTAACCCAAATTAGATTCATAGAACTCTAATCTACACAACTTTCTAAATTCAAGAGAGTAAACAATAAGAAGAGTTTAATTAATCTTTTAGTTAATCTTTCTAAGATTAAGAAAGGCTGGAATGTAAAGAAGAGAAGGGATGGCCTTTTCATCAAAGCATAGCATTTGAATTTAATTCAATTTACTGCAAAACATAAAAATCAAGAAAACCATAGCTTTAAAATTAAACAAGTAAGAAAATTAACTTACATAGAGCTTGTGAGCTCTCCTTTGGCTTGAGGGATTGAGGGTTCCACTCTTGTTTGAAGCAAGAGTGGCCACCAATTCACTTTGAAGAGGATTAGGCCAAAAAGAATTGAATTATTAAAAAATTCAATGTAAATGGCTCAGGACATGAGTAGAGTAACAGTGTATAAACACCATTAAGCTTTTACAAAGGAGGAGGCTTCTATTTATAGGAAAAAGTGAGCCTCTAACCAAGCAAACTGATTCTAAAATTTTTCAGATCAGTTTGGTCAATTTTTGACCATTTTTTAGTCAGTTCAGCTTACTTTTTGGATCTAATTCAAACAGGAGAGAGGAGAGATAAAAATATCTCATTATTTTTTAGTTTAGAACTCCTCCACACATGTGAAATAGATGCCTCCTTCATGAGAGGAGATCCCCACACTGAGTTATCAAAAATACATCATTTCCTCTAAATATCTCTTAATTTTTAACTAAGAAACCTTGTACTCAGTCAACTCTTCATCTTATGTGAGCATTTACTCATTTTTGAAGGGTTTTTCTTTTATTCTTCAATTTATCTTCTCCCTACATTTGGATTAATCTTATTGGTCCATAGGAACCTTAATTGAACCATAATCCAAAAATTTCTGAAAATCTGAACCCTTAAGCTAAGGTCCTTTTTACCTATTTTCAATTAATTCCAATTACACATTGAAAAGTTCTTTTTGAATTTCTGTTTCAAGGGGAACCATTTTAGACACTAGGAGGATTTTTATATCCAAAAATATCTCATTTTTGAATTACCTCCCTCTAGACATTTTCTCTCTCTAGGCCAAAACAGGATAAAACAAAATCTTTCTTTTATTTCAGAGAGGGAAATAATTATAAGATCAGAAGGGAAGGTTCTTATGCCTACACACCTCAAAAGTTGGAGGAAAGAATCTTACATATTTAGTCTCAGCCTTAAATTTATGCATGTTCTCAGATGCAGATTATATGTGTTTCCGGTCTCTAGTTTGGGGATCACATATCGTTGCCATCCTTGATTTGATGGTTGAGATATTTGAAAGCATTCGCTACTTCCATTGACTAATTTTAATAGAGTTCAATAAAATGAGGCCCTTTCAAGGTTTGAAAGCATTCGCTACTTCCATTGACTAATTTTAATAGAGTTCAATAAAATGAGACCCTTTCAAGGTTTCTACCATAATTTTTCCTTCTTGAAATTGACCATTATTTCAAGGTTGCTCTATATATATATATATATATATATATGAAACCTTTAGCTGGTTCAAATTTTAAAGATTAATTGGATGAAAGTATGATGAAGACGCTTTGTTATTCCTTTCTACTGATGTTCAAAAGGATTGGTGCAACACTCAGAGTACATCAGCTAAAGTGAGATAAGTATGAAATTTAAATTGATGGATCAAAAGGGATTAGTAATAAAACGAGAAGAACACAAGTCATGGTGGGTTGTTTTGTTATTCAGGAAAATTTGTGAATTGGTAGTCTGATGCTCAATACATGTAACTTGATCTAGTATTGGTTGTGGTAGTTCAATTTATTGCATTAAATGTATATGCTCAGGTACATGCTTTATTACTACCCAAACCAGAATCTACGAGGGCTTCACTCAAGGAGGGTGGGAAAATATGCATTCCCACAAGACATGATATATGTGTGATTGACAAGAACATGCAAAACAAACCTGTTTTTTATTACCCTTGGCAGGTGATATAAGGATTTTCTCGAGGGTGACACGTGTTGTAAGAACACTTGAAGTGTTAGGGGAGATGAAATATGATGGTACACATAGAGCTAAAGAATCAGGATTGGGAAGCATCAATCTTTTTTAGAGGCTGCTTATGGGGAGCACGCTTCGAGCCATATGTAGAATACATGGGATAAGAACTATTCTAAGTGAAAAGGAATGAATCAAAATTTGTAAGGTCTTGGATGTGTCACTGGAAAACAATGGTGGAAGCAAGGTCTTCCTTTTGGTATGGGGTATGGTACGGTGGGCACATCGATACTTTTGGTATGGGGTATCTTAGGGTGGGCACATTGATATTCTAGCAGCTTATTAAAAGTCTATAAACTGTTGAGAAGGCATGCATTGACACTTTTGGTATGGGGTATGGTAAGGTGGGCATATTGATACTTTTGGTATGGGGTATGGTAAGGTGGATGGGGTATGGCAAGGTGGGCATATTGATACTTTTTGGTATGGGGGGTAGGGTAAGGTGGGTACATTGATATTATAGCATTAATAATAGCTTATTGAAACACTCTAAACTCTTGAGAAGGCATGCATTCTCCATTGTAGTTTTATTTTAGGGTCTCTGCGTTTCGGACTGCTGCAAAGGGATGCATGTAGACTTTGGCTATCTGCCAAGCTTCCAAGCTCTGTACTGTCACAGGCATGGTCCCATTGTTGAACAAGAAGAGTTGGGCCTCATCATCTAGAGCTATGGTTGGATATACCCTTGATGTGATACAAGCCCTCCCTCCCTGTGCAAAAGTCTCCACAATTGAGTGGTCCACCTGCTCATAACCTCTCGTTAAAACCCAAAGTTAAACCACCATTAAGATCCAAATTAAGAGGGTCTTTTGCAGAGCCACAAGGTTATGCATAAAGACATAGGTAAACCATTAATAACTAGTTTTAGATGTGTTTTGCAGTGCTAATGATGCATGTTGTATGATGCATACTTACAATTACACGCAGCAAAAGAGTGGTCTCATCCACCAACACTGGAACAAACGTTCCATACACAGATTTGTCCACATCAGTTGCTGTTGTGGACCTGCCAAACAGTGCATCGATTAAGCTTCAAGGATTGGAAACGTACAATAAGATAAGCCTAGTGAGGACATAGCGATTAGAAGTTAGACAAACACACCTCTGACCAGACATGGTAAATTCTCACATTTTCAACTGGATACATAAGAGAATTTTCTCAAAATTCAACAACTAGAATGCACCCTGAAACCATGGACAATACCTGCTTTGGTCATTGCATACTAGAGCTGTCCATGTTCCATTAATGGAGGTGAAGTAGAAATATACTGCTGTCTGCTCCTGCAGATCATCCGAGGCAAGCACAAGTATGCCAAAGGGGCCAAAATAGCCCTGTTTAGCAGCACCAGCTTCACTGCAACTGTTTTGTATGTCTTCTGCGGGAAGGCCATTGTAAGACGAGACTGGGTTCTCAAAAGCAATCTCAATATCCCACTGTCATACCAATGTCCCCAAAAAAGAGCAATGCAATATCAGACAAATGTTATGTACATCTTCACATACAAATGTACAATGTTGGGTAAATGCTGCAACAGATGTACATGATCTTCTTCACGTCAGACACATAAGTGTACATTTACATGTATATGATGGGTCCATGATGTACCTCTTCACGTACAAGTGTATGACTGCATGTATATTAAATGTTTATGCTGGTCACATGATGCAATATCTTCATTAAGAGGAGTACATGTATATTTTGGTTGCATGATGCAATAGCTTTACATATACACGTACAACTAGATGGGTACATGGTGCAATATCTTCACATACAAGTGTACAAGTACATGCTGATGGCAGTGTAGCCTAGTGGTTGAGGCCATCACTCAGTGAGGGGGACACCCGAGTTTGATCCCCACTAGTCCTCCCCAGACAGCACCTAGATCTCTCCACCCTCGGGCAGGTCTACATGCGACTCCCGAAGGATCTATTCATGGATTAAAAAAATGTCTACAAGTACATGTATTACAGATGTATTTTTTGTACCTGAGCCCCTGAGCCTCCTGAGACTTTGACAACAGAGCCGCTTTCCAAGGTAATATTATCCAGTGAAACCTTGGTTCTTCTAAGATCCAAGAGGTCATCCACTGGCCATTGAAGCAGATTGGCTTTCGTGAGATTATCAAACCAGACTTGTCTAGGAATGGCCTGCAACCAAACTCCTAGCTATCAGACAAAGATGCAAAATGCCTTATAACAAAACCCACATCTACCCAATCACAGTTCTATAGGCTAAAAACAATCCCCAATTATGGTGAGCTTGAGGCTCCAGAGCCCTAAATGTGCTAATAAGGCAAGGTTCCAGAGTGCACTAAAACTTTCCACAGCAAAATGATTAGAGGGTCCACTACCTGCACAGATGCCCATCCTTTCTCAATGTCATCTTGAAGGCTGTCAGATTCATTTACCCAACCCCATAGGATTCGCCGGCCCTCATTATCATCATAAAACGTCTTTGATGCATAGAATTTTCCATAGTCGTATCGTAAACCGAAGCCAAGATCGTGAGCTGAATCATCTGGTGTGAAGGTGTGATTCTCATAGTCGTAAGTTCCAACTGTATAGAAGTCCAGCTTCGTGTCATCCATGCTTGCCTTGAGCACGTGCTTCACACGCTCTCCATATGTAGAGGTGTCAACTCCTGCAGCATCTCCAGAAGCTAGCACAGGATAGAAATCAAGGCATTCCCACATGCCAGTGTGTTCAACTTGATGCAAATAGTGGTCTTGCTGTGTCCAGTTAAGGAAATCAGAGCTCTCATACACCAAAGCGACGCCTGTCTGGTTAACTTTTGAGCCGATGCCAAGCCTCCATAGCCCATCAGCACCAAGCCAAGCTGTGGTGGGATCCCTAAAGTCCGTTGTTAGGATGCCAGTGGGTGGGACTAACACAGGATTTTGGGCCACTTTGGTCCAGTTTCTTAGAAGAAAATCTGTAGGGTCAACTGGATAAGCAACATTTTGCACTTGAACTGATTCATTGGTTGAGCCAGTGTAGATTACCACAGGAGTTCCATCTGCCAAAAAGGTTGCAGAGCCTGTCCACACACCTCGGATGTCATACCACTGGTCAGGCACCATGGCTAAATCAAGGTAAAGCCAGTGGATAAGGTCTACCGAGACGGCATGCCCCCATGAGATGAGGCCCCAGAAGGCATTGTTGGGGTTGTATTGGTAGAAAAGGTGGTACCATCCATTGTAATAGAGTGGAGCTGCATATACAGAGAGAGGAGACGAATAAGACCCAGCCATGTTTGCGGAGTTAAGGATATGCTTCTTTGCATCAACTGCAGAAAATAGGGGGGGGAAAAAAGTAGAGCTAAAGAAACCATACCGTCTGGATCTGTTGCAGTGTTTGGAGGGGGACCCCAACAGATGGAAAGAGGGACCCAAATGCAAAATTAAGCAGGAAGAGGCATGCCAAAATGGAACAAGGTTTTTAAAAATGCACGAAATATAATGCCAATGAGCCCCATAATGCTAAAAGGGAAGGCAATCCATCACTACCAAGAAACCCAAAAATGCCTTTTTTTTTTTAAGATGAAGCCTTACCGTTCATCCAATTTCGCTCCGGCTGGAAGTGAAATGCAGTGCGGAGAGAGTTCTGTGCTGAACTGCTCCAAGGAGAGTAGGATCTGCCCTCACCACTGAAGACGGTGGACTCTGTGCTCTTGGGCTGGTAGAAGGGGGGTTCCTCGTTGCAGAGATTGTATGTGGGATTTGAGTGCAACCCACTTTGTGAATCATGAGAAAAAGAGGACCCATGGCGCAATTTGAGCCTATCAGCGCCGGGATGAGTGGCGGGTTGAAATCTGATAACTATGGAGACCACAAAAAGAAAAAGTAAAGAGAGGGCACACAGACGAATTTTGGTGATGATGAGAGAAGATGGGCGATGGCAGCTATTATGAGAAGAGAGGAGGGGGGCTTGGGACGCCATGGCTGAGCTCTCTCTTATGTTTCAAATTCAAGCAAATATATGCACTTGGAATTGCGCCAATTTTTCAAAAAAAAAAAGGCTTCAGCATTCTGTGATTGTTGTAACTAAGTAGTGGACCAGATGGCACAGCGGTTAAATGTGAGGGCTAGCCGCCAAATTTGGGGGCCTTTTCGGCACGATCAAAAAAGAAGCAGATCCGTGACTCTGTCTGCTGGGCCCACTAGCCAGCCCATTCCCCTTTGCTTGTTGTACAATGATTAAACCTTTCCTAGCTTTGCGCTTTTCCAAATGGCCTTCTTTGGTTGCAAGTCATTCCACTCTTTACATAATGTTTTTTTGGGTGCTCAAATTCATACATTGTGACATCCTCTATTGTAAGTGTAATCTTATGGATGGACATCCCATGTCACCCACGGCCTTCCCCTAATCCCATCGTGGTCGTGGGTCGCAAGAGAGATGATCTCAATCATTCAATCAATTGACCTTCTTTTGCAGAATCGTTTTGGGAGATTTCATCAAAGTTTCAATCGCCCATTCCCATCCATTGCAGAATGTGTTTGTATCACGAACACCCACTCCCCACCATTATGAAAGGGAAAGGCATGTCGGTCGCCCCCCCTCTCCTCCAAGGAAAGGCCTCCCCTGATCCCATCAACTTGCTTGCATGTCCATGGAAATGGCATCCTCATCCAATGTAGCACTAGAAACGCTACATCATCAAAATTTCCCATGCTTGGTCAAAAAGCTGTAGAAGCTCTAGAATGTGCTACAAGCACCTTGATTTTCCCTGTTGCTACTTTATTTTTAGGTGGTGAGCTAGCACCTTAATTTTTGTTGGTGCTACGGGATGTGACCATGTTGAGAAGGGCTCTATGGGCATCCATACAAGTTAAGAGCTCAATCACATGTTGAGGTTTGATGTTATACGAACTCCAATTTTAAGTAGCATGTCAACATCAAAAGACCAAAAAATTTGGTGAACCTTTCATCCACAAATGAGAACAATACGCTAATAAGGAAAAGTGGATGTTGACAAATAGGCCTTTCCAAAGCCACCTGCTTGTACATGTGTTTTCTTTTACTAGACAACACAAGTAGAGTGTGTGGGTGCCCCATGCTCCCAGGGTGGACAACTATTATGCCTCAAATCATTTATTGCCAACCTCCTCATATATTGAACGAGAATGTAACCAAACCGATGATTTATAAACACATTTTTTTAAAGCAAATTGCTACCTTCTAAATATAAAATATCATTTAAAAAAAGTGATTTTCAAAACCACAATCATCCACATCCATTCCCATATAAGAGTTTCCTTTTGCACGATTAATTTCTTTGAAGCATAATTCCAAATAAAGAGTGACTTAAGGGTTTGTTGGGTATGTGTCTTTGTACAATGTAAACCACAAACAAGACAACATCTAATTGATTGTTGCACATAAATGTTCATTTAGTAACAATGATTGGTGTGTGGTGTGTCGAGTCTACATATTACATACCCTCATGGTTTAGACTTTGGTGTGTGGTTTGGACTTTGTGTGTCGAGTCTTAACGTACTGTGTACCCTCATATTCAAATTAAAATTGTGTCCTTTTCCATGGTCTACTTTTTTGTGATTAAAAGGTAAAAAAAAATTAGTACATAAACCTTTACTCATGCATTGTTGGCTTTCTTCATTTTTTATGATCTCACTCCACTTGTTCATATCAACATGTATCTTCTTCTTTAAAAGTTTTCAAGACCTAAACCACCTTGGGGTGATGGCTATGCCATCAATTTAAGCCTACTGGCTAGGAATAAATAAATAAAGAAATCAATATTAAATTGATACATTTTAAATCACATGTGTGTCATAGTGTAATTCTTTCATGGAGATATCCTTTTGATATCACAATATGAATATTGGTGATATCATTTTAATATATAACACTGATCCTCACAATATGAAACCTAGTGATATCCTTGTGATATATAGTGCTTAAATATGAATCCTTATTCATGTTTCACACCATGTATTTCTTACATAGAAGTTTTAGAGCTACAAATTTTGCCTTCAATTGTTTTGTGTTACAATTTTCACCTTATAAATTTTCATCTCCTAATGTGTTGAAATATGGAGGCCCAAATTTTTGTGTTACAAATTTCACCTTATAAAATTTCATATCCTAATGTTTTGTGGAACCAACTTCTAGTTCATAAACAACCTAGTGCCACATGAAGCATGCGGATGGACAAAGAAGTATAGATTCAAATGGCGGTAACATTGTTCACAAATGTGCAGAAACCCATGGTTATGATTATAGTCAGCAACAATGAGAGCACTAGCTAGCAATAACATGGTGGTAAAGTGGCAGCCATGCAAATGGTGGGATCGAGTTCAATTTGTTATGATCTCCATCTCTCATTACACTTGATGACTAGCTTATTCATGATATGTGTGGGGCCAATTAACATGCCTATGCCAATTGTGAGCGTAAGCCTAGTGCCCACCTTTTTTTGTGGCCAATAAAAGCATGTCTAATGCCCATTGTGAACATGGGTCTAATGCCCATTGTGATTAACATGCCTATGCCAATTGTGAGCGTAAGCCTAGTGCCCACCTTTTTTTTGTGGCCAATAAAAGCATGTCTAATGCCCATTGTGAACATGGGTCTAATGCCCACCTTTTATTATGGCCATTAAATCACTACCACCTCATGTTCAGTACACCTTTGTGAACAAGGCCTTATGAATGTGAACCTTATTAAACACAATCTTCTTCACTGAGAACATTTTCCTCAAGAAATCATAAACCTTACAACCACAAAAATTTGAAAGTTTTTTCTTGATAATTTACAAAATTTAGACATAAAATATATCTAAATGCCAAAAAATTTATAACACGTCTTAATGTGTTCATCAAAATATCACCAAGGTCGTATTGTGATATCAAAAGGATATCTCCATGAAAGAATTACACTATATCAGGGAAGAATTGCAACTAAAAATTTTAAAAAATTGGAAGAACTTTATACAATGTGATATTGTTAAATATTAATTCAACAACTTCATGAATTAGTTGAACCTGTTGAGCCTTCAAGAAAAGGGTTAGTGGTATCTTTTCGACCTTCAACCCCTTTATCTTTTTCCTCCAACTGACAAGTCCTTCTTCTCCACCCTTCGTGCATGGTTACCCCACCTCATAAATTACCCCCCCTCCCCCTCACCAACAACATTTGCAATATCTCTCTCTCTCTCTCTCTCTCTCTCTCTCTCTCTCTCTCTCTCTCTCTCTCTCTCTCTCTCTCTCTCTCTCTCTCTCTCTCTCTCTCTCTCTTATTTGGTTTACTGAACTAAACTCTTGACCCTTGTATATTTATTTATATAAACTTAATTTAATTTTTGAATGCCTTTTTTTTAATTTCATAAAAGTCAATGTTGAAACTTCTTTTACTCCCAATGTTAAAACTTAACTCTAGGTAAGAGAAATCAAAGATACTCCCTTGCTTTCGATCTTTAGTATGAGATAAAAAATTTAATTAAGGCTTGGAAATTCTTAACACAAGTAATCTCAAAATGGGAAAAAACAACAAGCAACATTCACAAACATGTAAAGCTAAAAAATCATACTTGTGATAAGTGAAAAGCTAACTAAATGTAGGCGTGAGTGGAGGAACATTGGAACCCCTTGAAATAGGATCTTCCACAGTCCTCCGAGCCGTAGATTTGCTAAGTGGATCTCTAAACAGCACCATCAACTTTGTGAAAAGGGAATTTCTACCCTATTTATGGGAGCGAAGCTCCAGTGAAGGAGCTGGAGGTAGACGAGGAACTATGAGGAACCTCAAAGTTCGTGTGAGAAGAATATGAGGGAGAGGGTGAGGTTGAGCTCCTTATAAGTAAACATACACAAACAAAAGAGTATCTAAAAGCACACAAGAGTGATGGTGGATGGATGAATTTTCTTTCATACTCTTCTATTCTCTACAACCATAACATGAACATAAGTGTACATACTATAAGGGAAAGTACTCTCCTACTACTATAACATACAAAGGTCGGTCCATAGTGTGTGAACCTTTCTACATGAACTAGCACTATAACTATGCTATAACTCTAGAGAACCAAAATGGTTGTCACATAGCCTGTAAACCATTGGTGAAAGGATCAAAATGGAGTATTAAAAAGATTCCAAAGAATCTATAAGGGTTGAACCATGCAATAATGCCAACATCTATACATGGTAGTTCTCATAATGATCTTTATGCATGGTAGTTCTCATAATGATCTACATAATGGAGTACCAACTCTATAACTTGTCAAATATTCTGACCTTTTATCTAGCCAACTCCACAAGCTTCACATGGAGGAAGAGTCTTGTTATCGTTCCAAAACCTCCTCTCAAGTTCACACTCTCGGCTTACACACACTTGCATCTATTTTAAGCTACATAAGCAAAAAATATAGTGATTCCCTACTACTAGTAGGGAAATGGATTGAATCATGGGTACCTCTCAAAATAAAATAAAAGAAATCCCAAGGCCATTTGGAATGATGATTTGTAATTGGATTATTTTCTAGCTCAAGCTCAACACTTGAGGATTCCACTCAAATTCAAAAGTAGTGCACCAAGCCCAAATTCCACTCAAATTCAAGAGTGTTCACCAAGCCCAAATAGGATCAATTCTCTCATTCAAGGTGCCAAAATTGTAGATGAGGCGGATGTTGAATTTGAAATTTCCATCCTTTGAGAACTAGTCAAATTTGATTATCCAAGTTCACTTTTTCACCTTCTGTGGGCAAGTGTAGTCTAGGGGATACCGTTTAATGTGCCTTAGTAAATAATTCAAGGACCTTCTAAACTAGGATAAGACACACATTGTCTCGTGAGATGAGATGCCATTTAAATAGATAGTCTGAAGAGGATATCAACTTGAGGTACTTTGGGCATCCTAATCAATCCTACTCAACCCCATAGTAACTTCATTATCATGCTTAAACTATTACTATAATCATGGTATAACGTTGACAAAAACACTATTAAAGCATCCACACTAGATGTATAAGAACTAAATACATGGAGTGTATTAGATGGTTCAAGTTGTCACATCAATTTGAGACTCAAGGATAACGGAAAAAAGTAGAATGTCCACAACGTGGAAGGTGGTGTTCTATATGACCCATGGCTTTTCCATGTGAGTAGAAAAATTGATTCCCTTTCTACTAATTCCCCTATTTCATCTCCTAATCTAAGTAGTCTTTAGCCATCCACTAGATTCTTCTCATTTCTTTCCCTTATATTTTTCCTTCTCTATGTTTCCATTTCTCTTTTCCTCTCCTTATAATATTCTAGCCTCATTAGGATACCATAGCATTGGATCTCCCTTATCAACCTTGTTGCCTAGTTTCTCTTTTATCTTTGTCACATTTGGGATGCATCCCTTATGCCACCTTCTTGTCCAATGAATCAAAATCTCTTGGAAGGAAGACTTTAGCATAAAGACTCTAGTCCCTTGTTCTTGTTTTCTTTTGATTCTTTCCTCCTCTTGTGATCTATAATATAAGAAATGCAACTTGTAAAACAAGACCTTCATAAAGAAAAAATTTGCTATTGCAAATTGAGATTACAATTGTTGCCGATTTCCTTTCACCCACCATGTTCTCTTGTGAGGGAGATTAGAAAAAGAGGTGTTAGAATCAAGAGCTGGCTAAATCAGTAGTGACTAAACTAGGAAATGCCAGAATGGGAGCTGACTAAATTAGCGCATGGCAACGGAGGGGTCAGGGGAGTCAAAATAGAGGAGTCAGAGGAGGAGTCAGAGGAGGGGTAGGTTAGAGGAGTTAGAGGAGTCAGAGGAGGCAGAATAGAGGAGTCAGAGGAGATAGAATATAGGAGTCAGAGGATTCAAAGGAGACATAGAGAGGCGTCAGATGAGTCAGAGGAGATAGAATAGAGGAGTCAGAGGAGATAGAATAGAGGAGTCAGAGGAGATAGAATATAGGAGTCAGAGGATTCAAAGGAGTAAGAGGAGGAGTCAAAGGAGACATAAGAGAGGCGTCAGATGAGTCAAAAGAGGCAGAAGAGAGGAGTCAAAATAGAGGAGGAAAAATAGAGGAGTTAGAGCATGAGTCATAGGATGTAGAATAGAGGAGTCAAAGGAGGGGAGTTAGAGAAGGAAAAATAGAGGAGATAGAGGAGGGGTTAGAGGAGGCAAAACGGAAGAGTCACACGAGGGGTTGTCAGATGCGAAAAAATAGAGGAGTCAAAGAAAGAGTCAGATGAGGCAGAATAGAATATTCAGACGAGGAGTCAGAGGAGGGGTCAAAGGATACTGAGGAGTAAGACGAGGCACAATAGAGAAGTTAGAGGAGAGGTCAGAGGAGGAAGAATAGAGGAGTCATATGAGGAGTCATATGAGGAGTCAAAGGAGGAGTCAAAGGAGGAAAAATAGATGTCAAAGGAATCAGAGGAGTCAGAGGAGTAAGAGGAGGCGGAAGAGAGGAGGGCAAAGGAGGAATAATAGAGGAGTGAGAGGAGAAGAGTGAGAGGAGCTCGAGGAGTGGTCAGATGAGGGGACTCAAAGGAGTTAGAGGAGGCACTAGCATGAGTTAGAGGAGGGGAGCTGAGTGTCAGGATAAGTCAGCTGAAGGTGTAGAAGGGTAAAAATAAGACTTTTGGACTGAGAGGAAGCTAGTTAGGGTCAAATTTGATAGCCAAAAGTATGTCAAAGTCAGAGAGAGTTTTGTGAGCTCTGGAAGATGTCAAGTAGGGTCAGCTGATGTCAGATAAGGGGTTGTAGTGCTGAATCATTATGAGATCTAAGGTGTTTGAGGGTTTGTAAGTATCAAAGGAACATAAGTGGGAAGATTTGAAGTCAAAGCTAAATCAGACATGAGTCAGTATAGGTAGTCTAGTAGAGGGGTGTTCACCCCTCCTTTGATTCCTCCTCCTTTGACTCCTCTGACCGCCCCTCCTTTGACTCCTCCTTTGACTCCTCTGACCGCCCCTCCTTTGACTCCTCTGACCGCCCCTCCTTTGACTCCTCTATTCTGCCTCCTCTGATTCCTCTGACTCTTGACTCCTCTGACCCCTCCTTTGACTCCTCTATTCTGCCTCCTCTAATTCCTCTAACCCCTCCTCTGACTCCTCTATTCTGCCTCCTCTGATTCCTCTGACCCCTCCTCTAACCCCTCCTTTGACTCCTCTATTCTGCCTCCTTTGATTCCTCTAACCCCTCCTTTGACTCCTCTATTCTACCTCCTCTGATTCCTCTGACCCCTCCTATGATTCCTCTAACCCCTCCTTTGACTCCTCTATTCTGCCTCCTCTGATTCCTCTGACCCCTCCTCTAACCCCTTGTTGCTTGCAAATGAGGATCAATACCAATACCAAGATGCAACAAAAACAATACTTAGGGCTCTTGAAAAGAGTTCCACTTTGTAGATGAATGTGGGAGAGGGTTTGATAATAATCCCACATGGGGACTTATGGGAGTCCTAGAATTTTTGTATAAAAGGTGGCTCATTTGAGAGCTTTACACACTTTGGGCTTAGTTCATGCAAGAGCTCCTTTGAGAGACCTACTCTCCCTCTTCTCCATAGAGGTGAAGACTCTTCTCTCACCCCATCTACATCATTGTATGAGGTTAATCTCTTCATTGAATCATTAGCAATGTCATGAGTCTTTCTCATCCTCTTCTCTAATCATTTTACTCTTATGCATGCTTTTAGTATTTCATTTTTGAGTACATGGATTGATTTGAAGCTTTCATGGAAGCTTGATGCTTGAATGTGTGCATGCTTGTAGGAAGATAGGAGTGGAGTGAGGTCTTTCTCTTTGCTTGAGTGCATAGTGATTGTATTCCTCTTGCTTGGATTTGTGAATGAATGGGTGTGTAGGAATGAGGCCAAGTTGAGCTTAAGTATGTATTGAGTCTATGTCATTAGTATGTGGTTAATTCTTCTTCTCCCATTCGGGATAGCCTCTATGCGCTAACCGGGTCGCATTCACGGAATGACAAGTGAGTGGGTTTGAGTGTAGCCTCCGCTATGCTATGATGCCCCAAACAATGGCGCCGCTGCCGGGGAACGCACACCTAAGTTAGTGAAGGGTGTTAACCATTACTTCTTATTAAGTGCTCCATTGATTGCAAAATCGTGGATTAGGGTAGATTAGAGTAGAGTTTGCAAGGGCATTGAGTGTGTGATCTCAAGGGCGCCTTGTGGGTTTTCGTTTTTTGATGAGAAGCAAGAAAAAAAAAATTTAAACCCCATTGCGGTTGAGGTTTCTCCCGCATTGTTTTTTTTTATGTTTTATTGTTTATTGCTTTTCAAGTACCATCATTATGCTTACATTCATTGTTTTTTTTTGCCATTTCATGCTTTCATGCTTTTCGCTAACATGTAAAAAAACAATAAAAATTTAGGTAGCAAGCAAGCAAGTAAGCCGTGCCATTCCCTTTCATCAAGATCACTATTGTAATATATAAAATCTATATTGCCTTCTTGGTGTGTTGTCTTGGATGGTGGCAAGAAGAGATTTATATTTTTTGCAGGACTGTATCGTGGAAGTCGGCGGCTGAAAGGAGGCAGAGAAGACGTTTTGTTTTAAAATAAAATTAAAAAAAAAAAAACAAACAAACAAATATATATATATATATATATATAATCGTTTTTTTTTTGTTTTGTTTACATTGACGTGGCGGGACTGACAGTGGAAGGCTGCATCTGAAGAAGACGTCGGCGGCAGCAAGAAGACGTCGGCGGAGGCAGCGAGGGACAGCACAATCAACAGTTGACGTGGCAATTGACACGTGTGCAAGTACGGCTGGCTGCATAGGCTGTACTGTACGTGTGGTTGGCTGCTGCGCAGGAGCTGAGGCGGCTGCAGGTACTGCCACGTAGGCAGGTGCACAAGCTTAACGCTGCCACGTCTATAGCAGGGCAGTAGAGGCAAAGAGAAGCAAAGCTGTGCAAACAGGCACAAGGAGGGCAGTAGCGATGGCGGCTGGCTGAGGCGCTGGTGGCTAGCTGCCATGCAGGCAGGTGCATATAATGTGGGCAGCAGCAGCGAAGCGTTGTACAGTACGCAAAGCATGGGCGCAGCAGTTGAAGGCAGCAGGACATGGCCGTGTGGCGTGTAGAAGCGCACGTTTAGAAGCGCACGTGTAGAAGCGCAGTTGGAGGCGAAGGAATCGAAGGAGAGGAGAGAGCCTGGTGCAGCGTGGAGGTAACGCAAGCGCAGAAGGGAGAAAAAGAAGAGAAGGCGGCCGGCTGCATTGGCATAAGCGAGAGCCAGCTGCTGTGCCGGCGAGAGGTGACTGTGAAAGGAGTAGGCGCAGCGGTGAGGAGGAGGCCGTCGGCAAGAGAGCAGGCGAAGGTTGGCAAGAGAAGCTGAACGGGAGCTGCAGAAGGAGGTGAAGGCAGCTGTAATAGCTGGAAATGCACAGAAGGCGGTGCCAAGCCGAAAAAAGAAAGTGGAAGCTGGCCATTAAGGAGGGTTGATTGCAGCAGCATGCGAAGGAGCAACACGTGAAGGAGCGGCGACAAATCCGGACGAATTCGGCGGAGCGGCGATAAGGTTAGTGGATTTTTCATTTTTTTTTATTTTTTTTATTTTTTTAATTAATTTTTATGTTTATTTATTTTTAAATTAAAAAAAAACAAACAAAAAAAAATAATAATATTTCTTATTTTAAACAAAAAAAGAAAAAAAAGAAAAAAAAAGAATAGTAGAAAATCCCCCCCAAAAAAAAAAAAGAATAGAATAGAAAAGGAAAAAAAGAATAGAAGAAAATTTTAAAATTAAAAAAAAATCAAAAAATTATAGAGAGAAGAAAGAAAGAAAAAAATTAAAAAAAAATTAAAAAAAAATCTTTTTATTTGTTTTTAGGAGTCCATATTGTGTGCATATTTTTATTTTTTTTATTTCTGTAATTTTTAGCATAATTAGTTTAGATTTGCATTGTTTTAACTTTTTGTTATTAAAAACAAAAGCAAAATTAAAATAAAAATAAAGAACAAAACAAAATAAAAGGAAAAAAATAAAAAAAAAAAGAAAAAGAAAAAGAAGAAAAAATAATTTTTATTTTTCGAATCCACTGTTCATTATTTAAATTTTTGTACAAAACTTTGCATAATTGAAGGTAGCCTGCATTTTTTATTTTTATTGCATGCATAATTAGTATTTTTATAATTTTTTATTTTTGACACGAAATTCATTCATTTTATTAAAAAAAAAAAACAAACAAACAAACAAACAAAAAAAGAAAAAAACAATAAAAACCGACAAAAGGAGGAAAAAAACAAACAAAAGAAGATTTTTGATTTTTTAAGGAGTCTATTATTTTTTGCATATTTTGCAGTTCTTCATTTTATTATTTTTTAATTTTTGCATAATTAGTGTAACCTGCATTTTTTTAATTTTTGTAACTTTGTGCATAGTTAGTATTTTTTTAGTGTGATTCATAATTTTTGTGTAAATTAAAATAAAAAAATAAAAATCATAAAATCATAAAATCATTAAAAAATAAAAATAAAAATAAAATAAAAAAAAATAGGGTAGATAGTTACGCCACACATTTTCTTTTTTAGTTGTCTTTAGTGATTAGGTAGGAAAAAATATATATATATATACATATATATATATATATTTATATAAAAAAAAACAAAACACAAAAACCAAAACCAAAACAAAACAAAAACACATAAAAACCCAAAAACCAAAACAATTTGACCTTATGCACTTAAGGTCGGGACGTCTGATAGATTCTGCCATAGGGCCTAGGGCACCTTCTCGAGTACCTACGCAAGAAAGCGGAACCCAATCGATAGGAAACTTGGCAGATATTGCTGAAACCCTATCTGAATCCCAATCCGATACCCTTTCTTCCAGAACAAATAGTTCATTGTCCATGGACAATCTAGGGCCATCAACTAGTCATCCCGTAGCCCAAAATAGGACACCCTCACGATCCTTTAATCCATTCGAGGCTGACACCATGGGGTTAACATTCAATGTAAGACTCCAATATGTCTACACAAATGCTCAAGGAGCTGAGATCTTTAGGGATCCACAACAACGGTATCTTGTTAAGATAGCCGACATATTCTCAGAACTTGATAGAGCACCTCTAGTCAATGACCAGGGTAACATGTACATGGGTGGAGATGGTGTTCGCTATGAAGTCACCTACCATCCAGAAAAGGTAGACAAATTAGGGGAGCTCTCTAAAACAGAGTTTTTAGACATATCACAACTTTCCAGAGCGAGGGAGTCTCGAGATGACTGGCTCATTGAGCCGGACATGCCTGGACCATCCAATGCCCAATCCTCAAAGCCATCCACCAGAGATGATTTACTTCTTGTAGATCTAAATTTGGAAAAGGATAGGAAAGGCAAGTGTAAAATGGATCAGGGGGCTGAAAGCCAATGGGAGTTTGTACGACAAATTCCTGTGACAAAGGTTTTACAGGATGACCCACTTCAAGAGGTCTATAAAGATTCGTTAGAGGGATATTATGCCACAACTAAATCGCCAGAGCTGGATCTTCCTCTAGCTTATGTAGTGGTAGTTGAGAAGTGTGCAGGACACATGAACAGAATAGTTGATAAATGGTCAAATGAATATCGAACGTTAGATTGGAAAGAGATTAGGGAACTCACGTGGAAGGGACAACCATTATTTATGGAAGTGTTCTCAACACATACAGCCAAACCAGGAGAGACAGCCTTTCTTGGAGAAACTGTTGCTCCTCCCCTACGAGAGTTCACTAGAGAGGGACCTTCTACATCTAAGTGGACCACTGCTAGTAGCCCAACTCTAGCACCACGATATCGTCCTACACCAAATGTGCGACCACAGGTCACACCACCACAACAACATCTTTCCCACTATGACAATCGGATGAGAGGGGAGCCAACTCGGCCTCCTATAAGTGCACCTCCTGAAATGAGGGTGACAAGATCTTTAGAGGGGTTTGGTGAGGCTGGTAATAGGGCACCCACACCAATTTTGGAAACATGTGGACCATCTTTCCAAAGAGAGGAACAATTCCCACTAAGGGTAAGAGGCCGTAGGCCCTACGATGAGTATTCACGACAAGTAAGGCCATCAACTCTTCAGAAATTGGTTAAGAAATATGAAGGGTCGGGAGATCCATACGACCATGTAGCAGCTTTTAGGCAAGCAGTTCGAGCTGAGCAAGTTGCTGACAAGCATACTCAAATAGAAGGGTTTGGACTCACTCTTGAAGGAAAAGCCCTTGCTTGGTTTCAGGCATTAGAGGCTTCAGACAAAACTTCTTTAAGAGTTTTGGAAGAGAGATTCATTGCTGCTTTTTCCTTGATGGGAATTCAACATGACACAGTAGCGCATATCTACTCTTTCAAACAAGGTGAGAATGAGAGTGTTAGAGACTGTGTAAATAGAATGAAGCAGTACATTAATCGTTGCCCAGAAGATGAGAAGCCCGCCCAAAGTCGATTAATTTCTCTCTTCTTAAAAGGCCTCAAAAATTCAACACTGCATACACATCTCTATGCAAAGAAGCATACAAGTTTCAATGAGTGTTGCCATGATGCTATGGATTTCACCGATAACTTCAAGTTCCAGGATGGTTCTGGCCCTGAGGTGAAACCTAGAAATCAGTGGGGTGAAGATCAAAGTTCAGGGTCTAGCACACTATTAAATCCAGACCAAATAGCCAACCTAGTGCTAAGGAGATTAGGACAAACCTATCGTCCACCCATGCAGCCACAACAACAACAGCAGAGAATGAGGAGTATACTTCCTACAGGTCCTCATCTTTGTGGAGCATGTGGCGGTGACCATAAAACAGAGGACTGTAATACCTTTTCTCCTCTAGTCACAAACCAACCCACGAAGAAGTGGTGCCAAGCCTGTGCTTGGAACTTTACTCATACCACACAAGATTGTACTCGCATTGCGAGAATGAGACAGGAACGTGAGCAGCCGAGGGGTGGAGTGGCTCCACAAATGTATCAACAATATACAAATTTTGAACGTAAGCCACCGATGACACAAGAACAAGCACGACCTGTTCTTGGTGCTCAACCTCCTGCTCCAGGGACTGCTCCTGTGAGGGTTGTCGACTACGACAATTCAAATATGTGTAGAGAATTGGTAAACCCAGGATATGTGGAGGAAGAATATGTATCATATTCATCCAAAGAAAATGGCTTTGAAAGTACCACATACCCAAACCAAGCACTGGTGGAGATTCAACCAGGGGAACAAAACTCTTTAATGTTGCTAGGCGGCTACCAACCTAGGACTCCAGGCCCCTCAGGTCAATGGCAGCCAAGGAAAGTAGAGGCCAAACCAATGGGCCCCTGTTATGAGTGCGGAGAACCCCATTGGGCTCGTGATTGTCCACATCGCTCAAGGCAAGCATCTAGGTCCAATACAACAGTGCAACAGTTTCCACCAATAGAAAGATATTGTCTGGGGTGTTGTGTCGAACACTTCCCGAAGGATTGTCTGTTGAAACCACATGAGGAGGGCAACTCCCAACCAAAGGTCTCACTTAACCTTGTAGGGGCAATTCCATCACCACCTTCATCTGAGAATGAGGATGTCGTGCCACTTAGAGTCATGACTCGATCACAGACACGAAACGTTGAAATACAGACTGATGAGACACCTCGAACTAGGGACACAAAGACAAATCTAGTGGACAAGACCCTACAGTCCAGTAGAAAAAAGACCACTAGGAGGAAGAAGAACCGAAACAAGCACACTAAAAGTGCATCCACTTCTAGTTCTCAGGAGACCTCTAAACAAAACATAAGGGATAAAACTTTTACATCCCAAGAAGTGCGTGAGGAACCTAAACCTGAGCCAAGTGCTAAACAAAATGAGGCTAGTACGACTGAGGATAGTTCTGGGGGTTCTGTTTTTGTGGATAAAGTGAATGAGACTCTAGAGGCCATCATTGATGCTCATAGAAGTCGCATTGCAGCCTTATCAGAGCTACCCAAAAAGCTTCAAGAATACCCAAACCCTCGTGAGGAGAAGATCAATCTAGCTGTACATCAGCAAATCATTAGGGAAGCTCAGTCGATACTTGAGGGACCACCACCACCTATTCCTCGGGGCCCAACCTCTCTTAAGCCAACATTAGAAACTATACCGGAAGTGTCATCAAGTAGGGAAATGAAAAGCGAGTTCATTTCACAAGCTCAAAGCGAAAGATCGACACCAATTGACACTCCATTGAAAGCAGAAAGTCTACCATCACCTAGCCTTGTCTTCACATGCAATGATGAAATTATTGATGCTAATGAGGACATGGCAAATGACATGTGGGCCGCTGTAAATGAGAAAATAAATGAAAACATGTCTTCTGTTAGTTCGCCTCCATTCTCTGAGGTGGATTTTACCAGAGATTCGGAAAACAATTTTGGACACCCAAGCATCCAGGAGGAAGGTCAAACAATTGTTTCTCCTAGAAGTAAGCATACAATGAAAACCTTACCATCCTATCTGGGAGAATATGAGAACTGTTCTCAAACCTTGAGGATACCCTCCATGCATAAAAGGTTGACTAAGGAGAAAGATATGAGTATGGTGCAAGCTATTTTGTCTGCACCAGTGGCTTGTACCTTACCTTTGCTTGAGTTGATAAAGCTTAAACCTGAGTTGTGGAATGATATTGCCACATGTTTGTCGGAGCAGGTATTGCTACAAAAGGGTCCCCATGAGTGTACAATACACCCTGAGACAAAGCATGTAATGCCAGTTCCTATCAACAAAGTAGGAAAATTTTGTGAGGACGATCAGGGAAATGCTACCCTCCCATTAGAAGTGCGAAAAGTATCTTCAACTGCAATACTTGATAGTGGCGCAGGAGTGGGCATTGTGACAAGGTCCATTTGGGAAAAATGGGGCAAACCAGCTATTAGGAGTACCAGGATGCGTTTGCAGCTAGCAGATGGAAGCTTAGAACATCCCCTTGGGCTGCTTGAGAACATATTGGTCACCACATGTGGGATTGAATATGAGCATACCTTTGCAGTGGTGGATTTTGGAAAGCATCCAAACTATGAAGTGATATTGGGTAGACCATTCATGCGACAATTTCAAATGATTCAAGATTGGGGATACAACTACTTGTACCTCAGACATGATTCTGTCATCACAAGGGTCAACCTAAGGAATCACTCATATCGTGATGTAACAAGGTCTCCAATAGATGAGTTTGATTCTGCGTCATCCGAGGGCTCAAAAATTACATTGTCAGATGGGCGAGAAGATCTATGGATGTGTGGAGCCTCATGTAGGGATTTCAACACTGAGAGACTTAAGGGTAATCGAAGTGTATCAGACGAGGCATACATTCCACAACCCTTCCCTGAGCATTTAATTGATCCATTAGAATGGAGTCATGTCCTTGCAACATTATCGACATGTGCTTTACCAAAGCCAATTCAATTCTGTGACTCTGATGGATATGATATTATTCCTCTACGAATGGTACAAACACGTGCCCTTCTAGATGATTTGTACTATAGGAATGCATCCACAACAGCACTGCAAGTAGAGGAAGTCTCTGCTAATACACGACCTCTATCATGTAAAAAGAGTGGTGTTTCTACCTTACACAACACACATTCAAAGTCTGCTCTTGAAGCTCCAAAACAAATGATGTGGATAATTGATGAGTACTCAAGTGAGGGCCATGGCTGGCATGTTCCAACTACTCTAGTTGCTGCTCAAAGAAGGCCAGGCAAGAAGGATTCATCAATGTGGCTACCCAAAGATGCGTACAAACTTGTACCATCTATTCCAGTTGCTAAGCCTCTTAAGAAGCACATCATTTCCAAGCCTAAATCTCGGATTGTTACTCGATGGGTCCCAAAAAATGTGCTCAAAGCACAAGGTTATTATGAGGGTGCAACAGCAATATGGCTTCCAAAATGCCATACTTTGCTAAGGGTAAAAGAATGTTTCAAAAAGGTTCCAAGAGCCTCCCTTAATTTGTCTTATCAGTGGGTACAAAAAAAATCAACACAAGTTCCCCAAGAAAGGAAAGGTGGCTGTGATAGCACCTACAAATCTACTGGTGTTGATCTTCCTAAAACATGTATTGAAACACCTGTTGACCCGATTTCTCCTTGTTACATAATTCAATCATCAACTGGTGTACCTAAGACTCATCCAACTCCAAAGGAGTCTCATTTGAGCATAGATTCTAGCATTTCAAAGCCTACATCCTCTTATCTTGCTCAAATTAAAAGACAATTGATAAAGTTTCCACCCAAGAAGGACATACCTAAAACCAAAGATAAGGCATTAGCACTACAAATGAAGCTCTTTGGTAGATCAATGTTTGAATAGTGTGGTTCCTTATGCCTTTAAAGAATTATGTTCTTTTTTCGATGATCCACACCATCAGCGCAAGGGTAAGTTCAACGACTCCACAATAAGATCGACAAGCCAGGGCACTTTTCTCCCATTGGGTTTTTTCCCCTCGGCTATATTCGGTGTTTGGCACCACTAACAAATTTTATTCTTTTGTTTTTTTTCTTTGTTTGTTAATAAAACTTTGTGCAGAGATCTCAGCTTAAGAAGAGCATCAGATACACCCCTACAGTCCATCTATCGTGCACACAAATTAGGATGGGGGGAGATATGCTATGCTTACAAAGATCAAGGAGGAGCAATCTGCGTAAAATCAGCAATTAATCAAGGCAAACGAACAACATCAACAGGGCACTACAACAGGTGTATGCAAATCTTAATCTTTATTTCTTTATGTGCTCTTATCTTTCGAATATATGGTTTGCATGTACACAATATTGGCGGGTTTGAGTTTTGATTAGTAGTTAAAATGTGGTGAGTACATTTTAGAGTCTTAGAAGACTTAGTAAGAGATATTTCTATCCAAAGACAGTGTAGGATATATACCAAGGGAGTATGCCAAGTACTTATGTCTTCAAGGTATATTAGTTATCCCTAGTGGTAGTTATCTCTTAGATATGAGCTAGGTGCTAGGAGTAATAAAAAAAAATTTATGAAAATATACCCTAAAAAGATATATATCTGCATACAAGGTGAATTACGACATGAAGTGTCTACCGCCATGCGAAGTGCTTGGTAGGACCTGGGGATGTCTCAGCACCTTGGGGCCGATGCCTTGGTTTCCATGGGATAAACACTGATGTCTAGAAGCTTCAGAAGAAGACCATTGAGGAATCTATCGCCTTGATAGATGTTGGTAGGACTCGGGGGTACACTATGGGCCCTCAAGACCGATGCCCTCATCTTCAAGGGGTACTCCTTAGGTCATAAAAGAAAGAAAAAGGGTCTGTCGCCCTTGAGATACTTAGCGGTCTTTAGATTCTCTTGGCGGAGGTCTCTGGGCCATTGCTTGGGTCTCATGGGGATAGAAACTTACTCTTTATCACCTTCTACACACATTCAAAAAAAAAAAAAAAAAACAACAAGAGAGAGATCCAATCACCTTTGCTCATACTTAGGAGTAGGGTTGCCACTTAGGAGTAACTTACATACTGATAGGACATTGAGACTGCGGTCATAACCGGAGGTGTACAACGACACTTGCCTTTGCATAGCATTATCTACTACCTAAGTCTCACTTTGACTAGTTTTTACTCACCTCTTTTAGTATTCATTAAAACTTTAATCAGCCTTGCACTTGTATGCTCACGTGTGTAATTATTATTGCTGATTTTGCTTTTCTTTTCTTTTTATCAATAAAGGACTTGCAATTGTTTTTTTGTTGCAGCTCTTGCTACTACCGCGCTCGAGGACGTGCGCAAAATAGGAAGGGGGGAGTGTTGCTTGCAAATGAGGATCAATACCAATACCAAGATGCAACAAAAACAATACTTAGGGCTCTTGAAAAGAGTTCCACTTTGTAGATGAATGTGGGAGAGGGTTTGATAATAATCCCACATGGGGACTTATGGGAGTCCTAGAATTTTTGTATAAAAGGTGGCTCATTTGAGAGCTTTACACACTTTGGGCTTAGTTCATGCAAGAGCTCCTTTGAGAGACCTACTCTCCCTCTTCTCCATAGAGGTGAAGACTCTTCTCTCACCCCATCTACATCATTGTATGAGGTTAATCTCTTCATTGAATCATTAGCAATGTCATGAGTCTTTCTCATCCTCTTCTCTAATCATTTTACTCTTATGCATGCTTTTAGTATTTCATTTTTGAGTACATGGATTGATTTGAAGCTTTCATGGAAGCTTGATGCTTGAATGTGTGCATGCTTGTAGGAAGATAGGAGTGGAGTGAGGTCTTTCTCTTTGCTTGAGTGCATAGTGATTGTATTCCTCTTGCTTGGATTTGTGAATGAATGGGTGTGTAGGAATGAGGCCAAGTTGAGCTTAAGTATGTATTGAGTCTATGTCATTAGTATGTGGTTAATTCTTCTTCTCCCATTCGGGATAGCCTCTATGCGCTAACCGGGTCGCATTCACGGAATGACAAGTGAGTGGGTTTGAGTGTAGCCTCCGCTATGCTATGATGCCCCAAACAATGGCGCCGCTGCCGGGGAACGCACACCTAAGTTAGTGAAGGGTGTTAACCATTACTTCTTATTAAGTGCTCCATTGATTGCAAAATCGTGGATTAGGGTAGATTAGAGTAGAGTTTGCAAGGGCATTGAGTGTGTGATCTCAAGGGCGCCTTGTGGGTTTTCGTTTTTTGATGAGAAGCAAGAAAAAAAAAAATTTAAACCCCATTGCGGTTGAGGTTTCTCCCGCATTGTTTTTTTTTATGTTTTATTGTTTATTGCTTTTCAAGTACCATCATTATGCTTACATTCATTGTTTTTTTTTGCCATTTCATGCTTTCATGCTTTTCGCTAACATGTAAAAAAACAATAAAAATTTAGGTAGCAAGCAAGCAAGTAAGCCGTGCCATTCCCTTTCATCAAGATCACTATTGTAATATATAAAATCTATATTGCCTTCTTGGTGTGTTGTCTTGGATGGTGGCAAGAAGAGATTTATATTTTTTGCAGGACTGTATCGTGGAAGTCGGCGGCTGAAAGGAGGCAGAGAAGACGTTTTGTTTTAAAATAAAATTAAAAAAAAAAAACAAACAAACAAATATATATATATATATATATATATATATAATCGTTTTTTTTTGTTTTGTTTACATTGACGTGGCGGGACTGACAGTGGAAGGCTGCATCTGAAGAAGACGTCGGCGGCAGCAAGAAGACGTCGGCGGAGGCAGCGAGGGACAGCACAATCAACAGTTGACGTGGCAATTGACACGTGTGCAAGTACGGCTGGCTGCATAGGCTGTACTGTACGTGTGGTTGGCTGCTGCGCAGGAGCTGAGGCGGCTGCAGGTACTGCCACGTAGGCAGGTGCACAAGCTTAACGCTGCCACGTCTATAGCAGGGCAGTAGAGGCAAAGAGAAGCAAAGCTGTGCAAACAGGCACAAGGAGGGCCTTCGTAAGCCTGTAAACCACCCCCTCTAAATCCGGAACCACAAAGCCTGGAGAATGTGCAACATCCACCTCCTTCTGCAAGTAATTAACTGCCACCTGCCTTGCTTTCCAATAGGTCCCTGTGGAAAGAACTTCCTCATCTATAGGAGTTTCTTTGTCCCAAAAACTACGAGACATCAGAGCATAGGTTACCTGTAAAGTTTCCTCTAACTGATGAGAACACAAGAACTACCAACATCTTTCTTGCCAACAACTGCTGCCATCATCTGGCAAGCTATCCACCATCTGGTCTCCGAGAAGCCTGCACCTACAGCGTATCCACACTTAAGTGGCCATTACCAGACTGCCACTCATCACAAAAGTGAGGACCTAGGAGAGAGAGTGCTGAAAGTGTGTAAACTCCATTCTCCACTCTGCCTTCCCAAAATACCTGGCCTATTGCTTTGTCCCGCGAAAAGCAACAAAATGCTCATCAAACTCCACCCATATGCCAGTCTTGCAAACCTAATGCACTGACAACAGATGAAAACCAACAAGTGATAGAACATATAACACCTCGGAGGAATGCTTCCCCCCTCTGCCATCAAGAACTATCTCCAACCTTCCCGTGAACTAGGATAGTAGATGTATCCCCAGTCAACCTCCTCCCTGCCCGAAGAAAATGAAACATCGGTGTCCGTCACCTCTAGGTGCACAAAAGTTGGAGTCTTCACAGTTGCTGCGCTGAGGATTTTGCACCCTTCTGGTGCTCTGTTTGGGACACTGCCTCCAATAGTGGCCTTTCTTGCCACAATCATTACAAGTCCTCTTTGCCTTCAATTTCTCGCGGTCTGCATCGGACTTCTTCTCAAAAGACTTCTCCGGTGAAGCCTTCCCTTTGCCCTTGTTGTTTTACGGCCTTATGACCGTTGGCGAGTTAAGGCCTCCGAACCTCACCTTGTGGAGGGTTCGTGAATCTTTCCTCCTGGTCCAAGACCATGGTGCACAAGCTCCTCCCATGTGATGGTACAGAACCCACTGGTAATCAAAGAAGAGTAAAATGCTGAGTACTGAGAGGGCAAATGCGACAGCAACGTGATGGCCATATCCTACGATGATATCTCTTTCCTACCCTCCTGGAGAACTTCCTGTTTTGAAGATATTGCAACTTGTTGATGTGCTCCCACATCATCAATGACTTTGCAGGATTCATCAATCACATCTGTACTTCCAAGGAGATCCTCTTCATGGGCGATACCCTGTTATAGAGAGAAGCCAAATGCTGCCATATACCTCTGTGGCCAGCGTCATATGCTTGATATGATTGATTACTTGTGCAATGTGCAGTTAAAGAAAATGAAAGAATGGACCCTGGCGTTGATACGATCCCACAACTGTGAATGTGCCACCTCGCGTTCCTTCCGAATCAAGGGTAACTCCCCCTTCCTCTAACTCTGGCCGTGGAACCCCAAAAACAATGAAATCACCAAGGTCGTAAGAATCCAAAAAAGATTACATCATTACCTTCCATATGTCATAGTTGTTCCCATCCAATTGGCGGTCCACTGGGAACATGGGGAGTGTCGAGATCTTCACATGCTTCTCAGCCATCTCAAGTAAATCTGCCATTGTGGGAGTGTAACTGAAAAGGGTGGGTGGGTGTGAAAAAAAAACTTAAACCTTCAAGTGGATGTCCAGCAAATTAGCCCACCTTCCTCTTGCTTCTTCTCTTCCCAAAACAAACGGTCCAAAATAGTCCACCAATCAGCAACAAAACAACCCCCCTCTTGCTCACACAGTTCCCAAGATTTATCAAGAGCCTAGAGCTCTGATACCATGTCAGAATATCCAGCAGAGAGATGAAGACAAAATCTGAAAACACAAGAGCAAGTGCACTGCAGAAAAACATAGCAATAGAGAGGGAGAGAGAGAGGTGTGTAACTCTACTATATAAACTAGAGAAAACCCGAATACCCAATACAATGTGTGGGGGGCCAAGGGGCCATTGTATATGGCCCCATCAGCTAGCCAGCCTATTTAAAAGACAACCGACAGCCTCATAAATGTCCACGCTGAGATCACCCTCGAGTCGGCCAAAATCTGCCTATCGACCAGCACACAGAGAAGGTTGGGGTAGCCAATGACTAGTCGGCCACAATAGCAAGTATAGCTAATAGATCCAATACTACCTCCCACACCAAAAAAATGGGAAAAAATATGGAGAGGGGGGAAAAATGAGAAAACACCTAAATCGGGTGGGCACACCCACCCTGGTGTAAATATACAGACAGGATGTGACTGCTAACAAAGATTTGGAGAGAGAGGAGGTGAGCTCAAGTTAAAATTGAAAAACATATAAATATTCTTACCTAACCATAATCTGAGAGTGATTGGCTTCAAAAAAGCCCATTAGAAAAGTAAATATGCTCATATAGTAGTACAAATAAGAGATTGGCTTCAAAAAAGCTCACCAAAATAGGAAAAAAACTTACCATAGGAATCTCACCAAAAGATATTCCCTGTAAAAAACAAATTTGTATAAAACCTCATGCTCTAACCAATTATAGAATAAATAGATATTTTGAAGCCATATAAGAATTTCAAATTGAAAACTTTAAGTTGTAGGGTGGAATATTTTCCATATTCTTCTAAAGACATATGGTAGAGAGAATTTATGAGAGCTTCTAAAGGCTTCACAAGTTTTTGGTTTCAGTGTTAAATACCCTATTTCTTAGAAAAATGTTGTGGTTTCCATGTGTTGGAATTCTAGGAAATATTGGTATTTTTACCCTCTCCTCTCCCACCACTAAGCTCAGTCGCTCATGGGTTTTTACTTAGAAAATGGTAGTCCCCAAAAACAAGAATGATGGACAACAAAAATAGCATGATTCCAATTCACAAACAGGTGGAAGAGGCCACTCCAGAGGTAAGGAGAGCCACAGAGGCCAAGGTGGCTGGCAAACAAAACTAGAGTGATAGCATATAGTGCTATTACTATGGCAAAGTAGGGCATATATCAGAGGATTTCTACTATAAAAAGTAAAATGACATAAAAATTGGAAAGTCATAAGCAAGGGATTATACATCATTGAGTAAACAGGATGTATGATATGTTGACTTGGGTGCCTCTAACAACCAACCATGGTGAGTGGTTCAAAGAACTAAGGGATTTCAAAAAACCAAGTTATGTAGAAAGAGGTCATGATATAACGCACCTTGTTATGCATGCTAGGAAAGTCCCTTTTTTTGTGCAGGATGGAAAAATAAAGTATCTTATTGATGTGATCTTTTGATGTTCTTCATGTGCTAATAATAAAGAACCTAGTTTTTACTAGGAAAATAAGTGAGCAGGGTCTGCATGTGATGTTTAACTCTCATGGACGCTATATGGAAGATTTTAATAACCAGTAATCACTTGGTTGCATAGGGAAAATGTTGGGATATCGAGTTCAACTAGTGTTATAGACATTAATGACCTACCTAGGTGATAGCTTCTACACTCATGCCACTGACCACATGGTTCGTGATATTATGGGCAATATGTTTCCACCAATGGTTTATAGGCTGTGTGATAACCACTTTGATGTACTTGATTTATGGCATAGTTATGGTGATAACTCATGTAGTTGGGTTCACACTATGTACATACTTTCACATATAGTATATGTACTCTTATCTCTTTATGTTATGATTGTAGAGAAGAGAAGATACTAGAAGAAAATTCAACCATCCATCTCGCTTATGTGCTTGTCTCCTCTTGTGTGTGTGTGTGTGTGTTTGCTTGTCTAGGAGCTCAAGGTCTCTCTCTCCTCCGCATTTATCTCATGGTATCAGAGTGTGGGTTTGTATGAAGAGCTCGAGCCAAGCAAAGGAACTTGCACATCATTGGGTAGGGGTAATCCCATCTCTTTCCCTCTTTGATTTTGGAGCAACACCTTTGGTTAGCTATGAGAGCTACATGTAGATGGAAATTTCATTGCCTCAGATTGAGGCATCCTTCTAGGGGTGAAGGAAGAAAACCCTGTTGTGTGAAACTTTATGTGTTTCAAGGCAATTCGGGCATGTTTCAGGCCTCGTTTGTTTTCATAGGTACTGTGTGAAAAGTTTTGATTATGACTGTGTATGCCCAATTTCTAGCTCTCTGCAAAGTTTTGGTAGAAATTTGGTTGCAAGAAAGTTTGTGCAAAAAATCTCAAATTTCCATGTTATTGGTGGATGTATGTTTATGTGATTGTTCCATATTTAGTTTCGATATGACATGTGTATGTTATAGGCTACACCATCCCTCTCCTAGTGCAATGAACAATGCTTACCTTAACTTGTCTTGGTGAAATTTTGGGTATGCAAGCTTGTATCTTGGTAGACTCTAAGCTTGGATAGGGTAGCTAACACCACTCTCTTGCCTCCTCCAAAAGCTATCACCATGAGGTTGCCTTTCTCCATACAAGGACACTCACTCCTCTATCAACTCTCATGCTCAAGAATACAAGCATAAGAGGAACATGCACCAATAATGTAGCTCTCTCCCCTCTCAACTCTCTTTCTCACACCATAGACATAAGAGAGAAAGGAGATAAGATTAGACTCAATTGGCACAAAGGGGGATTGTGTCTTGCCTCGGGGGGTGTACTATTAAGAAATCCTATGTATCACATGCGTTGAAGGAGTATTTTTAATAAAATGACCCCTTTTTCTTTATGGAATTACGATTTTTATTTCAAAATAAATTTAAAAAACCCCTTCTGTAAATGTATTGTTATAAATTTACCTTAAATCTTTGAATTAAAAAACCCCTTCATTTGAACTCACGTGCTATACTTAACATATTTTTAGGTGAACCCCCCGAGTGTCTTGCATTATAAGAATGTTTTTATTCATATAACTAGCCATTATTCATACTTTAATGGCTAAAACTTAATGAAATATGAACTTAAAACTTACAAGTTGCATAGTTTTATGGCATATCTAGCTATTCTCATAACTACAACATTTAGAGTGTCATTTCATGACACTTGTTGTGCTATCTCTTTATGTAATGGAGAGATGGTAAGTTAACCCAAAATGGGGTTAACATCCCCCCTACCTAATGGAGATTGTATTCTAATAATCTATTGTCGCCGTAGGGGATTTGGTGCCCCAAATATTTCCTATAGAGGCTCTTTCTTGTTTGGGGGACACGAAGGGTGTGGCATAGGAAGTATAGTCACCTCCAAAAATTTGTGTCAACAATCATATCCTCAAATGTTGTATGCATGTGTGAGGGAAGGTGGAGGTGATGATAATAATACATGATGCTACTGTCCGAGGGCCCTCTGTTGAGATCAAAGTGCATGCCATCCCTACTGTACTTATATACATAATCATCTTGGATGTCAAAATCAAAAGAATGATGGAGCTTAAAGAACGTGGTAGTAGCTATGATGTGGCGGGATCTCGAATCGCCTACCATGCATGGACAATAGTTCAATGTATCAAAAAAGTATGCTTGAAGTAAGGGAAATTGCAGATCAAGTGAGAGTCCCAAGCACGCCTTTTGTGGAACTCTCTAGCAGTGAAGCTTCATTTGATTGGCATGAATAGTGGGTCAATACTAAGGTTCCTTGAAGAAGCCATGTATATATATGCATATTATTTGATGGCAAGGAAGGGGCATCTCTGGCTGACTGGATATACCAAAGTGAGCAATCGTAACTTGACCATTAGCATCTGCATGTATCTCTTCTCATAACCGCCCCGTGACTCATTAGCATCTGCATGTATCTCTTCTCATAACCGCCCTGTGACTCATTAGCATCTACATGTAACTCTTCGTGATTCTACCATATGCTTGTGCCAACATCACCTATAGGTGTGGGCAATCATAAATGTGACTATTCTTATCTGAGCTAGCCACGGGTTGGCAAGCCGAGACCTTGGCCACACTGGACCGCAGTGACTCTTGGTGCTCCAGTTGGCCTAGCTCGCTTGCATCTAACCTATTACCCACTAAAGGGTATGGTATAGTAGTGCTGTATGGACCCCTCTGGCATAGGCTTCTTCTTGGATTGGAGTGGTGGGGTTGAATGGAGTTATCTATAATATTACATCTTGTCACTTTAAATTAGGCTTTAATAGTGGATTCTCGCTCATGATGATTAGTTCGTATTCCAAAGCCAGGAGATAAGTTCGTGTGTAACGAAGTAGATTTGGTGTCACATGCACATGGGGGATGGGGCCTAGGCACTTGGGTTTAGACTCATTTACATATGTGCCTTTGGGGGCCTTGGGCTATAAGATACATTGGGCTCATGGGCATTGTACACACAACTTATGATCATTTTTTACTATTACTTTCTTGGAGCTGTCATGCCCAAGCTTTCATGGTGAACTTATCCGATATGAGATGTGAGGATGGTGACGCACACCCATGTTGTCACTCCATGCCTTGAGTAGCCAACCCTAGTTTCTTGCATTGGTATCAGAGCTTTGAATTGATCCCATGTCTTTGATCTAATTTTCTGAAATTTTCCTAATTTCCTGCATTTTCTTGGTTTTCTTGAACTTTCTTGATTTTCTTAGACTTTATTGGTTTTTTTGATCAAGAAGTGGGTAATGGTAATTTGTATTGGGTGAAATTGATCTCTCTTGAGCTAATTTCCAAGGTTTTGGGGTCATGGGTTGGTTGGGGACCAAATTTTGAGGCAATCGCTCCAAATTTTGAATGAGGGAACAAAAATTGGGGAAAATGCACTAATCTTGATTAGTGATACTAATCAAAACGTTTTTGAGTAATCCTCTTCTTTTGTGCAAGCTTTACATAGCCATTGCATGCATTTTAAGCTTTTCTTGGCTGCCATTTCTTGGGGCTTTGATTAGCCATGATTCAAGCTTTTTATTGATCCCATTTTCTTTAAGCTTCATCATGGTTTACTGCAGAATTTTGATTAGCCATGATTCAAGCTTTTTATTGATCCCATTTTCTTTAAGCTTCATCATGGTTTACTGCAGAATTTTGATTAGCCATGATTCAAGCTTTTTATTGATCCCATTTTCTTTAAGCTTCATCATGGTTTACTGCAGAATTTTCAGCCCCTTTTGTGCTCCAACAAAATCCTAGAATCCCATGGATTTCATCAAATTTCTTGCTCATACTTCAAGTACATGTATCCAAGCCTCTAACCAAGCTTTAGTGATTATTATTGGGCACATTTGATAGGAGATTTGAGCCTTGGAATGGGAGCAGTTGGGTGGAGATTTTCAGCGAGGGGGCACCATTTTTCGTGAGAAATGCACGATGAAAGCCTCAACTACATGTCGAAATCCCTTTTTTAGCTTAGCAATTGAGTATTTGGCCATTTTAGAACTCTTGGGAGGCCTATTTTAGAACTCTTGGGAGGCCTATTTTAGAACTCTTGGGAGGCCTATTTCTTGAGATATGAAGCTATGGAGCTCTCCAAAATCTGAAAAAAAGAGGTCCACATTTTTCTTCATGGCAAAGGTATTCTCCACCATACACTCAAGACTATAGTTTCTTAGTGATATCTGAACAATTGCTAAGCACTTCCTTGCATTTCTTGCTTGAATCTTGGAGTTCTTGAATCCTTCATTGAGATTTAGGGCTTTCTTCCAAGAAACCCTAATTTCTTGACATTGGTCATTCCAACTTGCCATTAGCCTTGTCTTATCATCATTAATTGCAGTAAGGATGCCATTACACAAGATAATGCTTCAAATAGACCAATTATCAAGCCATTTGTCTCAAGTTTGGGGTTTTTTTATCAAATCCATACACCACTGGATGCCATTGGAACCATTTGATGCTTCTTTAATCACATTGGTGTGACATTCAAGCCATCTCTATGCTTGGAATGTCAAGATACATGCCAAGATGGAAGGTCTTCATCATCAACATTTGGGGTTCCACACTAGAAACCCTGATTTCATGGCAATTGGACAAAGATTTGTGGTTGGTTTGCATTCTTGATGCCTACTGTTGAAATGCTTGAGGATTTTTCCATTCTTTACCTCATTCATTGACATCACATAGCCTTGGAGTGCATTTATGCAAGGTAAAGATACTCATTGATGCTATGTGAATGCATTTTGATGCATTGGTGCATCTTGGTAAAATCGGAATGAATTGATTAGAATTGAAGGCAAGAATCAATACTTGTAATGGCACATGGTATGCTTATGTGAATTCCTAATACACATCTACATGGAGGTGTTGATTGCCCATGTTTTTGACATGCCTATGTAACAGGCATACATGTGTTTTGATTGATACTTTTGGAGCTATATGGTGTTTTGGAAGACATTGGACATGATGAGATTGACGTTATGATATTGTGCATGAGTTCATGCAAAACATTGAAAGTCATCCTACCTATATCTTTGAAGCAAATCACACCTCACATCACTTTGTACCCACATTCTATTCATAGAATCTTGATGTGTGAGAGGGTACCTTGGCATTTGGTTGGAGAGGCTAAGGGGAGCATGTCTTGAATCTTCCTTGCCCATGAGAGTGCTGTGGTAAAGCGGTAAGGAAGAGGATTAGGTACTTGGAGTAAATAAATGTCCCCAACTCTTGCCATTGGACTCTAAACTTTGGTAAGAGGGTGGGAAGGCTTGGCTAGGAGATTAGTAAGCAAAGCTCTCCATCAACACTCAATCTTCATCAACCCAAAGATCACATGTATTATGCCATTGGTCAATGCATTATGCAATGAAGATATTCCTTGATGCTATGCCAATTGCCAAGAGATCATTGGTTATGGTTTGGGTACACAAGAAATTTGAGATTTGGTCACTAATTCAAAGGAGACCATACCAATTTTTTTAAAATTACATGCATGTTTGGGATTGAGGGAAAATTGTGGACACACATAAGTTTCTTTTGGATGCCAAAGATGCTTGGAAACAAAGGGTGGTACATGTGGAACATGCGGAAGGCAAATGGGTACCAAAGGAGATCTTGAGCAAAATCTGCAAATTCATAAAACTCTAATTTAGTAAATTTACATTAGGGCTAGAGTTTGGGTAATTATATAGGCTCTTAACTCCCTTATACCTTACCAACAAGCCTTAAACCTCTTAGTTCCAACATCATTTGGATCCCCAAGTTGCTATTTTTCATTGGAGGTCAAACTTGTGCCCAATAAAAAACGAGCTATTTGGGAAAAATGACATCATAGGATGGATGTACATCAGTAGGGCTTCCCAACAATCCATAGTACCGATGTCATTTGGGGGGTCAAACCTATATGGTTGGCTTTGACCAAAAAGTCAAAACATAGGATATCTGCACTTTGACTTTGGTCAAACCCTCTTAGGCATAGTTAGTACTTGTCATCACAAGCCCACACATTAAATATCATCCAAGATTGATGACTTTTGAGTACTCTATAGCCTAATTCTGATTTTCAGTAGTGTTGTAAAAATCCTAAAAACGGAGAATATTAGGGCTATTAAAAAAATTTCTATTCTTGAATATTTGCATTATATACCTCAAGAGACTTCAATAGAGCCCTAGATCATTCAATTTTGACATCGTTCAAGCCTTCTATTAGCCATTTCTCATTTTCAACCATCATGCCAAGGGGAGGTCTGTCTAACATTAGGACATCCCTCACATGCACATGGATAGGTCATGAGCTCCTTAAGCTAGGGGTCTAG